>NC_142039.1:42154825-42509825 GCF_982192425.1 Myodes glareolus
ATGGCACAGTCTGCATGTAGGGCAGGAGGGGGTGTGGAATAGAAAGGAGGGTCAGACTTGAGAGACCAGCCCCCATCCAAATGGATAATATCACAGTTTAACCTGGCATTCAGAGCCGTTGACCTAAGATGGTTTTCATTGGTTAATGGCCATATACATGGCCTGCGAAAAGAGGGAGAACAGACATTTTTCAGTCATTTGCTATGGTAGTTTTTGAGCAGTTGAAGAGCTGAGGGCCCGGCCCAGGGAGACACACTTGCCTTGTGTGTGTAAAGCCCTTCGTTTCACCCCAAAACTGCTAAAAATGGGTACCATACTGCAGCTCTAGAGTGAGAAGCTTGGCTCCAGCTCTTCCAAGAGGCAAGGCTTGTCTACCCATCCCGAAAGCCAGTTAAAGAGACAAGGAATGGTGAGACCTAGAGATCGCCTGACCATGAGAGCACACTTGATTCCACACCGCCAACACCGGGAAGAACAGAGGAGGCCAGTAACTCAAAGTCACCTTTGGGCGCAGACGCGAACTTTACACTTCCACAAAGAATGGAGGGAGGGGTAGAAGTGCAGTTAATCAACCAGCCCTGCTCAAGGCCTCACCATTGTCTTAGCTCTAGTTCTGAAAGGTGCCCAAAGTTCTTATTTTTTGAGGGGAACAAAGGGTTCTCAGGAGGTGGTCATTTCTGAGTATGACCTTGCCATTGTGAATAGTTGCCTTCACCTGGCATGTGGGGAGGGCCAGGAACAGTGTCCTACCCCGACTTTGCTCTTCCTTGAATCCTAGGTGACTTCAAGTTTAGGACAATGACTTGGTCTCAATACCTTCATTCTTGGAGGGGTATTGAGCTAGGTTAGGTAGACAAATGTGCCTAGTGTTTATCATTCTCCTGTAGGGTCAAACAAAAGCCTGCACTGAGGCAAAGGAGAGAGACACAGAACCAAGGCAGGGGTACCAGGTTTTGCTCTCGAGCAAAAGCAGCCCTGAGTGCCTGTTACAGCCCCTGATAGCTAAGACAGAAGACTATGGACACACAGATGGAAAAGCTGATGTCTCTTTTCCTGGCCACATGAGTGCTGTGGAAACTCCTTACCATGGAGAGTGACAGACAAGGCTTAGGGAGCCCTGACAGGCACTTGCCTGGGGTTGTCACTTGGATTCTGAAAAATGGAAGTAGAAGAACTTCCCATTAGTCTGGCTCTGATGGAGGCAAACTGGAAAGAACTGGAGGTCCTGGGCCCACTGGGCAGGCTTCTCTATCCCTGCCTTGCAGCCGTCCTTTGGTTGCCATGGTGACCACAGCAGACAGCAGATTCTCCCCAGTTCTCAAACCCCTCCCACAGACTACCATGTGTAGCCAGTATACCTCATATAGCAATTAGCAGGAGAGATGATGCCCACGCCGTTATGAACGTGGTAGTAGTCTTACATCTCCAGATTAACAGCCAAGCGGGCTCAGATAAGAGCAGAAGTCTGTGTATCCCTGTGGGCATGGGTGCAGATGTGGATGTACACACTGCTAAGAGCATGCTAATACAGAAGGTGTGTTTCTGAGAGGACAAGGACAAAAGAGACCTGTATGGAATTGTCACCGTTAAGAGGAAGAAGCGACCTGCAGAAATGTTATACACTACAGTCTTGTCCTTGTGTATTAATACTCCCAAGGATTCATGGGGCCTTAGGTAGAGTGTGTGTTCTTCATTTATGGTACAAAATTCCAAGTCCTCCTACCTTCTGTTGTCCTTCCTGGTTGTGGCTTTGTTTTTGGTTAGGCTAGTGTTTCAGTTAGGGTCACTATCGCTGTGATGAAACACCGTGAGCAAAGCAGCTTGGGGAGGACAGGGTTGATTTGGCTTACATACATATCTTGAGTCGCAGTCCATGGAGGGAAGCCAGATCAGGAACCTGGAGGCAGGAACTGATGCAGAGGGATGCTGCTTACTGGCTTGCTCAGCCTGCTTTCTGTAGGACCCAGGAACACCTGCCGAAGAATTGCATTGCCTACAACGGACTGAGCCCTCCCCATGCTGCACTAATTAAGAAAAGACAATACAGTCTTGCCTACAGCCTAATCTTATGAAGTCATTTTTTTTTTAATTGAGGTTCTTTCTTCTCAGATGAATTTAACTTGTGTCAGGTTGACACGAAACCACCCGGGACAAACAGGGGCTCCCATAGCTCAGGCCAATCTCAAACTAAATACATTGCTGAGGATGACTGATCTTCTTGCCTCCACCTCCCAAGTGCTGCAATTACCGCTATGCAACACCACGCCCAGTCCCCCCCTTATGATTCCTTTCTCTAACTTTTATTTTGTAATAATTATAGATTCACAGGAAGTTGCAAAAATAGTTCAGATATCTCATGAGCACTTGGACATGTGGTTATATTTTATACATCTGTGGAAAACCTGAAAATCAATACTGGTACAAGGTATCTACATCTATGTAGAAGAGTGGGGGCTAGGTGTGTGTATAGGTATATGTGTGTGTGTGCGTGCACACATGAATGCACAGATGTGGATATCTCTGTGTATCTCTGTGAGTGGGTGTAGGCAGGGGGTGTCTGTGTATCTCTGTCTGTGGGTGGGTATAGGCAGGGGGTGTCTGTGGAGGTGTATGTACATATATAGGTGTGGGTATACACAGAAGGAGGTCATCTCATAGATGTGCAGATGCCAGCCTGTAACCACCACAAATTAAATTCAGAATATTTCTTTACCACAAGTACCCTCTCCTTGGGCCCCTTCAGAGTTACCCGCTGCTTCTCACAGCCTCAACCCCCATCCCATCTCTGACAGTTTTAATCAATTTTAAAACATTTTGTATTTGAGAACATCATATAAGTGGCCTTGAACTGCAGGTGTCCTTTTGAGTGGCTTTTGTCTCTCAGTGTGTGGCTCTCAAGATCTGTCCACCATGTTTGCAGGTCCAGATTCCCTCCATCCAGTTTAGCACTCTCTGGTTGGATGTACCTTGCTTAGCAATTCACCCACTGGAGGACATTTGGAGTGTGGTCCATTCATTATTCTTGCCAGCAAAAATAGGAACAGTCCTCGGGTTTTTTATGCAGATAGAAATTTTCACTTCCGTATCATCAGTGTTTGGGTATATGGTTGATCAGTGAATGTTGGGGTTTGGGGGTGAATGCTTAGTTTGAGGGGAATATCAAACTGGTTCCTGGAGCATCCAAGCATGTTGACGTCCCCACCAGCGAAGTCTTCATGGCTTTACCAACACTTCATACTGACAGTAATTTTTATTCCTGGTGTATCTCATCTTAATTCTGTTTCCAAGTAACTAGTAATAATAAATCATTTGTGTGTGTATGTGTGATGTATATACATGTTCCTATGTGCTCTTGTATGTGCATGTGCACCTATGTGTACAAGTATGTTGAAGCCAGAGGACAATGTACTTGTCTCCCTTGGCCACGCTGCACCTTATTTCTTTGAGGAAAGGTTTCTTATTGAGCCCAGAGCTCACCAGTGACCTGGCAACGGGCCAGTGAGTGTCTGTCACCTCGACCGCCCTGAGCCTGGAATTACAGTCGTAGGCTACCACGCTCAGCTTTTTACACGCGTGCTGGGGGTGGGACTCGGGTCCTCATGCTTTTACAGCAAGCGCCTTGCAGACAGCGATCTCCCTAGCCCACGGATTATCATTTTACATATTTATATTTCCACGTGTGTATCCTTTGTGGAAGGAGTTAAACCTTTTCCTCTTCTCAAGTTTCCTCACCTCGTGACTTCTACTCCTTTTTAAGACCCTTGAGCCCATGGTGTGTACTGAACTCTTTTTAACTCTTTTTGCCCTGTTCCCCACCCCCGGCCCCCTCTCCAGCTCTTACCTATGAAGCCCAGGCTGGTTTTGGATTGACCACACGCCTCCCTCAGCCACCATACCCAACTCTTTTCTTTTCCTTTATCTCCACGTCTTTCCACTTTACTTTTTATTTTCTATCCCTTTGTTTCCGTACGCTGAGTAGCTGATGTGTTAGAGTTACTTTGACTTCACAAATGTGATTTTTCTCTATGTGTTTAACCTGCTGATAAGCACGTTCCGTGAGCTGTAACTCTGCTCTTTCTTATTCAGAAGCACTACTTTATGCTTTTCCAAATTTCCTTAGTCTGTGGATGTTGATTCTAATTTCCTGCACATATTTTCTTTTTTATTATTATCAATTTAATTATTTAAACCAATTTTCTTTTTTTATTTTACATACCAATCCCAGCTCCCTCTCCCTCCCCTCTGCCTTCTCCCCACCACATTCCCCATCCCCTTCTCTGAGAGGGTGAGGCCTTCCATGGGAGTCAACAAAGTCTGTCTCATCACTTGAGGCAGGACCAAGGACCAAGCCCCTCCCACCCTGTATCTAGGTTAAGCAAGGTATCCCCCCACATAGGGAATGGGCTCCAAAAAGCCAGTTCATGCACTAGGGATGAATACTGGTTCCACTTCTATGGCCCCACAAACTACGCATGCCTCACAACTGTCACCCACATTCAGAGGGCCTAGTTTGGTCCCATGTGGGTTCCCCAGCTGTCAGTTCAGAGTCAGTGGGCTCCCACTAGCTCAGCTCAGCTGTCTCTGTGGGTTTTCCCATCATGGTCTTGACCCTTTTGCTCATATTGTCACTACAGCTGAGCTTCAGGAGCTCAGCCCAGCCTGCACATACTTTCAAACCTCATCCTTTCAATTTGTTAAACCTGACCATTTTCAAGTTTCTGTTTCATAATTTTATTGTGTGAAGATTGGAATCGTTCTTTGTTTCTTGCAGTTTCTTTAACGGATTGTTAGTGGGTCAATTTTTTTAATGTTTTCTTGTAAAATAAATGCATCTTTACCAGGATGTAGATTGTGCTTGGTAGGCAACCCCTCTCTTGACAGAAACCCACAGAAACCCCTCCTCAGCTCCAATTGGCAACTTTCAGAACTGCTTGGGCACACCTGCTTTTCTGTATCTGGCAAGGATTTCAGACTCTAGAAACATCCAGGGTCTCTCAGGTGATCGCAGCTGAAGGAGGTGAGCAGTCTGAAACCTGTCAGCTGTAGCTGAACCTAGAAGACAACCGCCCTCCAGGGCCATGGATGCAACTGCCTCACGGAGGCTCAGGATGCAGCTGCCTGGCAAAGGCAATGCAAGAGAGGCAAAATTTGTTTCGGCTCTTCGTCTGAGGGCACGGTCCGTTATCCTGCATGGCGGCAGGAATGCAAGACAACTGTTGTCTTATTGCAGCTGCATCCAGGAAGGAGACAGAGGAGTAGGGGAAATGAACACTGTGGCCAGCTCATGCTTTCTCTCTCTCCTCTCTCTCTCTCTCTCTCTCTCTCTCTCTCTCTCTCTCTCTCTCTCTCTCTCGGATCCCATGTCATGGATGGTGCTGCCCACATTCAGGGTGGATCCCCCATCAGTTAAACCTTTCTGGAAACACCCGCAGAAGCACACACAGAAGGGGTGCGGTGTCA
This sequence comes from Myodes glareolus, assembly GCF_982192425.1. Lineage (NCBI taxonomy): Eukaryota > Metazoa > Chordata > Mammalia > Rodentia > Cricetidae > Myodes > Myodes glareolus. The sequence continues at coordinate 42,160,286 of NC_142039.1, forward strand.
TGGTGGTTCTAAGTCCAGTCTAGCTGACAGTGAAGGCTGACCATCACATTTCCCACCTGTGACCCCCCTCTCTATACACATGATGCTCCAAGATCTGGTCTGGGAGCCCTATAGCGTCAGTCAGCGGGTGATCGGCTGGATTCCCAGGCTCTCTGCAGCCTTGCTGCCGAGACATCTTGTAAACTTGTATAACCACAGCTGCACAGCCTCCATGTTACTGTGTTAGTGCCTGCAGAGGACAGGGTTCAGCAGTAACGTCCTCAGCTAACAAACATCTTCCCCCCGTACAGCAGTAAAACGTTCATTGGAGGGAATGGGAGCAGGGATGGTTTTCATGTTTGAGCTACTAAAGTCAGTCACTGCCAAGAATCACGAGTGAGTTATTCCGCTCCCATTAAACTAAATTTTCATGGAGGGTCGTTAAGCCTCCTCATTCTTATTAATATGGCAGTGCATTTTTGAAAACCTTTGACCCTCCCCCACACATGTTTTGTTTAACTCTGCTTCTGATTCCTGTATGAGACAGCTGGGCTGGCACATGTCGTGTCGGGGCCCTGTGGAGTTGAGAACGCTACATTGGATGATTATGAAATTGGGCTTGATTGATTTAATCACTGTAATCATTGGCATTGTTCAGCTACGAGACCAGGAGGTTTTTCCTTCCAGCAATTATTCAGGATGAAGTCACATTATGCGGGGAGCTCATCCCGTGTTTATTTTTTTCCCTAAATGGAGAACGGAAACCTCAGCATGAGCCAAGGTCCAGCACTGCCAGGTGAACCTACATGATCCAGCCAGGAAAAGAGGGCCGACTGGCGAGACCGGAGAACTGTGTGCTGTACCTGGCTCCCACTAGACTTGGCTATTAAATGAATTTTTTTGTCTAATGCAGTATATCCTTGTATGATTATATGATTATCCTTCAGAGAACACTGAGAGGTAGAATACCTGGTCCATGGGAAAGTTCCGTGTATGTTGCTTGTATTTCAGGATGTGGCCTTTGAGCGGCTCTCAGGAGCTTTAGGGTGACAGGTTCAGACCCGCTACAGTCTCCAGTGACCATCATCCTCCATCCTGGATAGATGACTTTGTCCCTGTGCCTTAGTCATTTAAATTACTGAGCACACAAAGTCACATCTCCCTGATGGGAAGCGAAACCTCAACAAGACAGCTCTTTGGTCTCTGAAGAAGGCTTTGAACAAACTTGGCAGAAACCTAGAAACCAGGTGTTCTTTTGGTGTTGGTGTTGTTGTTTGGTGGTGGCAGTGTTTGGTATTAGTGTTGTTTGGTGGTGGTGGTGGTGGTGATAGTGGTGTTGACATTGTTTGATGTTGGTGTTATTGATGGTTTAGTTTGGGTATTTTCTGAGACAGACCTTGCACTGCAACCTAGGCTGGGCTGGAACTTTCAGGAATCCATCTGCCTTAGCTCCCCAATGCTGGGGTTAATTATGTGTCCAGAACACACCAGGCTGCCGTTGCTGTCCTTGCTGCCTGGTCTCAGGTGTCAGTGCTGTGGCTGGGGAAGTACTCCTCCAGCTTGGGAAACTGAGGTGAGCTCATTTTCAGGGTCATGGGAAGAGGCTGTGTGCCGTGAGGAAGTGGAGAACATGGATTCTGAGAAGTCTGTTCACCCTGTCAGAGTGCCGCATGAAGCATACGGGAGCGTTCTCTGCAGTCACGTGCTGTCCGGGAGACAGAAGCAGGACTCTAGAGGCATCCTGTCCCAAACCCTCATTTTGTTGATGAGGAAACCGATACTAAGTGTCAGGATCATGGGGCTGGAAGAAGCCTAACAGACTCATGGGACAATTGTGCCCGAGAAATCTGCTTACGGCCTCTAATTGCATCCTCTCCACTGATATAAAAGTGTTTACAGGCAGAAGTTACAGAATTCATTAAAGACTTTATTACTTGCTGCTGAGATGATATGGAACCTAACTTTACTCTCAAAATAGCCCATCAGAGAGGAGGTTGTGTGTGTGTGTGTGTGTGTGTGTGTGTGTGTGTGTGTGTAGGCACTGTTTTCCCAGTTTCAGCATGAAACTTTAGTTAAACAAAACAAATTGGTTGGGGACGATTGGAGGAGAGAACGCGGCTCAACTGTTCTCCACAGGACAGGTAAGAGGATTCTGAAGATGACAAGAAAGGGCTGAGCTCCGAGAAGAGGCAAGGGAACCAGGTCCCGTTGTCAGTGGGAGCAGATGTGACCATGGAAACCAGATGTTTCACCGGGCTTGTTCAACACTTTAGGAAAGTCAGCATAGCTTTGATGGAGGAGCAGGGAACACCCAGCTTTGCTGAGGGGAAACAGAGGATCTGAATTCCCCATGCAGGGTGGAACAAGGTTGAAGGGGCTGGGTTTAGAAAGCAAGGGGCAGATTCTAATCCTGGGAGGATGTAGTTTGAGGGCCAGCTTGTTGGGGTTTCTGTCCCGCCCGGTACCCCACAGCCGGCAACTCTCAAGGAAAATCACACACAGGACTCCATAAGATTATAAACTGATTGGCCCATTAGCTCAGGTTTCTTGTTAACTCTTATAGCTTATATTAACCCATTATTCTCATCTATGTTAGCCATATGACTTGGTACCTTTTTCAGCTGTCAGCTACATGTTGCTTCTTCAGTGGTCTGGGCAGAAATGGCGGAGGGAGCTTCCTGCTTCCTAGAATACTCCCAGTCTCTTTGCCCCACCTCTACTTCCTGTCTGGCTTTCCTGCCTATACTGCCTGCCTGGCCAATCAGTGTTTTATTAAAATATGATTGACAGAAACAGATAATTCTCCCGCACCAGGAGGACCCATAATTATATCCCCTTTCACACACAAATTCCTACACGGCCCACTGCTCTGAGCCCTCTGAACTGGATCCTCCTGGGATACATCCCCAAAACCATCTGACTTAAAGCTGAAGGGACTGTGGAAACCCCAGGTCAGTCAGTAGATCAACGACAGGCTTCCACAGATAACGCTCGAGTGTATTGGTACTAGAGAGAGACTGATAAATGCCCGTGGGTGTGCAGCTGAAACACAATGAGTGAGGAGAAGCATAGCCTGCACATCGATGTTTTATAAGTGGGGGAAGCAAGAGGGAAGGGGGAGGGAGGGGAGGGAGAGAAGAAGTGGAGGGAGAGAGAGAAGGGGAGGAAGGGGAGAGAGGGGAGAAGTGGAGGAGGGAAAGAAGGGGGAGGAAGGGGAGAGAGGGGAGAAGTGGAGGAAAGAGGGAAGGGGAGAGGGGAGGGAGGGGAGGGAGAGGAGAAGTGGAGGAGAGAGGGAAGGGGAGAGAGGGGAGGGAGGGGAGGGAGAGGAGAAGTGGAGGAGGGAGAGAAGGGGAGGAAGGGGAGAGAGGGGAGAAGTGGAGGAAAGAGGGAAGGGGAGAGGGGAGGGAGGGGAGGGAGAGGAGAAGTGGAGGAGAGAGGGAAGGGGGAGGGAGGGGAGGGAGGGGAGGGAGAGGAGAAGTGGAGGAGGGAGAGAAGGGGGAGGAAGGGAAGAGAGGGGAGAAGTGGAAGAAAGAGGGAAGGGGAGAGAGGGAAGGGGAGAGAGGGGAGGGAGAGGAGAAGTGGAGGAGGGAGAGAAGGGGGAGGAAGGGAAGAGAGGGGAGAAGTGGAAGAAAGAGGGAAGGGGAGAGAGGGAAGGGGAGAGGGGGGTAGGGAGAGGAGAAGTGGAGGAGGGAAAGAAAGGGGAGGAAGGGGAGAGAGGGGAGAAGTGGAAGAAAGAGGGAAGGGAAGAGAGAGAAGGGGAGAGAGGGAAGGGGAGAGAGGGGAGGGAGGGGAGGGAGAGGAGAAGTGGAAGAGGGAGAGAGGGGAGGGGGAGGAACAGAAAAGAAAAGAGAACAGGGAGATGGAGAGTAGAGAAGAGAGATGGGAAGAGAAGAAAGGAGAGAGACTGAGGGAGGAATGGAGAGGGAGAAGAAAGGAATTGAGAAAAGAGAAAGCAGGAAAGGAGAAGCAGGGGAGAGAGAGAAAGGGAAAGAGAGAAAGAGAGAGAGAGAGAGATTCTAGTGCCAGTTAGGAGTCTACATTCCTCAGTCCTGTGGCCTAGGTAATCCTTGGAAAACCACAGCGCCTCTCTGAGCCCGTTTCCCCACCTGGAAATGGGAAGGTGGCAGTTCTGGTTTCCCTAAGGAGCTAACCCATGTTGACCACCTACAACAGCTCCGAAGCTTGGCAAGCTAGCTACAGAGGGGGCGCCATCACTGTGACCAAGCAACAGTGTCACAGTGGGCTGCTACAGGGATGATTTAGAAGGACCTAGAAGAGGAGAACAAGACCTTCGGCAAGGATGCCGTCCCACAACTAGCAACAGCTTCAGCACAGACTCTGTCCACCGACGTGGACACTGGCCAGAGTCACGGCCTGAGTTCATGAATGTCAAGCCACCCACCCTCCATCTTTGGTTATGGAAGATCAGAGTGTCAGTTACTGATGCAGCCAGCTGTTGACAAGCACGTTGAAGCTGTCCCCCCAGATGAGAGGGGATTCATGCAGGGTATAGGAGCCAACTGCAGTGTGAGGAATGTCCTAGCTGAGCATCTGTCCGTGAGGAGCTCACGTGTGGACAGGCTCAGAGGTTGATGTGTAGTTTAGGATGGGTGTTTTGCAAAGTTACTTCAGGCCTCGGTATTTTTTTTCCCCATGTAGTACTAAAGTAGACCAGGATGGAACACGGATAAAGACAGAGAATGGCAAGGGACATTGAAGAAAAGACCCTTCATCTCCTGAGGCAGCAGTGGTGGCTTCAGTACGCTGCAACCGGAAAACTCCTACACTGTAGGGAATACGGAGGATTCACTCACCAGACCTGCAGACTGGAAACCAAAGCCAGGGACCCAGGGGTTGTGTACACCCAGCTCCAGAACCATAGGAGCACGCCACTTGGCAGGTCGCCTACGTCTTTAGAGTTAGCAAATATGGGTGTGACTCCAAACAACCTAATGAGACTCGCAGGTCTCAATTCTTCAGCTGTAATGTAAGGAGAGTAATTGTTGCCAAGTCTTAGGGTGTCTGTGAAGTTCAAAGTGGAACACGAATGAAGCCCAGCTTTAGACATCGTACTTGGAACATTATTACCATTAATTATCTTACTTGCTGGAACCAAATTCTGCAAGATGACATTTGGAAGAGTGAAATAAAATCCCACATGTGAATCCTAAGGGGATTGGCAGAAACAAAGACTGGGTGTTTCCAGAGTTCACGGTTGGTAGAGGGGGGATGGTAGACATGGTTTGTAATAACCATGAGCAGAGTCGAGGCAGTCTGAAGCTCTTGGGATGTACCCATCTTACCTGCTTCTGCCTCAAGAGTCACCAGAGAGAGGGAGGGAAGGAGCAAGGGAGGGAGGAAGAGAAAGAGAGAGGAGAATGGATCTCTCTGAGAAGGCCGGTGCTGGTGGCCATATGGAGGAACTGTGCTGTCTGAGGAACCATTAGGTACACTGTGCTATTTACCTTTGAAGAGCAGTGATCTCAGAGGAAGGTAATGGGATAGAGATGTTCAGAAATGCCCAGAAGCCTGGCATGTATTATGTGTCTCAAAGGTGTGTGAGAACTCCTTGTGGGGTACTACTAGGAGGTGAAACTTCAGAGAGAGATTTAAGCTCAGTATAACAAAGAACTCTCCATAGACAAGGTAGCTAGCTCTGAAACACAGCACATTGCCCCAGAAGGTCAAGCCCCACCCACTGGACCTATATAGCATTGTAATTTTGTTCTTTTTACAGCACTAAGCATGATTTCAGCCCAGATCCTCACACATACTGGGCAAGTCCTCAGTCGCTGAGATATTTCTCCGACCCTTTTCTTTTTATCTTTATTTTGAGACCAGATCACACTAAATTGTCAAGGAAGTCCTTGATGCCACTATGTAGCCCAGACAGGCCTTTAATGTGCCATCCTCCTGCCTTCGTCTTTTGAGTAGCTGGGAGTGCAGGCCTGTACCCCCAAACCTGACCCTGACTTAACTGTTCATTGCAGAAAGGTTAGGCCTTGCTCATTTCTAGAAGCTCTCTCAACCTTGAAAAAAGCCTGTGTTCTCATGAGATACTGCACATAACTTTATTGTATGGTGGAGGCAGGGGAATTTCTTTCTAGAAAACTTCTGTTCATGTAAATTCTCTCCCCAGACCCGTAATGTAAATGGGCTCACTCCACTACTCGGGAGCAGAGACTGAGTAAGCTCTTTTAACTTCCTTATGACGCAACGAGAAAATAAAAAAAAAAAATCAATAGAGAGGAAAGACTAAAGGAGGAAGGGAAGCAGATAGGAAGGGAGGGAGGAGGGGGGAGGAGGAAGACATACATCAACATTTATTCATTTGATCTATATTGACAACTTCTCCAAGAGGAAATTGTTAAATAGCCAATTAGCACATGAAAAGATGTTCTGAGTCCTTAGTCATCAGGGGAAATGAAAATCAAAACCACAAGATGTGCTTCACACCCACCAGGATGGCTGTATCCAACAGACAGATGATCTCAGGGCTGAGGAAACTGCGAAGCAGGGACCTGCACACTGCAGACAGAGCGTGCAGAGAACCCTGTGGGAGCGCCTCACAGGTTACCCAGGCCCTGGCTCTTTCATTTCTGCATCTGTGCCCAAGGAGAGGAAAACGTTTTTCACTTCCTGTTACCATGCCCTTTGAGACGTCCATACAGAAATGTGTATGCAAGTGTTCATAGTGACATTATTCATGATGGCTAAAAATGGAAACCATGACTGTGTCCATCATCTAATGAATGGTTACAGAAAATGCGGTGAGGAGTGAGAAGAAGGCAGAAGACAGTGCTCACCCATCCAATAACGGGGCCAAGCCTTCCAAGTATTATCTCAGTGGAGGAAGCCCCGCCCGAAAGACTACTTTCTGCAGGAGTCTCCTGATACAAAGACTGAAGACTGAACAAATCTACAGAGCTGTATTTTGCCACAATTAATGATTAAAGACGAAAGGCAGCAAAATGCCCAAATGTGTCGAATAGGCAGGTGGGAGCATTCAACATCATTGGCCACTAGAAAAGTGTGACTCAAAACTACGACAGAGCACTTCACACCTGCTCAAATGGCTGGAAGGTGAAATGATGCAACCCTTTTGAAAACATAAACCCGTAAAAAAAATTGTACATGAGTGTTTGTGGCAACATTGTTTATGAAGACAAAGGGAGAAGCAATTCAACTGGCCAGTGTGTAAACAGAGTGTGTTACAGCCAGACAGTGGGAATTAGTCAGCTAGTGAAAGGAATGAAGTAGTGTTAGATGCTAGCATCAGGCTGGGCCTTAGAACCATGCCAGCGGAAGAAGCAAGTCAGGAAACACCACACAGGAGAAGTCACTATTTCTGTAAAGTCTCCAAAACAGACAAACGAAAAGACAACAAAGTGGATTCCCAGTGACCTGATGCTGAAGTGAGGTGGGGAAAGAAGGTTAAGGGTGACTGTGGATGGTCACAGAGTTTACTTGGGGGGACACTAAAGGTGTGCTAAAATTATGTTAGGATCATGGTCCCAGGAAGTCATGCATGTGTGATGCACTTTAATTACATAGGTGTGTGTGTGTGTGTGTCTTCATGTGTGTGTAGGCTGTGGGACAAACAAGTTTGGGGAATTCTGTTTTCTCCATCCATCCTGTGGGGTGAGGGATCAAACTCTGGTATTGGTATCTGGTATTAAGCATCTTTACATGATGAATCATTTTTTGGCCCATGTAATAGACTTTAAATAGTAATTTTACTGTAGGAGATAGTACTGCAAGTGTCTACCCTGTTTATAAACTTTGTAGACCCACCTTAATGGTAGATCAGGAACTGGTGACGGTATAGTGAGAGGAACGCTATGGTCAAACATAGGCAAGGTATGTTTTCTTCTCTGCCCACTTCATGCGATTATCTTAGGCCAAGTTTCTATTGTGATAGAAGACTATGACCATAAGAACTTGGGGAGCAAAGGGTTCATTTTGCTTATACTTCCACACTCAGCCTGCCATTGAAGGAAGTCAGGTCAGGACCTCAAGGCAAGAGCCTGGAGGCAGGAAGTGATGCGGAAGCCATAGAAAAATGCTATTTTTCTCAAAGCTTGTTTCTCATGGCTTGCTCACTCTGCTTTCTTATATCCAGGAACAGAAGCCCAGGAGTGACACCACCCCCAGGAGCTGGGCTCTCCCACATCAATCATCAGCTAAGAATATACATCATAGACTTGCCCACAGGCCAATCTAATGGAGACATCCTTTCAATTAAGGTTCCCTCTTCCAAAACGACAAGCACACCTGACCTGTTGTCAACTTGACACACAAACACATCACTCTTAAACGATAACCTTTCCTTTCTTGTTGTCCACAAGATGACATATTAATATCAGTATCCCAGCATAAAACACATTTCAAACTTTATAAGTACCAGTCTTTAAAAATCCAAACATTTAAAAAGTTCAGTCTCTTTAAAACATCCAAAGTCTCTTTAAAATACCCAAAATCTCATAACTCTAGATTTCTATAAAATCAAAAATAAATACTTTGTTCAGGAAGGAAGAACCAGGGCACAGTCACAATCTGAACAAAGCAAAACCAAACTCCACCAGTGTAAATAACACAGTACACCACATCTGGAATTCACGTATGATGTCTGGGCTCCAAAGGGTGTGTATAAGTTACACGTCTCTGGCTCTTCATCCACAGCTCAGAGACCTGTCTCCTAGGCTCAGGCTCGCTCCCCGTCACAGCCACTGCCATCCTTGGTAGTCCGTCCATGGCTGAGGTCGATGGTTGCAATTGCACCTTTCCTGAGTTCCCTTCAGAAGGGATCCTGACCCTGACATGTGGTGCCTGCTCTCAGCTTCCCTTCATGGCCTCTTTAATCCTGTGCCTTCAAAACCAGTAGTACCATTTGGGAGACTATAAGACTGTGGCCACCTCTGGACTACAGCTGCGATGTAGGAAGTTGAGGAAACACTTCCCGGAAGACCTTACCTCACTGGGCTGCTCTCTTCTTAATCACAGCTGACTCTTCAGCCCCGGCTGACCTAAGCTCAAAGTTTCAAACTGCCCCACTAGAGTCCTTAAGGAACGCTCAACATTCCCTCTGAAACTGCACACACACACACACACACACACCTCCATCATCTGTTCTGATCTCAGTGTTACTTCCTAAGTGCCCACAATAGTCCATTAAGCTCTGAGCATCAAACGGTTCTTCTATCCCAAAGTTCCAGAGTCCTCCCATTCTCCTCCCCAAAACACATGGTCAGGTCCGGTACATCGATACTTCACTTCTGCACCGGTTTCTGTCTTAGTTAGGGTTTCTATTGCTGTGATACAGCACCAAGTATAAGCATCCTGGGGAGGAAAGGGTTTGTTTCTCTTATTCTCCTTATTATAGTCCATCGCTGAAAGAAGTTCAGGCAGGAACTCGAGGAGGGTAAGAACCTGGAAGCAGGAATTGATGCAGAGGCCAAGGAGGCCTGCTATTTACTGGATTTCTCTTCTTGGGTTGCTTAGCCTGCCTTTTCATAAGCACCCATGGCTGCCAATTCAGGGGTGGCACCACCCTCAGTGGGCTGGGCCTTCCTACAACAATCATCAATTAAGAAACTACCATAGGCTTGCCCATAGACCAATCAAGATGAGGCATTCTTTCAAGTAAGGCTCCCTCTGCCAAAATGAGTCTAGCTTGTGTCAAGTTGGCATAAAACTAGTCAGCAGTCAGCACACGTGCCAAGCCTAAGCTACTGACCATGGATGTCCTCATCAAAGTCTTGGTTGTTGGTACAATTCTTGTCAAGCCAAGAGCCAGGTCAGACTTACCAACCACTGATCAAGTCACTCCAGAGCACACCTAACTCCATGGGTACTGCTCTAGTGAAAGGTAACATCACTCCCTACCCAATGTTGGCTTTGTCCATACTGTTGCCCCAGTGATATTCATCTTCACCCACCAGCTGGTGGATGTCTCCCCTCATTAAACTGGTTCCACCTCTCCTCATATATTTAGATTGCAGGTAAATTTCCTTCAAGTGTCTCACAAGGCTGGGCATGATACCCTTCTATAGACCTCCCACCCAACCCTGGACTCAAAGGCTTTGTTTCTCAATTTCTAGGTACAGCATTCTCTTTGCTTCTAGTTTTTGTTTGTTTGATTTGTTTTCTATTGAATTTTTTTCTTATTTTTGTTTTCCTTTTGGTTTGGTTTGATTTTGGGAGACAGGATCTCATGTAATGCATGCTGGCTTCTAACTTGTCATCAGCTGAGGCCAGCCTTGACCTCTGGGTCCTCCTTCCTCTACATCCCAAGTGCTAAGACTGGACCTTTGAATTATTGCTGCTACTGCTTTTTCTTCTTCTTCTTCTTCTTCTTCTTCTTCTTCTTCTTCTTCTTCTTCTTCTTCTTCTTCTTCTTCTTCTTCTTCTTCTTCTTCTTCATCTTCTTCTTCTTCTTCTTCTTCTTCTTCTTCTTCATCTTCTTCTTCTTCTTCTCCTTCTCCTCCTTCTCCTCCCCCTCCTCTTCCCCCTCCTCCTTTCTCTTTTCCTCCTTAAATCTTTCTGCCCACCCTCATCCATCCCCACGCTACCCTCTATCTTGAATGTGCCAGCCTAATCACTATTTTTTTTCATTCATCCCCACATTCATTTGAAGAAAGCAAATGACCATTCTTTAGTGATCATCAGGAAATCACTTCCTCCACATATCCTCCCTGGTTCCCATGGTCTTATCGGATGCTTTTACTACGAGCAGAACCCTGGGCTTCCCCTATGATAAATGGCATCTGTTGCATCAAATTGGAATCGCCTAGTAACTCTCCACAAAGCTGAGCAGTGTGTCATGTTTTATAGCACGTGTGAGCAGTGGAGATAGAAATAGTACCTGAGACATGGGCTACTGTGAGGGTCAGGTGAGATGGTATTTGGAAAAGAACACTGCTAGAGCATTACAGAAATGGTACCCATGCGGTGTGGCAAGCATTTGTCCATTTGTAGACGCTAAGTCCTAAGGGATAATTTGCATTTTCTTCACATTTACTTCCTCTGTAAACTCTACTTAGGGAAGATTTTGGTCAATCGGTTAATCAGACAAGTGTCCAGATAATTCAAAGCTATCTAAGGGTTCCAAGATCTGGGATAGGTAGTGGGGTAACAAATAAGACCAGTTGCCAAAGATGGGAGAAGACAGAAGCCAAAGCCATGGCCTGAGGCTGTTCATGGTGGTTTATGTATGATCCCAGCACTTTAGAGCTGGAGGCTGGAATATCGTGGGTTCAGGACCAGTTTTGTCTACGTAGTGAGTGCAAGGCCAGCATGGACTACAAGTAACTCTGTCTTCAAACGATGGTTTTTTTTAAAAAAGAAAGTAAAATAAATAGAGGTGGTTCTTCAAATTAGTAGAGACTATCCTGACATGGTGGCTCAGACCTGTACTCCAGCACTGAAGACTCTAAGGCAGAAGGATCACCATGAAAAAGCCAGCCTGGGCTACTTCATGAGTTCCAGACCAGCCTGGAATACAATAAGAAAAATTATCCTTAAATAACTAGATAAATAATAAATAATAGAAAAGCAATAGCAAAATCTGGATCATTTTCATTGGCCTTTTGAAAAAAACTGAAATGAGAATCTGCTCACAGCACAAACAAAAGTAGATCCGATCCAGGGGCAGCTAGGTATGGGAAAGAAAATATTTTTTGAAAAACTCAAAACCCACCAGAAAGCAAAACCATTGTCTGACCCTGAGGCAGCTCTGAGAGTGATGCTCCCTCCTCAGCATGGAGAAATGCTCTCTGGGTGCTGGGAGCTGAGGTGGGGCAGGAGGATGCTGCCTGGTGGCTGACACTGAGCTTGGGACAGGACCCCTGACTTCTCTGGACCTTGTTTCATCGCTGGTAAATACAAATTCTTATGGTGGGTGTGGTGGCTCAAACTGTATCCTGGAACCTGAGGCAGGAGGTGAATGTTGGGCTAGCCTGAACTACACAAAGAGAACCTGTCTCATAAAGAAACAAACAAACACTAGCATTTAAAATGAGATATGTTCTGAGGATTTAATGATATAATGCTTGTATATCACAGATGATATACAATACCTAACTACATATATTTTCATGGATGTATATTAAAGACATGCCAGATGCTTTATGTCTCAGAGGTGAGAGTATAGATTGTCATTTTTAGGGTTTTTCCTTTCAACTGTAGAGAAATGCAACAAGCACGCTCTATTTTTAAAATAAAAGGGAAAACAAGTTATTTTTAAGTTTAAAATATTTAAAACTCATTGCTGGAGCATATTTTTGGTCATGCACAACTAGTCTTGAGCTACGATTAAGAGATTTATAAGCAGGATAACTTGGATTATGAACATGCTTACTGTGCCTGTGTGTATAACCTCCTGGGAAGAACGAAAAGCTCACAGCACTCACAGCCCCAATCTCAGGTCTGAGTTACGTAGGATCTGACTTTACTTCTTGTTTTCTTGTGTTTCCTAAATTCTTCCCAAGGATATGATTCTTGGCAATGACAGGAAAATGTGTTTTTGGAGTTGTTGCTGTTTTTAAGAAAGAAACAGTATGATATGAACAGGATCAAAGATAGCTTTCCATCTGAAGAAAGGATTGTTCTAGATTAAAAGGTAAAAAGAATAAAGTGAGCCCCAACCAATGCCCTATATTTTTTCCTGCAATAGAAAGTGAGGGAAAGAATGGCTTAGGCTTTGAAACAGTTGTGAAGAATGAAAACATCTAATTAGAGAGTGTTTTCTCTTTTATGTGATCAGGAGTGAAGACCTACCATGCTGAAAACAGAGCTGACCTCATGGTGTGAACAGGAGCCCTGTGCCCCCAGTACACAGCAGCACAGGGCTGGGAAAAGGGAATCTTCACCTAAGGCTGATGAAGGGCTACACAGGACACACCGCACAGAACATGGAGGGCTGCAGAACACTGGGAGTTGTCTAGCTCGAGAGATATGGTTAGATTTGTAAGTCCCCTTTTTAATCTTAAGTTTGAGAAAGTTGACAAAGGCCAGCCGGGCATGGTCACACTTGTAATCCTAGTACTCAAAGGCTAAAGCAGGAGAATGATGAGTTCAAAGTCAGTCTGGACCATGGAAGGAGACTCTGAGTCAAAATAAGTAAACAAACAAAATTTTAAAAAACCAATAAGACAGAAGACTCGCACAGCTAGGCAGATGTTGTAGCTGACCATAGGATAGTATCCCCGAGGGCTAGGTATCACACTATTGAGAGATGGTGAGGCCTTTAATAAGCGGGGCCTAGAGGGTGAGTGATGTATATGTGTGAAGAGTTGGGTATCAAACCCTGGGTACTGTGATCTGAATGTTCGCATATGTTCATGCGTCCAACACTTGGTCTTCAACTGCTGGGCCTACTTCAGAAGGCCTTAGGAGCTTTGGGAGATGGAGACTTGCTGGTGGAAGTGGGTCACGGGGGTGGGCCTTGAGGTTTGATAGCAGGCCCCACTTTCTGCTCACTCCACTTCTTGACTCTGGGTACAATGTGACCATCCACCTCCCGCTCCGGCAGCCAAGCCTCTTCTTCCATGATGGGCACCATCTCTTCAAACTGTGAGCCAAAATAAAACCTTGTTTCCTTAAGTCGCTCTGTATCAGGTGTTTCGACACAGCAATCAGAAAGTCACTAATGCACGAGACAAGCACTCCACCATGGAATTACACTACCAGGCCTAGTGGTAGGCTTGGGGACTATGGGGTGTGTGTCCTTGAAGAGACTCCGAGACCCTCATCTCTTCTCTTCTTCCTCTCTTTTGCGTCCCAGCTATTTGGTCAGCTGTTTTGCTCGTCCAACATGCTCCCATATACGCCTGGCATTATCACAGACCCAAGTGTGTAGGACTACCTCTGCATGGACCGGAGTCTGTCCAACTAGGATCCAGAAGAGCCCTCCCTTCCCTCTTTATAAGCTGATTCTTTCAGGTATATTGACAAGACAATGACTAACTTGGCCAATATTATTTATTGATTACCTTTTTGGCAACAAAAAGATTGAATTATTGAGAATACAACTAGCTCAGTCAAATATATAAAAGTAAACTGTCCTCCCAGAATTTACCTGGAGATGTCCTTTGTTGACATTTTAGCCAACACTGTCTGGTATACGTCATTCCCTCTCCTAGCAATCAGAATAAGAATGATCTCAACTGAATAATATTTTATCATTTGGTCAAATATTGTAGTTCCCAACAGGGAAGAAGTCACTGTCTCCACAGCTACTCACAGGCATCTCAAAGGTATTCTAAGACCTTGAGCTTGTTATCAAAGTCACTGATATCATTGGTGGATGGTAATTGTGGAGATGGAAGGTCACATTGTGCCCATAGTCAAGAAGCAGAGTGGGCAGAAAGTGGGGCCCACTATCAAACCTCAAGGCCCACCTCCCTGTCCCACTTCCATCCGCAATGTTCTCGACGCTGAGAACTGAGCATGTTCTCACTGCAACTTTTCCTGTTCGTTTCACCGTCAAGAGCTGGGCCTGCGTTGCTCAGTCTGTTGCACGGAACGGCTCTGTTCCCCTGATCCTCGCCTCCTCTACGTTTCTGAGTCTGGCCTCTGATATGAGACTTCTCTTTTGCCCAGTCTGCCAAGGATGCAATTTTGCCAGATTATAGAAGCTAAAGACACAGCATGTAGATGAGAAGAAAAAGAAAAAAAAAAGTTGCCTGAATAGGGAAGGGCTGCTTGCTGGCAAAGCAGCATTCTCCTGTGTTAGTGGACACTTGAGTCCGACTTGCCCCTCTTTCCTCAAGGCCATTCCATGCTAGCCCTCTGTGTGTGCTAAGGCTCTCATAACAATACACTGTTGCCTGGGCAACTGAAATAGCCCAGGTTTGTTTATTCATGATGCTTGATGTTCTAGTCCAAGATCAAGGTTCCAGAGAGTCAGGAAAACACCTTTTCTCTCCCATCTTGATTAAGTTCATGGCTGAGACCCCGGAGAAAAAGACAGAATAACAAGAGATAAACATGCAAATGTGCTTACTCTAAGTCTTGCAGGGTTTTCAGACATGAAAGCTCTTTCTTCCTGAAACAGAGAAACCTGTGCATACATTTGCTTTGGACTAATGAAGAGTGGCCAGCTGGGCAAAAAGGCGATGGCATTGGAGCGGCCTGTCGTACAGTGTGAGCCAGGCCATCTGCCTGTTGAGCTTCTGTGTGTTTGTAGAAACAAGAGCCATCTTTCCTTCTAAGTGCAAAGCAGGGACTTCTCCAAGGGGGTTTCTGTTGGCTTCCAAGAAAGATGAGGGCAAGGTGAGACTGCATTTGCTTTCTTGGTTCTTGTTGAGAGAGGCGCTTGCTCTGTGGCCCAGGCCGATCTGGAACTTGTAGCTGACACGGGCTGTCCTCCTGCATTCTGGAGTTTCAGGCAAGGGCCATTATTACCAACTATACTGGCGAAGATGTAGGGGTTGTGTATTTGTTTGGCTTTGGTTTTTTAGTTGTTACCTTTGGTTTGTTTTTGTTTTGCTTTGTTTCAGTACTGAGGGCTGAACCTAGAGCCTTCCAAGTGCTAGGCAATCTCTGTCACAAACTATGTTACCAGCCAGAGCTCATCTTCTCCTAACTGGGCACCTGCTGTTTTCTTAAATGCCACAGTGCCACATTTTGGCATTGCATGAACTGAAACCCATAACAGCAGATTCTGGTGAGGGCTCCCCTCTTGCTTTCAGCTGTCCTACTACCTGTTGTACACATTTAGAGAAACAAGGCCACTCATTTCATTATATCGGGGCCCCACCCTTATGATGTCATTTAATTTTACTTTCATACTCCAGATATAACCATAACTGGGGGTTAGAACTTCCAGGTATGGAATGGGGGATGGGAAGATGACACCTCCTCCAACCAACTAGTTCCATGCCTGGCACTACCTCTCACTGCACGCCCATATCAGCCCTGTGACACCGCTGTTCACCCCTGACACACGTCTTCATAAAACGCTCACAGGGCAGACCCCCAAGCACTATCTTTGTCCCCTAGAATGTTAGGATTCTGCCCAAACTTATTTATAAAGGTCAACTGTTAAAATTAAAGAAATATTGTCAGCTCATTTCTTAAGACAACCACAATTGAAATTTTGCTTCTATACATAGAGAACTAAATAAAAATTTAACACAATGGTGAATAATGTCCAGCACCCATCAGTCCCTACTTACTACACTGGAGACAGAAAAGCAGGAGATGGGGGCTCCTCTTTCTGACACAGAAGTGCATTTTACTGGTATTAATATTGTCATTACAAAGTCAGTGGTAGAGGCGCTGCATGCCCCTACCCAGCTTTGTGTTCGGTGATCTCTGCCAGCTCAGAATTAACGAGGGAGTGTGCATGCTATGAACATCAGTACACACTGCAAATTAGTGCCCTTGGTCAGAACCAGACCTCAGTCTCCATGAGCGTGCCAGTCTGTACTGTCGCCAACTTCCATGGCAGGGTGCCCGGTGAATGTGGGAAGGATGGGTGCACAGATGACAGGAAAGGCTGGTAATGATAAAAACAAGAGGAAGCTGGTGAGGCGGGGCATCCCTCCTGCCACACCTTGCTGAGCGCCCGACCTGCAGCCCCAACTGTGCCGTTTCCTCTGCTGCGGCTTTCTCATGTTGGCTCCTACATGTTGTGCAAAAGAGTGAACCGTGGTCCAGCAAATGTGTGCTTCCTATTTCTGAACTCTGTTGCTTCATCGCGTTTCAAAAGAGGTGCATGTTTTACAATCCAGTTCATTCCATCAGAGATAGCGGTGTGGCAATGCCTGCTGCAGAACTAGTATTTAACATACCGACATATTTACAACTAGATCCAGAGGAAGGTAGGCAGGGCGGGGTCACTTTGTGGCAAGGTTGCTTTCACCACAAGTTCCGTTCCCATGCGCCCTCTTTCCAATGTTGTGTAGAAAAGGGAACTAGATTGTGCCCTCCATGCTGGCTACCATGCACAAAAGACCAGTGGAAATTATGCCCAGAAACTGCCAAAATGAAATCTGGAAATAATTGTTCCTACCAAAATGGTGTATGTGTGCTTATGGACCACATTTCCTTGGGCCATTTGTAATGTATGTGTCTATTAAGTAGCGCACAGTTTTCAGGACTGGGAATGTGGCTCAGTGGTAGAACACTCACTTAGCATGCGTGAAGCCCTAGTTTTAATTCCCAGCATTGAAAAAAAAGTAGGTATACAGTATATAATGTATATAGTGTTTATAGAGAAAACTGTATTATGTGTATGTACATATGTGCATATATGTATACTAAACAGTTTTCATTCTTGTTTCTTTTTAAAAGGGAGGTTTTGCTTTATATCCTAGGCTCGCCTCAAACTCCCTGTGTGGCCTTGAACACATGACAATTCTCCTGCTTCGGCCTCCTGAGTGTTAGAATTGTAGACATGAGTCACTCTGCACAGCTAAAATAGATTTTTGAAAAAGGGTCTCACTGTGCAGTCCAGGGTCGCCTCAAATTCAATATCCCCTGCCTCAGTCTCCCAGATGTTGGAATTAAAGGCTTGTGCCACCAGGCTTGGTTTCCTTTTCTGTTACATCAAAATGGGGACTAGCTAGGAAACTGAACGGTGAGGAAGCAAATGGCCGAGAAACATATATTGTCCTACAAGCGTGTTTAGAATTCCTTAGCAAGCTGCTTTCAAAGAGTCCTTCCGCGGCAGTCATATCTTTGTCACTAAACTCTGAAGGTTCCCGGTCCTTATTTGGCAGACAACACCCTGTAAACTCACGAACTGGATGATTAATTAGCAGGAGAAAATGTCTGTCAGCCCTCTCCTGCCATGACCTGAGGAGGCAGAAACTTGAGTCCTTTACACTTTGATTCTTAGACACTAAATAAATAAATATTGCTTGAGAGAATGGAGAAATGTCTCCGGAGTTAAACACTTACCAGCAAGCTCTGTGTGTGAGGTTGGGAGTTCAGGTCCCCAGAAACCCGTATGCGTGTCCTATGGGAGGGGTAGCCTGCCTGCAGTTTCAGCCTCCAAAGGTAGAGACAGGAGAGTCCCCAGAGCAAACTGACTACCAAGAGTCAGCATATCTGTAAACTCTGGGTTTCATTGAGAGTCTGGATTTGATTGACAGATCCTTCCCTAATAAGTAAGGTAGAGGAGCCAACAAAAATGATTCCCTGCATCCATCCCTGCCCTCCATGCACGCGCGCACACACACACACACACACACACACACACACATCAATACACATGGTCCATCCCACCACAAGCTAACACACATATACACATGTACATATATAACACACACAAATGGAAAAAAAGAAAACGTCTTGAGATGCAAATGCTGATTGCATCTACCCTGAACATGTACAGAGTCTTTTCTTGTTAGTATTCCCCGAACAATATAGCATAGAGTTATTCATATAGTGTTTTCATTATTAAGTGTTATGAGCGTTTTAGAGATGCTTTACACTGTAGACAAGTTTGTGTTGGTTACATGTCACTAAAATATAGGAGACACATGTGTATCCATGGGTCCTGATATCCAAGAGGATCAGGATCTAGTTCTTGCCAACACATAGGATCCTGGTTAGAAGTATATCTTTGCAGCGGGCCTCTCTGAGTCAGGCCCTTTGTGACAATGGTCCCTTCCACATCAGGCTGGACCATGGGACAAAGTTTACTAAGGTAAAGAATGCTCTCAACTATCCTGATACCTATGGCCTAGTGGCCACTGTTCTCTCAAATGTCATTCCACCTTGATGTGACCCTCTTAAGGTGTCTGCTGACCCCCAGAGAATTTCTGGGAATTGGTGGTTCATTCATCTGAGAAACATTGAAAATGTCTGTGTAGACTGACTGGCATCAGGCCTCCATGGAGGGTCTCACATAGCCTTTGGTGTACAGCCCTCACACTAGTGTGAGGCAGACTGCCTCAGACCTGAGGGACGAGACCCGGAGCTGTAGTCTAGTGTCCTGATTGTGCTATGAGACTTAGCCTCAAGACTAGCAGGGATCAACAAAGCAAGATGGAGATCTGAGAACCCGGAACCAAACAGAAAGCCCTGCACCCAGCTGCGAATGCTCGGGTGCAGAACATTTTTGTTCTCTGGGCTTTGCTCCTGAATTTTTTTTTTTCCTTTCATGAAGATGGAGTAGCTCAGCCATGTCTATGGGAAGCCTCTACAGTTTTCACTCACCTGCCCTTGAAAAGGTGCTGGCTTGTTTCAATGACCCTGTCATGTGACATATGCCCTGCTGCCCTGTCACCCAGTTTTCTTGTCCTTCCTGTCCTGTCAGTAAAGTGGGTTTCTTCAGAAACCAGAAAAGCAAGCAGTACATACCCCTGGGTTCTTAGGAAAGCATGGCCCTTCATCAGCTTTAATATTATCATTATAAAGTCCCACGGGACCCCAGGAATGCACCACGGAATGCAAGGCCCATATTTTCCCAAGAGAGGGGGCAGCAGCAGAGCAATGGGTTCAGGACCTGGATAGAGAGCTCAGTAGGAGGGTGTTTGCCTTGCACACACGAGGCCCCGGGTCAGTCCTGAGCACAACAGAAAACAAACAAAAACCCACACAAATTATTTGGCCTAGCATGGTGGTGCACACCTTAATCTCAGCATTTAGGAGGCCGAGGAAGCAGACAGCTATAAATTCAAGACTAGTCGGGTGTACACAGTCAGTACTGGTCCAGCCAGGACTACAGAGTGGGACCCTGTATTTTAAACCAAAACAAAATCAACCAGAAAGAATTTCCCTTCGTAGGCATGCTTTGCCAACACTGTCCCCTCACGCTTGGTCATCTGGTCGGAACAAGAATTTACCAGGACTGTTATCAGATTAAATCTGTGACGTCTCCACAAGTTACTTTAGTGCCGTGTCTTTATCAGACACCACCCAACGAAGGACGAGCTTCCAGCTCCATTCCAAGAACAATCGGCACTTGGCACCCTGGTTCTAATATCAGGGCAATTGTACTAGTCTATAAATAACAACTCTCGAGACACGGAGCGCCACCATGTCTCGAGACACGGAGCTTGGCATTGACGCTGGGTCCTACCTAGGTTGTGCAGCAGCAAGTACAAAGAATAGCTACGCATCTGCCCCCACCTCACCCTCCATGATCCTTGAGTCTTCCCCTCTTCTGCACTTTATAACACTCTCCAGGTGACCCCAGAAAATGTGCCTTGCATCCTAACTTGTCTCCAGCGGCCCCTCTTCCGGCTGTGGGGTGCCACCTCCTGAGCTTGCCCCCAAGAGCACGAGAGCTTAGGAACACTTGCTAAGTAGCATCCAGTCTCTGCAGGCCCCTCTCCTTCACCTCAGGATGCTCGTGACCCTGTGATCATCCTTGCTGCAACAAGTCTCTACGTTGCTCGAACGTGCACAGCTGGTGTCTGACAAGTCCCCACTGGAAGAAACACGCCACCTCCTCTTTCTGTGTGCCAGCTTTATCTTCTCTCCTCCTTTCCTTGTTTATTTCTTGGCAGGATCTAGTCCTCAGAAAGCTGGCCCAATCTATTCCAAAAAAACCTCACTCTAAGGTTTCCTGAAAAGCACTGAGTCCCTCCCAAGCAGAGACATCTAGAAATAGCTCACACCTTGCAGAGACAGCACCTTCTGCCCCCCTCCCCGCCCCCGCATTGCAAGGATTTGGGTTTATAGCCAGGTTTGAAACCTCAGGGACCTCGAGGTTGTGGGAGGATTCTTAACTCTGCAGTAATCCATACGGATATGTTGGTGGCTTACATTTGTAGCTCTTATACTCGGAAAGCTGAGGCAGGAGGATTCCATGTCTTCCTAATCTATATAGTGAGTGCCAGGCCATCCTAGGAGGGAGACCATGTCACAAAAATAAGAAAATAAGTAAATAAAATCTACAGTAACAGTGACTAAAAACCCCATCTTGTGATAGTTTGGTTCATTCGAGTTTTGACTTTGCAGTCTTGGTTTCTATGGCTTTCTGCCCCCTTCCACTTGAAAACAGCAGTACGTTTTTCCTTCTTGCTTTCTCGCTCCAGCCCCAGCCCCAGCCCCAGCCTGTTCTCAGGTATACACCCTTGTTTATGAACCTCGGTTCAGCACTCTCAGCTGTTTGTGGCCTCCCGGAGGATGGGCGGCTCTTCTCAGTCTATCACCACACCAGATAGACTTCTAGGAAGGAGCTACTGTTTTGCAGAGGGAAAGCTGCCAGGCTGTGCAGAGATGAAACTGCCATTGTTGTGCTGATTCGTCTCAGCTGATGAGAAATCAGAGTGCAGTCACAGAGGGGGAACAGGGCTAGGGTTGGGGCCCTGGTAGCAGCCACCAAACAAAGGTTTCACCATAGCAGAGTTTTTCTGTGGCAACCTGAGCTCACATTTGAAACGGGGAATTTTCTTCTAGGTAGGTGGAGTGACCGAAAATAGAGCCCCTCCTGTGTCTAACCTTCTGAGGGCAGAGCTAGTGCAGGGAGAGGAGGCTGTGCCCAGAAAGCTCCAGCCTGAAGGTTTCTCCAAGGCCCAGCGCAGAAGCTCTGATCCCGAGGGCACAGTGTCCTTCCTTTCCTTTCTTTTCCTCCTCTTTCTCTCTCCTCCCTTTTTTTTCCTCTCCCTCTTCCTCCTCCTCCTTCTGTGATTAGTTTTTCTTTTAATATCTATTAAAGGGAAAGTAAAGGCCCGCTTTCCTTTGCTGAAGCTTGAGGTTGCTAGTTGGTGCGAGAAGAACAGGAGATCAGAGCAACTGTCCACACACCAGCCTGGTGGGATTGGTGCAGGGTTTTCTGGCAGGAAACCAGATTTTGTTTCTCTGGTTCATAGAAGCTGAAATCTTGTTGCTAACCTAAGGCAAGGCAGGGAATTAAGAGACCAGGGTTGGGGGGTCATGAGGCCCTTTTTCCTCAGGGCAAGACTTCCATAATACAGGGACATTCTCTTTATTTTTGGATTGGTGTTTGGTTTTTAACTACTGCATTCTTTTATTTTGCTTTGTTTTTTTTCAAGTCGGTCTCATATATTCTAGGCTAGCCTAGAACTCTGTAATGTAGCTAAGGATAGCCTGTACTTCTGCTCCTCTTGCCCCCACCTCCCGAGTGCTGGGATTACAGAGGTATACCTCAGCACCTGTCTTACGTATGCTGGGGATTCATCCAGGGCATCGTACATGCTGGACAGGCCGTCTCCCAAACCAGCCACACTCCTGGCCCTCACCTTCGCCTTCTTTAGTCTATCAGTGTGCAAAGGGAGAATGATGCTGTCTCAGTCTGCAATGCTTTGTTGTCTCCATTCCGAAGTGACTCGGCCCACTCAGCTGTCAACAGGTGCCTGATGAAGCAGATTCATGGCTCATCTAAGGGGAGCCAGAAGCCCAGCGGTGACCACATGAGTGTCCTAGGCGTGATGAGCCTTGCCTTCAGCCCCCACCTCCACCTCTACAGCAGTGGCAGGCACCTAGAGCTGGGATTTGTAAGAGGGTGGACCTTTCAAATTAAGGAGTGTTTCTAGATCTCCTCCTGCAGATCCTTCAGAGAGGGAAAAAACAGATGAAATCTGGAAGTATTTTCCTTTCAAAAGAGGAATATTGTTTCCTTGCTTGCTTGCTTCCATTGAATCTGAGGTAGGGTTTGTTGTGTTTTTACATTTTTTATTCATGTGTATGAGTACATGTATGTGTGTGTGTGAGCTATGTGTATGGAGACAGGGGTGTGTTTTTGGAAGCCAGAAGAATGTATCAGCTCTCCCAGAGCTGGAGTGACAGGGTGAGCCCATCAGTGTGGATGCTGGGAAACAAACTGGGTCTTCTTGTGAGAGCAGTAAGCACTCAGAACTCCTGGGCCGTCTCTCCAGTCCCGTCCTTGGAATCTTTGAAAGGTTTCTAAGTTCTTTTTCTGTTCTCAGTATGTCAGAGGTCACTAAGATACAAATACTGAAGAAAGGTCACACAAGGAAGAAGTTTTCTTGGACTAATGAAAGTGCTTGCTGCCAACAATGATCCCCAGGACCAACATGGTGGAAGGAGAGAGACAACTCCTGAAAGTTTTCCTCTGACCTCCGTGCAAGTGCCTTCGTACCCACCCACCCACCCACACAAATACATAAATGTAAAAAAGTTAGAATTTGTGTTCAAGTACTTAATTCTTAATCTTGTTTCCTTGCTTCTCAGTAGAGAAGGGAGATTTCAGATCTGTGATCTTCAATTATGGGTACTCAATCTGTGGGCAGAAATGAAGTTACTAAAGTCAACATCTGCCATGCTCAGTTCACGATCCCCAGTGTCCTCAAGTTCCCCAGGGTCCCTGATGTCATTTTCCGGTCTTCAGAGCCCAGTGGTGTCCTCCTGTCCAGTACAAGGTTTATAGTCATATCTCTGTATAGTTCTTAAATATAAAGCAAATTTTGAAAATCTTTTTATATATCTAAAACTGTTCCTCCTTCTTACACATATTCACTTATTGCGTGTATGTTGGGGTGGTGCACATGCCATTGTGTGGAGGTCTGAGGACATCCTGTGGGAGCTGATGCTCTCCTTCCACCGTCGGGGGCTTGAGGATCAAACTTGGACTTGGTGACAAGTGTCTTTACCTGATGAGCCATCTCACTGGCCCCATATCTACAACTTATCATAAATTTTAATAGTAACAGAGGATACAATTTATAGGGTAGCATTATGTATAAATATCACATCATTTGTGTAAATATAGACGCACACACTCTGAGACTTGAAAATCTACATTATGATTCCTTTTGTTTTTGTGGAATCTGCATTTCTTGTCTAATTTTCCCCACAAAGTTTTACATTAATTTTTATAACAACATCTCAGACATAGTAAGTATTATTTTAAACTACTGGTGAAATTCCTTGGACAGCTACAGTAAATATGGCATGGGTGCTGGGAAGCCAACACAGGTCTTCTAGAAGAGCAGCCAGCATTCTGAAATTCTGAGCCATCTCTCCAGCCTCAGCATCTAATTCCTTTTGTGTGTGTGGCACTGGGGATTGAGCTCAGGACTTTGTTTATGTTAGGCAAGCACTCCATCACCAAAACCTAATTCTTTATATTAAATATTTCCTGTACAACTTTAAAATTTCTCCTACCGAATCTAAGATTCTCTTCTTCAAAATGATTGTTCTGAGCGTTCCAGTACCTTAGCTGAAACCAATGTAGCTTGGATTAGTACTGCCTTTACTGCAGTGGCAAACACACATTCTGAGCCTTTCTAGCACGTGTTGCTTTTGTCATAGAATCTGCGTATTCATACATCTCATGTCTATCAGCACAATGGTAACTGTTTAATGAGTTGTCCTTTCAGTCCAGTGGGGAGAAAAGAGTTAGGACTGATAACACACTCACCTTTCTTCTGGGTTTATAAATTAGTTACTTCATCGTTTCCTCCTTTCTGTTATGTCTTTGAGTTATTGTTCTGTGCCTTGTTGTTCAGTATGCGGGACTTCCTCTACCATTTATCTCTTTGTTTTTTTATCTTTTTCTTGAAAGGTCAATTGTACTATCAGTAGCGGTTATATGATCTTTTGCTGAAGAGCCTTTGGAAGTACATCCTGGTTGAGATAGAGCATGCAGGCCAAGATTGGATCTTGACACTGTGTCTGCACAGGTAGCATAATCTATTGATAAGGATTGTTTCCGTGTATAATATCTTGGGAGAGGACCGAGTTCTCCCTTGGCCTCAGCCACTGATAATTATTCCATTTTACAGACTCTGGGATCAGATTCAAAAGCCAAACTGGCTGAAACCCAGTCCTGTCAAATCTCAGAACTAGTGCCATTTTATAAAGTCTTTTAAAATCACTAGTTAGACTCTAACTACACCCAGGGAGTAAAATGTGAGCCCACACGTTCTTACTTCACCAGCCACATCCAATGCCAGTGTTCCCATGGGGGCTTTTATGGCTTCTTCTCCTTCTCAGGGAACAAATGGATTTGATCAATGAACAAATGAGAGAAAAAAAAAACCTATCTGTGACAAAACAAAACAAAACAAAACACAACAACAAAAACCCCACAACTTTCACTTCAAACAATATGAGATCATTTATTTAAAATATGAGTTATCATGGCCTGCGAACAGAAATTTAGGTTACCCCAAATTTTATGTACAATGTGGAAGCAATATGGAGTTTTTATAATAGCAGAATAAAGAAAGTCATAAATCAAGATACTTCGAATCTGTCGGTGGGAACCTCCGAAAGGCAGATTACAACCCAGTGGCTGTCTCGGCTCCAGGCCTCAGCTGTTGTCTGATGGCTCTTAGCTTTGGGATTAGTAGAAGCCAGTGGTGTGCTCAGTGAATGCTTTCCTAAGGAAAGCCAACATTTTGAGCGAGCATTCTGAATGACTCTCCTCGTGCTCACCAAGGCAATAAGTGGCCATCAAAAGGACTAAAGATGGCCCAAGATAATTTGACTCTGGACTTGGCAACATTCTAAACTCTCCACAATAAATGAAGTTCTAATCAGTTAATCTTGTAGAAAGTTCAGATGCTCTGAAGTTGGAACAATGAGCGAAAACGCAAAGGCCTGGAGAAGGCTGTTATCCCAAGGGCTGGTACCCCCTCCTTGCATCACTGGAAGACCATACTGTTGGCAGCCATGACATTTTGCAGTTAGACACATTTTACATGCATCTTTACTGGCAAAGTTACCCAAAGAAAAGGTTATTTCTGACTTTGCGATCTTTTCACTTTTCCCTCTTGATTTCTGCCACTCCACAGTTTCAGTTCCTCTCTCCTGATTTGTTCTTTCTGTTTCTGGATATCTCACATCTCTTGGGTTCAACTTCTCCCCCCCCAACCCCCCCAGTTCTTAGAATCTGAAAATGAACATTGTTAAAGAGGCTGGAGAGACGATTCAGCAGTTAGGAGCACTGGCTGCTCTTGAAAAGGACCTGAGTTGGGTTCCCAGCACCCACTTGGGGGCTTTTAACCATCCTAACTTCAGTTCCAGGGAATGTGATGCCCTCTTCTGACCTCTAGGTGCCAGGCACACACATGGTACTCGTACATAATGCAGGCAAAGCACATGTACACACACAGACACACATGTATACACAAAATATAAATTACGGACTGAGATTATTGCAACCTAATTCATCATACCAAAACCATAATCATTAATGCTATATTAATATACATTAATGTTAATATTCCTGTGTCACATACAGATCACCAAGAACAGGTACTTTTACCTCAGTGTGTCCCACCGCACCTAAGAGCTGATGTACATATATCATTATTATTTTCCAAATAAATGAATGAATGAATGCAGAAAGGAAGCGGTTTCTCAAAGCAAGAGGCAGGCCTTGTACATTTGCCATCAGACTTTATAACACGAAAGGGACCCCGAGGGTTTAGAGTACCCACATGTTGTTCATCCCCACGCTTATGTCTTTGTGAGGGTCTACAGTTAGACTAAGCCAACGTGTGACCAGCGAGCCTTCGGTCCAAGTGACTGAGGCGCATCCTCACATGGATTCCTCCTTACTTTGTTCTCTTCTCGGGCTGGTTGTGCCGCTGTTTGCCTCGCCGAGAATCCTGGGCCTCTGCTTTTATTTCCGATTTATCCCTTCCTTCTTAGTCACAGCTCCCTCTGCACAAAGTAATGACTGAGAGGGAAGACGGCAATTGCCCCAATCGGATCACCGCACGTTGGATCCATGTATTTAAATGTCACCATGTGCTCCATGAAATACATAGTTGTAATATGTCAAATAGAGTAAAAGGCATATTGTCAAAGAAGATTAATTAGCACTAGAGGCTGGGGCTGGGGCTCAGCAGCTGAAATGCTTACATCTCAAACATGGAGACCAAAGCACCGGTTCCAAACCCACAGAAATGTGAATGGGCCTCATGTTCCAGCCTGGAAAGGCACAGATAAGGGATACCCAAAGCAAGATGGCTGGAGAGACTAGTTATAGCAGTGAGCTCTGGGTTTGACTGAGAGACCCTGTCTCTAAGAAAAGGTGGAAGATCAATTGAGGAAAATTTCTCGCTTCAACTTCAAGTTTCCAATCGTGTACACACACACACACACACACACACACACACACACACACACACACACAACACCACACCACAGAGAGACACAGGAAAATCCAATAAATAAATAAACAAACAAATAAATAAATAAGTAATAGGTAATGTCGGTTTGGGTTCTCACCTTGCCACAATCTGGATTCAGCAGGGGGAAGAGAGCCTCGGTGAAGGCCTATCTCGATCAGGTTGGTGCATAGACATGCCTGTAAGGGTTCTTTGTAATTGGGTTAATTTTGGTGGGAAGGCCCTCCAAGTATTCCTTGGTTGGGGGTTCTGGACTGTGTAAGGGGAGAGAGGAGCCTGAGCAAAAGCAAGCATGCAAGCGCTCCTTCTCTCTGTGCTCCTCACTGTGGCGGTGAGGGCCAGCCTTGATTTATGGTTATTATATCCTTGTATAGACCGAAGACATTCTGTCTGGAATTATTATACTCAGTGTCTTAGTTAGAGTTTCTATAGCTGTGACAAAACACCATGACCAAAATGCAAGCTGGGGAGGATATGGTTTATTGGGCTTATACTTCCACAGCACTATTCATCCTTGAAGGAAGTCAGGACAGGAACTCAAAGAGGGCAGGATCCTAGAGGCAGGAGCTGATGATGCAGAGGCCTTGGAAGAGTCCCGTTTACTGACTTGTTCATCATGGCTTGATCAGCCTGTTTTCTTATAGGATCCAGGGATGGAAACACCTAACATGAGGTGGGCCCTCACCCATCATTCACTAATTAAGAGAATGCCCTACAGCTGGATCTCATGGAGGCATTTTCTCAACTGATGTGCCCTCCTTTCAGATAACTCTAGTTTGTGTGTCAAGTTGACATAAGACCAGATGGCACACCCAGAAATTAGAGAGTCAAATTTTATGAAGAAATGGACTCTACCCTTGAGTGGGGGGCAGGAGCAAAACAGATAATGATTCAAGGGAGGGAGGCCAGCATGTCTACTTGAGGATGTCAGAAAGTTCTATTGGGATTTGAAGGTTAATGTCCCCCACAGGCTCATGTGTTTAAACACATAGTCTCCAGCTGGTGGTGCTCTTTGGAGAAGTCATGAAACTTTTGGAAGCTGGGGCCTAGTAGAGGAAATGGGCACAGGACAGTGGGCCTTGAAGGTTATAGCCCAGCCCTACCCATAGTCCCAGTCTCTCCCTCTCTCCCTCCTCTCGCTCTCTCCCTCTTCCTCCCTCTCTGCTTCCGGGTCCACTGAGGCATGATTAAACAGCTACCACATACTCTTGCTGCCATGAAGTCAGCGATCACCATACCCTCCCGCCATGATGAACGATAGCCTCACAAACCACGAACCCAAAGAAACCTCTCCTTTCTGACATTGTATTTTAGCTGGCATTTGGTCACAGCAATGAAAAACATATTTCAGGGTTCGTGAAAAAAGATACCCCTTCAACTAAGCCCCAAAAATGAATACACATTTCCCAAGTTGGAAAACCAGACAAGAGAAGAAGAATCCTTTGGGTAGAGGGAGCCATATGAGCAAAGATTTGAAATGCTTGCACAGCTGAAAAGGGCTCGTTCGTTACAGACATTAGAGACAGCGTGGTGTGGCATTTAAGGGTGTAGGCTCAGCTTCTCCACTGTTTACCAGACTCGTGATTGGGGCGAGCCACTTTACTTTTTGGACTTTGAAGTACAGACAATAATTATGCATGTATATAGTTAAGAATTCAGTAAACCAAAGCATTTAGAACTATATCCAGCATTGTATATATGCTAGCTATTATTTATACATATACTTTTTCCATTTTGCCTACTTGGGGACATTTCTATAAATTTAATCATACTGTTTATGTTTTTATGTGTTTTTTTAGTTTATATGATATTCTGTGAAATTCATACATATAAAAGCATTCATCTGGAGTTCATTAACTTTCCCCTTTAGCAAACCATCAAACATATACAGCTTCTCTCGGGTGATTGTGAAATCTGGAGAGCAAAGGCCATGTTTTCTATATCTCTGCATTCAAGAGAGTCATCACAGCGTCTGCCCTGAGCTTGGTAGCTATGTTTAAGACATCTCAACTGAAGCAGAGGAGACTGGAGGAAAGATACTGGTTTGGGATGTGAAATAGCCCCATGGGTTCACACGCTTCAATACTTATTCCCCAGTTGGGGTATAATATTTGGGGTTGTGAGACCTTTAGGGAGTAGATCTTCAATGAAGGAAGTGGGTCACTGAGGCAACATTGTGGGGTATAGACCAGTAGCTCCATCTG
This sequence comes from Myodes glareolus, assembly GCF_982192425.1. Taxonomy (NCBI): domain Eukaryota; kingdom Metazoa; phylum Chordata; class Mammalia; order Rodentia; family Cricetidae; genus Myodes; species Myodes glareolus. Next base: position 42,189,495 of record NC_142039.1, read on the forward strand.
CTTTCTTACTGCTGATAGAGTATAAATAGCCACATCCTATCTGCTGCCACAAATATAAGCCACTCCCACCATCATGGCTCCCCTCCTCCATGTTGGACTGTATCATCTCAAACTGTGAGCCAAAATGAAAATTTCCTCCCTTACTATGCTTATGTCAGTGTTCTTGTCTGGTATGACATTCTATTATGACAACAAGGAAAGTAACTAATTCCAGTGCTAAGAGTTACTGAAATTTCATATAGGACATGCATCTTAACAATATTCTATTGCTGCAAAGAGACACCATGACCATGACAAACTCTTATAAAAAGGAAGCACTTAATTGGGGCTGGTTTACAGTTTCAGAGGTTTATGTAAAAGTTTTGAGGCCCAACAAACCTCTCCACCCACACAATAATCCAAATCAGACCAAATCAAACCAAATTAGAAAAAGCCCAAGTTTAATAGATGCCAGCACTCCCTGGGTGGCCCTTCAGGCCCTTAGGAAGGAAGACCATGAAAGGAGAACTAGAAAGATCACATGTTCGTTCTCTGGGGGGCAGTATAAATAGCCTATGGGTGTGGTCTTGACCCTCTCTGGGGAGGGGTCACTGTTTGGCAGGCTTTTTCAGAGGTGGAGTTTGGACTGAGGCAACTCCCAGGGGAGGGGGCTTGAAATGAACACCCAACATTCGGAAATGGATGTCAGGGGCTGGGGTGGAGCTTCCAACCAAACATTCCAGACTCTTTGGATAAAGGGGTGTCAGGGAGCTGAGGTGAAGCCCCACCCAAACATTTCAGACTCTTTAAACATAAAAATGTCGAAAACTAAAATGATACTTCCAACCAAACAGTTTAGCCCATTATTACCATGGTGGGAAGCAGACAGATGTTGTGCTGGAGAGGTAGCTGAGGGTTCTACATCTGGATCCACAGGTAGCAGGAAGAGAGAGACACTGGGCCTGGCATGGGTTTTTAAAAACCTCAAAGCCCACCCTCAAAGACATACTTCCTCCAACAAGCATTCAAGCATATGTTTTTATGGGGGCCATTCTTATCCAAACCACCACAGCATGGCAAAGGTGCCTTCTGCATCCCCATTGGGACTTTGGTTAGGGAAGTGTTCTAAGATGCCTGGTTGGGGAGTTTAGGTTGGATGGTTAGAACAGGAACTTACTGTGTCCAGTATGTACTTCTGATTTGTTTGAAATATCCTGTTTAATCCTCAAAACAAGTCAAATAAGCGAACACATTTGTTTGCTAGGCCTGTCATAACAGCATCCCACAAACCAGGTGGGTTACAACGGTGATGCTCAAATACTGTGTAGTTCTAGAGACTGGAAGCCTGAGCTTAAGGTGTCATCAGAGATGGTGTCTTCTAGAGCATGGGAGAGAAAGCCCACCCATGCCTCTTCCCTAATTTCTGTGGTTTATTGATAGTCTTTGGTGTTGTTTTGCCTTCCTGTAGTCTTCACTTCTTCCTACATGTGTCTTTCTCTAAATCTCCTTATTTAATAAGAGATCTATTCATAGTAGATTAAGGACCCCCGATTCATTACAACAATGGCCTCATCTTCACCGGTTAGATTCTTAACAAGCCCTATTCCCAAATAAGGTCACATGAGGACTCTAATGCCTGGTTTTGGAAGAACATACTTCCACTTATTGAGTGGTAGGGAAATAGACCTAGAAAGGTTATGTTGACTAGTTGACCTAGCCGACTGAGACCAAACACCTGACAAAACGCATCTGAAGGAAAGAAGGTATTTTGGCAAAGGGTTTTAGGTTCAAGCCCATCATGGCTGGAAAACATGGTGATGGAAGGATGAGGCGGCTGGCCACATTGTGTCTGAAGTCAGGAAGCCGAGAGATGAATTTTGCCACACCTACTCACTTTCTCCATTTTATTCAGCCACAGACCCCAGCCTGTTGGATGGTACTTCCCACTTTAAGGGTTGGACTTTTCACCACAGTTAAGCCTCTCTGGAAATGCCCTCACAGACAGACCCAGAAGCATGTCCTCTGAGTCATTCTAAGTCCTACCAAGTTAAGAATGACCATAGCAATGTGTTAACTTAGTGGTTGTGATGTGGAAAGTAGTAGAATTTCTTCAAATCCAGAAGAATGCCATAAAGCTGTATACTCAAGAGACAACAGGATGAACTCTGGAGTCTGTTACTTGTCTACGCAGGACCTCAGAGTTGTCACGGCCCTCTGTGTCTGGCGGTTAGTGGTCCACGCCTCGTGAGGCTCTGAAAATCAAAGAGCACAGGACAATGGCAGAGGAAGGGAATATGTGATCAAAATCAATACACGTCCTCTCTCTTGTCTTAACTGCACAAGATGAAACTCTAATCCATAATCAGATTTCTACATTTGGACCTATTTTAGTTAATTCAATTTCTGTTGTTAGCTCATTGAAAATATTATTCCCTTGGGAATTGGGGTAAGAAGGTGAGTGGCCAGAAACAGAGGAGATCTAGGGCAACAGAGAGCCCTGCTGCCTGCCTATTGCTGTTTTTCAAGGGAACACTATTGGCTTTGGGGACAGGACAGTTCCTCCTGCCACTGTCCTGCCCATTGCAGAAAGCTTCCCGCCCTGAGAGGCAGGACACCATGTACCATAAATTGTCCTTAGTCCTTGCACAACCCCAAGTGCCCAGAGCATTTCCAAGCTCTCTCTGACAGGCAGTTCCCGCAATGGTTGAAGTAACTGGTGATCCTGGCAGAACTCAGACTGTCCCCTACCTTTGGGGAACCCCCATAGGCACTGGTTCATAGATAGGCTCTCTACAGTGTTGCTGGCCCATCCTCGATGATTCTTGATCCCTGGGTTAACTGGATGACTTGCAAAGTCCTACTACCAAGATTGCCCTCAGGGACCAACTGGCATGATTCCAAAGTTCCAGAAGGGACAGACTCTCAACTTAAAAGGTAACACTGGAAGTCTTCAAAAACACACAGTAAACAAGGCTCCAGAAATAAACACTTGGGGTCAACAACAGCTCCTCAGCCGACACCTCCATTTGCATCTTCTGATTCTAGGAAAGCCCCAAGAGGTTGTAGTATCACACACAGACAGAATCTGTTGGGTAGCTCTAGGTGGTGCTCTAACTATCCGCGGCCATGTGAAAGTGGAGCTTTAACTCCTCCCTTTGGGAGGGTCTGCCGGTTTTCTGGGTTTTTTTGTTTGTTTGGTTGGTTGGTTGGTTGGCTTTTTGATCTTTTTTGTTTGTTTGTTTATTTTAACTACATCATCTTTGTCTTTTTTTTTTTTTTTCTGCCTTACTGATAAAAGTCCTAAGTATCAAGCTGAGTAAATACTATGCAATGGATGTTGTCACAGACTGGTTATCTGCTCACTAAATGGTAGGTTTAATGGAACTGGTAACGACCAAGGTTAGAACGAAGGTTAGAACTCTAAAGTTCCCCACAAAAACAAGAGGTTTACAAGAAAAAGCAAAAACCGCAACTATTGCTGCCTGAAACAAAAGCTCGTGTCCTCCAAAGGCAGGCTTTGGGGCAGCACAAGGCTTGCTTTACTTTCAGATAAATCGCCATTGAAGCAAAAGCAAGATATGAGAAATGTGAGACCCCCTCTCTCAACACTCCCATTGTGTCACAATTCATAAGCAGGAAAGCTAAGAGCCCACCGTCCTCTTTAGAAATATGGAAGTTGGAGCTTTGAAACAGAACTCATCCTTCTCGGCCTGAGTGATAATCTACTCGGATCCAACCGGATCTGCACCCCCCCTTCCATTCCGCTTTTCTTCTCCGCGGTGAGAATTACCTCACCTGGAACTCACTCCGCAAAAGGTTTCTGAAGCCTTTTCCTATGAATGAAGCTGCTTTCTTCAGCGGCAGATGCGGAAGCTGCCCGCCCCAACGCTTGGGCAATCCACAGGGGGGGTGGGGGAGGATTGCCTCCCAAGCAGTGTGGCCACTCAGAGCTGCAGTGGCTGCTGCTGGCGTGTCCAAGGTTTGGAGTGCCTCTAGCTCCCTGTCCTCCCACAATGCAGTTCCTTGACCCTGAGGAGCTTCTGGTGGATGAAGAGGATGACGTTTTTGGTGAAGGTAAACATTTCTCCGGCAGGAGCCAGGTTGCTCTGCTTTGATTTGACAGTGTGGGAAACTCTGGAGTGCTTTGAAAACGGTGACGGTGAAGTAGTCTGGGTGACATGCTCATGACAGGCACAAGGCAGGGAAGGGGCGTTGTCCAAAGGTTTTAGTTTTAAAGGACTGCACTAAATATTTATCTATTTTATTTGCATTGGTGTTTTGCCTGCAAGAATGTCTGTGTGAAGAGTGTTAGATCCCCTAGAACTGGAGTTACAGACAGTTGTGAGGTGCCATATGGGTGGTGGAGATTGAACCCAGGTCCTCTGGAAGAACAGCCTTAACTGTTCTTAACTGTTCTTAACTGCTGGGTCATCTCTCCAGTCCTTAGGATTACAACTAAATAAGGATTTGCCTTAGGCCAGAAAATAGAACAAAGTTTTTACTTTGTCCCTCATCTGTGTTCTCATGTGTGACATCCAAAGGGAGGCTGGTCATAGTGTGTTGTGCATGCCAGGCTGGGATAGGAATTGAATGAATGGGGCAGGAGGGCTTCTGCCCTCCCCCCTCCCCTCTCCCTCCTTCTCTTTGGTTATCCCTCTCTCTCTTCCTTTTGTGGCACTTATTTGTTACCCAGCTCTCTCTCCTCTTTTCGTTTTGGGGGGCTGCTGAATCCTGTGAGCTCCTGACCCCACTGGCATCGCTTGGCTTTTCTAGCTCACCCCACAGCTCTGCCGTGACCTGTGGAGTCAGGCTTGGGGTTTTAGATGGGCAGGTGGTTCCCTGCAGATATCTCGTTCTAATGCCCCAATGAGAGGGGCCACAGGCAAAAACCTTTCCAGAATTTGGAGTTGTCTAAATGGCTGGGAATTGGGATGGAAGGACCTCAGAAATCTGATTCTTTTCCAGAAACTACCTTATCTTGTAAATTTTTAAAAACATTCCTCAAGTAGTGTCCTTTGAGAAGGAGTGGGGTGTGCACCCTGCCTGTGAAGCATTACAGGTTCATCCAAGTAAAACTAAAGTGTGTGTAAGGAGAAGCCCTGTGCTCCAGCTGTCTGGGGTGTGCTTGCTATTTACACTTATTTTGTGTTAGTCGCAGAATCCAAATTCAGAGTTTATGAGTCCGGCATAGTGACACATACTTGTAATCCCAACACTGGGAGGTAGAGGCAGAAGGATCAGGAGTCAAAGGCATCTTCAGCTACATAGAGCATTTGAGGCCAGCCTGGGCTACATTGTCTCAAAAGAGAATTTAAGCAATATAGTATAATAAGAATGTGGGCCAGGCATGTTGGTGCACACATCTCATCCCAGCATATGGGAGGCAGAGGTGAGAGGATGAGGCGGATGAGATGTTCAAGTCCAGCATGGGCTACATAGTGCAACCTTGTTAGAAAAAAAAAGAGACAAAAATAAAATCACGTCATGGTGTGGGTTTTTATCACAGCTTCCGTTGGTGGGAGGGATACCTGCTCGGCTTTGCTGTTGGTGACCAAGGTCCCCATCTGCTGCCTCGCTTGACTGACAGGCATTGAGAGCTGTAGGTGCTTACAAGTGTGGCCTTGGGCTCTGTTCTTCGCCTTTCCCTTCTCTTCTTGGTGGTTACCTACTTAAACACCAGGTTAACAGTTACAACCAGGAATAATAATCCTGTAGTTTTGCAGCCACTGCCCGCTCCAGGGATGGCATTCTAAAATGCCCAGTCCGCATTTTCCTATCCAGAGGGGTTTTTCTCTTTTTGTAGCCAGCTGTGGTGATGAAGAGCACCCTCTGCAGGCGAGTGCACAGCCCTTACGTCGTCACGCATGGCCCCCGACCTGGAAGTTTGGTTAGCAAGACCTTCCTGGAGCAGAGCTGCAAGAACCTGCAGCTCTTTGTCCCGTGCACTCATGGCTGTTGAGGTCATTTAAAATGTTCCAGTTAGTGTTTTACCTGGATGGCCTTTTGCCTGCATATGTGACTGTACACCACAGGTCTGATGTCTGTGCAAGCCAGAAGAGGGGTAGGAGTCCCCTGGAACTGGAGTTCCAGTTGTAAGATGTGTTGGAGATGTGTAAGATGTGTAAGATGTGTAAGACAGTTGTAAGATGTGATGGAGCACTGGGAATCAAATCCAAGTCTTCTAGAAGAGCAGCCAGTGCTCTTAACCATTGATGCCCTCGACATCATTATTTTAACATCATTGACTGGGTGTCATGTCAGGTTTAGACTTGATTCTCGTTCTGCCTTGCACCACCTGTGCAACGCAACTTCTGTCTCCTCGACGGCCACATGAGGCTGTAGCATCTACATGGTCACACAAATCAGCTTTCTCTTGGTGTCATAACTATTTGTCTTGTTCTTCAGTGGGTCATGTTTAACTTACTCCACAGAGACTAGAGAAAACCCTTCGAGAACACCAGTCAGTATGTGTTCATTGATTTTTAGAGTCATGGTTCACGGCTAGTTCATGCGGAAACTGGCCCAGGTTGTGTCTCACTGTAGAGAATGCTGTGCAGGCACTGCCTGGGTTTTGTCCATTCATCTGATTTGTAACCTCACAGATTGTTTAACCGCTTTGTTTTCTAGTTTGCTCACTTGGGAAGTTGAGCACAGACCTCCTAGAACTGTGTGCAGATTAAATCCTATTACAGAGATGTACTGAGACCAGTACTCAGTGAGCAAACATATACTTTCTACTGTGTTTACAAGTACATACTCATTCATGTGATGGAATGGGGATTTGGTTGTCCCCTGTTGTATATAGTGTGGGAACATGGGCAGGTCATTTATCCTCTTTGAGTCTCACTCTATATCAAAAACACAAGTTATAATTCTCTGCGACCTCAGTTTTATTTCTGCTAATAAAGTATTTTAGCTAGGATTCAAAATAATGGCTTTCATTTTCACACACACACATGTGTGTGTGTGTGTATATATATATATATATATATATAATTTTACACATGTATACATGCATATATGTATGTATAATTTTACTCTGCTCATATTTCCCCTTCTCTCTTCTTCATCCCCTACTTGGGTTGTCTTGTCTGAGACCTCATGTCGAAAAGCCTCAGATTTCCACCTAACCTCTCAGTCCTGGCACTTTCACCTGAAATGAATGACCAGTCCAGGTCTCCCTGGGCTTTGTTTTTCCTAACCTACCCTAGAAAGAAGAGCACTCCCCACACAGTGAGTCCAGCACACAGAAGGGAACCACTCAGGATGCTTGTTGTCAGGGCAACAGCTGCCTCAGGTTTTGTTGTTGCTGTTGTTTTGGGTTTGTTTTTTTCTTTTCTTTTCTTTTTTAAAGGAAACATTGTCCCCTAGAGAAATACAGGTCTACAGGTTTTGTGCAGATGCAGAAAGATCTGGAAAGGAAAAAAAGCAAGTAGGTTTTTTTTTTTTTTACAAGGTGTTTGTTCACCGACTCTCTGAGACCCTGTTTGTTCTCTGTGGTTAGAGAAAATGTTAAGGTTCACAGAACTAAGAAGCAGTGTGTGCCACCCTGTTGTTTTTCTACAAGAAGCAGACGAGAGAGAAAGACTATTCACCCACACATAACACCCAACATTTTTCCACAACTCTATTTCTCTCTGTCTCTATCTTCCCCCTCTCTCCCTCCCTCCTCACCCCTCCCTCTCTCCCTCCCTCCTCACCCCCCCCCACAATCTTAAGTTGCTTTCTAGACAACCACAGCAATATTGTGTCATTAGAAGGTAGTAACTACAGATGTGATCTTTCTTGGGAAAGTGGGTATTTGATTATTAAGGTATTGAAAAGCCAGTAGTTGGCACTAGCGGCTGCTTTCTTTCTATTGTTTCCTGCTTATCAAATTAAAGGGCACCTATTCATGTTATTGCCAGGCGGTCTTGACAGCCGGCTGGCGAACCTTGGTGGACACCCCTGTATGGATTGTCTTGGTAATGATAACTGTAATAACTATGACTTTGGCAACTATTGCTGAAGAAGGCCCTGCTCAGCTGGGGCGAAGAGAACCGCAATCAATTATGTGTGGGAAGAATCAGTTCTCAGGTGGTGGTCAGCCAGCCTGTTAGCCTGAAAATTACACCTTTAGCAGCCGTCGCCTCCTTTTTTAGAAGCTCCAGCCTTGGCTGCTTCCGTTTTCAGAACTGCTCGGTGGCTGCAAGCCAGTGCGCTTATTAGAACAGTAAAATGCCACGAGTTCACAGTGTGCGTGCAAAGCGTTGCGCGAGCTCTCCTGTTCACACAGCTCCTAAGAACCCACTTTAAGGCCACACCCAGCTGCAGGAGCTTCAGCAGTCCCTTCTGTTCCCGGAGCTGGTAGAGTACATGGCAGCTGGCTGCACCTCTTCTGTCCCGGAGGAACTTGCTTCAGTCTCCTCAAAGAAGGCCTCTAGGTGGAGATGCACTGGCTGCTATAGCACTTAAAGGGCCAGCAGATGACTGCAACAAATACACTCACTTTTGAACAAAAGTCTCACCTTACCCCACGAAAGTCAGTCTGGATGTTTTCCCTTCCAACAGGAACATCCCCTCAGAGCAAGGGCATCTCCAAACGTATCAACAAAAGAATTACAGTTAGGATGCTGGCCTGAGTCTGGCCTCATTATGTAGACTAGTTTTAAAACTAAGATGAACGGGTAAAAACTACATGGTGTGTTGTAATCTAGTATATTTTGAGATTATATTGTGAAATGCATTTTCCCCTGCTAAAATTAAAACATGACAGGAGGGAGAAGAAAAGAAGGAAGGAAGAAAGGAAAGAAGGAAGGAAGGAAGGAAGGAAGGAAGGAAGGAAGGAAGGAAGGAAGGAAGGGAGGGAGGAAGGGAGAGAGGAAGGATGGATGGGAGGAAGGAAGGAAGGGAGAGAGTTTAAACTAAGGTTATATATAAAAGCAATAAATGCAGGAAGCTCAGACTGGTTGGGTTAGAAACTCACAGATAAAAGCAAAGGAAGTAGATCATAAACATAAGAAAGTGTTGGGGTGTTCTATGATTATTCTATATTTCAGATCGTATAAAATATACAACAACTGTTATTTAACTGTATTTAATCTTTCTCAAAAATATCTGGGGCTCTCAAGTGGACCCCCACGTAATTGGAAAGCCAGCAGGAAGAGGCTGTCCTGGTTTGACAGAGTGAGAAGAATTGGTTACTCTCTGCTTTTACCGTTTGCCAAGACTGTTTGGATCCGTTTCCAGCCTGGATTCCTGGATAAACAGTTTGGATGGAAATCATTTGCCTTGGTCTCTCTCAGGGCCGGGAGCAGACACAGACCTCCCCACAGTGATTCATGCCCGTGCGACCTCGGCCTTGGATTACTGTACATTCTCTTCCCACAGATGTCTAGGAAGCTTTCTTCGGCTGGTGCCAACAAGATGGTGTCATTTCGGGGGCACAAACCAAAATAGCACATTGAACTAAAGCTATGCAGGCAGGCTCAGCCACCGGTCCACCCCTCTGATTTATGGCCTCCAGTGACCTCACACTAACCTATTTAGATCCGCCTCAGCTAAAAGGGGGCTTCATAGTACCGGTCGGGCATGCCAAATGGTTTATTTTAATATTTTGTGGCAGCCAGGAAAGTTGGACATTTTAGGAAATCGGGAATATATAATTGGGCCGAGCTTGTCTTGAAAACTAAACCCCTGTGCATACCCAGACAAAGATAACAAAGGAGGGAGAAGAAAGGAAGAAAGGGAGGAAGGGAGGGAGGGAAGGAGGTAGGAAGGAAGGAGGGAGGGAGGGAGGAAGGGAGGGAGGGAGGAAGGAAGGAAGGAAAAGGGAGAAATATGTAGCTATTATGACCAAAATGTTGAAATATGTGAGCCTAGCCCTCCCTCCTCTTTGAAAAAAACCACTTACTTAAGTCCACATATTTATTAAATAGTGTGATTTCTTGAGTTAACTATGCCTAGTATGTTTAAAAGCTTAAAGCACAAAGCCGCCTTTTAAGAAAACATTGCTATTCTGAGTGTCTGACTTCATGCGCTCCTCAGTAAATGGCTTCCAGAAGAAGCACCTTTTGCAGACCCAGAGCTGCAGAAAGTACCTTGCGTGCAGAGAGTCTAATGCCACTGCTGCTCATGCAAAGGCAATGCCTGTGCTGCTCTTAGATTGTGGACTGTTTAGCACTCAGGCTTACGACTCAGGTAAGACAGCAGTAAGCTGCTCCGTGTACGGATGATGAGGATACTGATGCCAGTGGTAATGACAATGTTTTGATAACTGTGGTGGTGATGTGATGTGATGAGAATGACAAATGGTATCACTGGTGGAAGAGCGGTGGCTATGGTGAAGGTGGCTTTTGTGATCTTGATGGTAGTGATGGTGATGGGGGCTGTTGTGATCATGATGTTGTGATGGTTCTGAAGTCATGACATTGATGCTGGTGAAGGGGGTGGTAATGATGTCGGTGGTGGTTACAGTTCTAGGCAAGTTGAAAGCCGTAGTGGTGGTTTTAGTGGCAATCGTGGGGATAGTAATTAATGGTGGTCGTGGTAGTCATGGTAGTAATGGTGATGGTGTGGTAGCGGTAATGACCATGGTGGTCATGGTAATGGTGATAGTGGTGATGGTGAGAATGATGGTGGTGGTACTCATGGGAGTGGTATTCATGGTGATGATATCAGTAACCATGATGATGGCAGTATTGGTGGTGGAGGTGTTGATGCCAGTGGTGGTTGTGGTGGTGGTGGTGGTGGTAATGATTATGGTGGTAGTGGTATTAATGATGGTGATGGTCATGGTTGTGATGATTTTCTATCCAAAGAAACTGCCAAGGTTAAAGGAAAGGATGTATGAGATAACTACAAACCATTAAAGGCTTCCTACCTGGAAGTTGCTCATTATCTCTGACAGTCTCAGCTCTCCCAGCCTACCAGGTCTGTTCAGTTCCCCTCTTCCACTGCTGGCCTTTATCACACACCAGCAAGAGCTGCCTTAATGAAGGACGAGGGCTGGTTTGAGCAGACCTGTTGGGACTGCTCCCTTCAGAAGTTTCCTGGGAATATACAGCGCCCTCTGTCTCAAAGCTGCAAGCCCTGCTGCTCTCCGGTCTCCACCTCCTGGTTAAGGAAGGGGTGGGAATAGCCCAGTGCTCTACACAGACTAAGTTTCTGTGACTTCCTCTCTATTTTCTATTGCATTCACTGATCTGGTCTCCCTTTGAAAATGCTTTTTTTATCAAAAAGCCATGCACACCATGACAGCACTACTGTGGAGAGGCCCTTACTTCCTTCAGAAATGCCAACATTGAGGAATTCCATCTTCAACAGTGTTTTAAACAGTATTCCCACCTATTTCCCTGCTAAATATTTACTTGGGGTAAACAGATAAACATCACAGTGACTGCCTCTCCCATCACCATTCAACACAGTGCTTTTTCAAAAGTAATTTGAGAAAGGCTAAGCTTTCTGTGTTGGTTAAAACATCTCTGATATAAAGTTAATGCACATGGATAACATATATGTATATACACATGTCTATATAAATGTTGCAGACTTTTAGAACAGCCACTAAGATTGTCAACGAAGCCGCTAGAACAGTGGTTCTCAACCTTCCTAATGATGTGACTCTTTAATACAGTTCTACATGTTGTGGTGACCCCAACCAGAAAATTATTTTCATTGCTACCTCATACTTATAATTTTGTTACTGCTATGAATAGTAATGCAAATACCTGTGTTTTCCAATGATCCTAGGTGACCCCTGTAAAAGGTTATTCGACCCACGGATTGAGAACCACTGCTCTACAATGTTCCCGTTCAGTTTTGTTTTTACTTCCAGTAACTTCCAAAAGTTTTCAATATTAGGAGAGCCCCCAGAGGAAACCTTGACAATCTGTGTTCATGTACTTATGTGTAAATATGTTCAGGATGACAAACATTGGCTTGTTAAGTGATACTGCTACAAGAGGCAATAGAGCAGGTGGATCGAAGCGAGTACCCACCCTCTAGATGAGAACTAACTGACAAAGACTTTTTAAAGCATCACCCACAATTTCTGATCAGGACACATACCTGGTCAGCAGCATTGGAAATGGCACCCGCTGCAGCAAGATAGACCCAAATCAGATCAATGCAGTTCTCCCGTCTACTGCAGAGCCAGCTGATGGCGGGCTGTGAGCTTCATCATCTTTGGGTGAAAAGGCCGTGTGAATTGCGGTGTAGCAGACAGAGGTGGGGGGCGGCTCTAGTGCTCACCATGCAAGCACCACAGCCTGAGGGCTGATCCCCAGAACCCATGCAAAATACCCAGGTGCAGTGATGCGTGCTTAGAATCCCAGCACTGGGGAGGCAGAGGCAAGGTGGGGGAGGGCAGGAGTCCTTAAGACTCACTGGTCAGCCAACATTGACAAATTGGTAAATTCTGGGTTGAGTGAGAGACTCTATCAAAAAAAAAAAAAAAGCTGCAGGAAGACACGCACTGACCTCTGGCCTCTGTATATCTTCACACCCACGCAAGTACTTGTACATGCTCGCACACACGCAGAAAGAAAACCTGTGAGTCTTCCTAACATTGCTGATGTGCACGGGAAGACAGGACTATCTGCTTCAGACTCCTTGGGAGTTTCAGAGCTACCCACAATAAATCGGTGGCTTTCTGCAGTGCTCATGGTCTGGGCAGGGGTTGACCAGGTCCTTTCTTTCAGGCCAAAGGCAGCCTACTGCCTGCTTCTGCACAGCCTGCTAGAAGGGAATGGCTTTCACCGGTTAGCATCTGAGGCTGATGTGATGATCAAAGTCACCCACCTCAAGCCCAAGCTAGCAAAATGCTATCCCAAAGAATTCTACCCTTGTCTTAGGAGAACGTCGTGACTAGAAAAAAGAAATTCTCAATTACTATTGCATTTTGAATTTGTCAGTAATAACTAACAAGAATTGCTATTTTTTATCCTGTGTCTTCTGTGTTTTCTCACTTTTAACCTCTCCACCCACAAAGGCTAAAATATTTACTAACTTCCTCTATAGAGAAAAAGCCTGCTGGTCCCTGGTCTGTGTAGATCATCAACTATCAAATCACTTTTTATACTTACTTTTATTTATGTGTGTGTGCTTGGATGACTATATGTGCACTGTGTGTGCAGGTGACCTCGGAGATTAGAAGGTGCTGGATTTTCGGGAACTGGAATTACAGATGGTTGTAAGCTACCCAAAATGGGTTCTGAGAGCCGAACCCAGGTCCTCTGCAAGGGCAGCAGACCCTCTTAACTGTTGAGGGGGTCCCTCCAACCCGTTCCAAGTCATTTGCCTCTTTTGGTCACTGAGAGTTTTTTAAGCACCTCTTTCTGTAGCTCCAGTTTCACATCTGTGTCTTCTCTCTATGAAATTCCCTTGTGAGTGGGATTTATCCCATGGGATTAATTAGATATTCTTTTAGAGGGAATGTGTGCAATCACACTGTGTTGCTTTTTAATACTACTTGAAAAGATGCTTTTTTAAAAAAAAAAAAAAAAGTGCTTCAGTAAGACTGTCCCGGGTCAGGGAGGGGAGAGCAGCCAATATCATGAAAGAGAAGGAACCCAGGAGGAGCAGTGCTCTGTTTTCCCAGCAATAAAGTCGTTGTAAGACGATAGCACAAATGAAAGGTTCTGAGCTTTTACTGGTTATTCCTCGGCAGAGAATTCTCTCTTCCCTCGGCCCTGGTCTCGCAGGTCCCTGGGACCTACTTGTAATGAATGGCTGCACGCAGGCTCAGCTCCAAGCTGTCTTCTTCTACACTTTCCCACACTGAGATGCCCCAGTTTGCCAAGGAGCAGTGGTGCTGGATCTTAAGCAATATCTTCCCAACAGACTAGACTGAAGCCACAGCATCTTTCTGTTAGAGGATTACACGAGTTTGCCCTGTCTTTCTCCTCACCCAGTGCTGGTTCCCCCCTCCCACAGTCCCCCGTCTGGGAGGCAGATGCGTGTCTGTTTGCTCACATGCATGTTAATTTGAGAACGAGGAAGCCTTTGCAAAATAGACATGACAAGAGAAAGCTGAAAGCACTCACACACACACATGCACACACATACAGTAGAAGCTACGGGCTTCCTGTTGCTAAGCACTGGAAGAAGCAGGAATGTCTGGTTCTATTAAACATCTTTGGGCAGTTCTCATAGGCTACAGGGGAAGAAAACCTCTCTACTAAAAAGACAGGAAACTCTCTCTTGTGCTCTGTTGGTGAGAATCCAAATCAACAGGAGTGTAAAGTGGCACCCCAGCTGTAAAGGGCAGAATAACAGCTCTTGAAAGCCTTAGAAACAGAGTTGCCATATGATCTAGCTACCCGGCTTCTGGATACACAGCCAGAAGCATTGAAGGCAAGGTCTTAAGATGTTTGTGCGTTTGCACTCATAACAGTGTTATTCACAATGCCCCAAAGGAGCAAGCAGCTCAAGAATTCATTGAGAGAGAACGAAGATACAAGGTATAGTGTGTGCAGACATTGGAATTAGTCTCTCTTCAAAGGGAATGAAGCCCGGATACAGGTCCCAAAGCACATAAATCTTACAAACATCATATTATTTAGAGTAAGTCAATCTCTACAAAGGTAAACACTGTATGATTCCACTTATATGATAAATTTACAGTCATCAAATCTAATGAAACAATAAGCCAATAGTTCACAGGCCTGGCGGAGGAGATAAAATGCGAATTATTTTTAAAGGTCATGCAGCTTTGGTTTTGCAAAGCACAAGAGCTCTGGAGATTGGTTGCAGGGCATTGAAAACAAAGCATACTGAACTATGCATTGAAATTGTTAATTTTTAAATTTAAATTATATGTATGGATATGTGTACCTGAGTGCATGTGTCGGAGGAGGCTAGCAAAGGTGTCGGTTCCCCTGGAGTTGGAGTTGCAGGGAGTTGTAAGCTCCCCAGCAAGTCCTTTGGTACCCCAACTGTAGTCTTCTGAAAGAACAGCAAGTGCTCTCCACTGCTGAGCTGAGATGCTAATGTTACGTTATTCACCACAATTACTTAGATATGCATATATAGACATATATGTTTATACATATCAATATTTTAAAAAATTAGATCTAAATGTATCCACCATCAAATAACAGATTCCTGGAAGTCTCTTCTGCTTTTCTCTTGAACCCCATAACTCTAACATAAGAGAACCAAATTTCCAGAAAAGACACTTGATTCTAGGGAGCTGGCACCGATCAAAGTAAACTCTACCCAACACCATTTAAGAACGACCGGGTTCTTCCTAGTGATACTAGAGTGTTTAGGGTCAAAATCTTGTGTTTGGTAGCCCCACCAAACAAGTCTTGGCCTCTTGTCCCTGATATACTAATTATAGAGACAAGTAAGGGCAAAGATCAGCAAAAGGATATTTATTCGACGTAGCCACATTGGGAGGAGAAGCAAAGAGGTGGAGCGACCCTCAAGTCCGTCTTCAGGGGCACAGGCATGAAGTTTGGGGTTAAATAGAAGGTAAGACATATGTGCTATTTAGCAGTCCTGGTCAAGATATGGTCTTTCCCATCACTAACCTATCTTGTCTCAAATCCTGTCTGTTTTGCAAGTTTAGTAAGTTGATAGAACTGTGTAGACTCCTTTCCTGGGAGAAGAGTTTCTCCTGTAGCTGACATCAAACTTTCAGCCTTTCCTTTCCCCCAGCATGGGATTCCTGGGATCCATCTGTTCAACAGCCCAGTGGCCGAAGGGAGGGACACAAGGGTGTCTCTTTAGAACAACTTTGCTCTTGCCAGGACTATTACCCAAGCAGCATGTGCAGGCTTTAGATAATGGGATTCTTTCTATGAATTTCTGCCTAATTGGGAATGGTTCTTAGGAACTCTGCATAAACGTTTTGTGATTAGCCCTCAGTGAGGTTCCTGAGAGGAAGGACACCCTTGGCAGCTGTGCTCTCCTGAAGAACTTATAAACTTCAGGACATAACATCTTTTTTCACCATTAAAAGACTGTCTATTGGAAGTCTGCCATGTGCTGGGCTCGGTTCTATTCTGGCTCCTGAAATACAGCAGTGACTATAATAAGGTCCCAGGCCTGGTGAAGTCACACAGTGTTATAGAGGAGGGACACAGACAGGAAAAGATGCAGAAGTGCCCTGTGTGGGGGGAAGAGAAGTGTTGTTGACAAATGAGGTGCAGGGCAGGAAGGCTCAAGCATGGTGGCCCAGGAGGGATTTGCTGACAAGTGCCAGAGGCCTGAAGAAAGTCAAAGTCTGGCCCTGTGGATGTCTAAAATGAAGAATGTTCCAGGAATAGCAAAGAGACCATTGTGTCTGCAGCACAGTGGGAACAAGGCAGAGAGGGGCAGATGAGATCCAAGAACTTGGGGCTTGGGGAACTCCACCACTTGCAGAGCCCTGTAGGATGCTGTGAAGACTCGAGTGTTTACTTTGCATAAGATGGGTACCACTGACCCATGATCAGCTGCATGGTGTGATCTGATTTACCTCCTGGAAGGCACATTCTGACTGTTCCTTTGACAGTAAGGAGGAGGAACTCAGCATGTAGCTCAAGTGGTAGAGCTTTTTCTTAGCATGCAGGAAGCCCTGTGTTTGATAAACTTGGCATGGTGGCACATGTCTGTAATTCCACCAATCAGGTGATGGATGCAGAAGGATCAGAAGTTCAGGGTCATCCTTGGCTACATAGTGATTTGAGACGTGGGACACACAGACTCTGTCAAAAAAAAAAAAGGTGTAAGATGCAAAGGTAAGCAACCAGTTGGGACACCATTGGAGTAGTCCAGATGTCAACTGATGGAAATTCTACCAGACTCTACAGCAATTGATCCAGGGGCTGTACAGTGAAGGAATAGACAAGAAAAAGTCTGAGTTTGGCTTGAGTCTCATCTTGAAGGATAGTGTTGCTCTCTGTTCCTCGAGATGATGGTAGTTGCTGGAGGAGCTAATGTGGGCTGGGAGAGCCAGCATGGACTAAGGAGCACCTTCCTTCTCCTGGGAATCAGGAGTCAGATGCAGACAGTCAAGCTTATAGAAATTGTGAATTGCTTCACCAAGTCCTCTATGTATTCAAAATAATGGAGGATCAAGAAGTGCCTGTTGAAATATTGACTGGAAAGCAGCATAAATAAACATAAAAATCATCCATAGTTATATCTCTAGTCTGTAGGAATTGAGGCTATAAAAATCTCTATAGATGGTTCCAGAAGAGTAGGAGTTCGACAATGCAATACAAACTGCTAGAAACTCTCCAGAGAGGGTCAGGGAAAGGTGAGGGAGAAAGGACTAGAGTAGCCCGTGCAGGTCCGTGGAGGGGAACACGGGCAGGTGAGAGCTTTGAGCCTCCGGGAGCTATATGTCAGACACATGCCAACTGTAGAACTGTGTGCACAAACTAGGTACACACACTTTCAGCCTTTGGCGCTCTCCATACCTGGTTCTAATGCTTGCCCTTCTTCCCCTTTGGGTCCGAGGCTGTACATCACAGACTCTCAGCTGGAAGAGACCTACAGGGGTTATTGGTTTATTCCTCCTCAAAGAAGGAAGCGGAACATCCCTGAGCTGCCCTGTTTCTCTTCCCCAAGGAGATGCAGCCCTATCCCTCCGCCACATTTTCATTTATTAGTCAAGAACCAGCGACCAGCTTACTCACTCTTCTGTCAGCTCAAAACCCACATGCTCTGTCCAATTGCTTCCCTTTAGTCTAATCTTTCTGTGGGACAGTCCTTGGCAGAGCACTGGCGATCCAACTCAGGACCCCGAAGAGGATGCTAGGCAAGCACTTTGTCACTGAGCTACATCCCTCTCCCTCTTCGCAGCCTCAAAAATAAATAAATAAATAAATAAAAGAACATTTTACCATATCAAGAACCCTCCCAAATGCTAAAATAGACAGTCCAGTATTTTTCCATTCCTAAGCACTTGAGTTGAATAATATATCTCCTGCTGGACAAGAAGCCAGTCCATTCTGGTTCAGGAAGAGGCCCATATGCCTAAGAATCAGATCTGAACCCCCAGGACACAAGGCTTTCTGCTGTGTGAGTTGAATTCCTCTGTAAATTCGGCACCCAAGGCTGAGAGGTGAACTATTTAGAAACTGCTCAGGGGTGACCCTGATTCTGGCTTAGCATCGTCTGTGTGCGCGGAGCAGACGCGAGCAGGTGTTCACATTTACCTCTCTCAAGTAGCCTCTCTCGAAGCTCTTTGGTCCATGAAAGAAGAGGCTGGACTAGAGCCATCCACCCCCCCATCACCCCCACCCCCACCCCCGTTTCAACCGTGCCAGAAGACAGCTGTGTGGGCCTCTCCCTGCTGCCTGAAGAAAACAGCTGGGATTCAGCGAGAGATACTTGGCTGTGGGATTGCTGGCAGAAGCCACTTTCTTTGGAGATTTCGCTTAAACCAATGTGCCTGCATGTATTGCCGTGGCTGTGAAATTTTTAGCCCCAACAGCTCTAGCATGAATGACCTATTTTGAATGTGCCAGCCACTGCACTTCAGCTGTGTGAATAATTTATAAGCTGTAAGACCGCTGTCATCGTTCTGATATCACAGCACTCTCCTTTGCCTGGCTAATTACGGAGGGCAGCGATGCTCTGTCCTGCGGTTACAGCTCCTTGAGAAGCCACCAGGGACGTGTGTGTGAGCAGTGAAGGGAAGAGGGGGGCTGGACCAGGGCCTCCTCACCCCCACTGCTACCAAAGAAGGCTCTGAGGGGGTTAGATTTCCTCTCGAACCTCTGCAAACTGAAACCCTGCAGAGCCCTTGGGATGAATCTGATAGCCAGCATCCTGATTTTACACCAAATGGGTGTTAGCTGGGAGACGTGTGGGCTGTGAAAGGGACTTGGGAAGGAAAGAGATGTTAGATCCTGGAGCCAGTTAGGATGGCTAATGGCTCCAAGCCTCCAGGACAAGAGCATACAGCTGGGTTCAGAGCTAAGGGCTGGAAAAGAGAAGCCAGCCGTTAGCTACAGCTTCACTTGTCAGGGACAATGGAGGCAGAGATAGTCTCAGTGGGAGCTTCCCACCGGACACCCCTGTGTTCTAAGCCATCTTGAGGCGCTCCTCGCCCTCTCCAGCTGTACGTGAGTCATAACAACTCAACCTCCATGAGACCAAATGGAAATCACACTGCTGAATTAGATCCATGAAGCCGTTGAAGATGAACCGCCAGTGGTGGGGTTCTCAGCACGGGGCTCCCGTCTTTATCATTCCTCCAAAACACCACCTCTGAAGTTAAAAGGCTCAAGTTCCTGAGTCAGAAAGGACCTGGCCTTTGGGGAGACCTCGGCGAAGCTGGGGGAGGGGAAAGGAGGCAGGAACTAAATAAGATTACGAGGAACAGCCCTGACCTGAAATGGAAGGGAAAAGAAAAGTCCGCCTACAGAAAGGGACCACCTGAGTAAGAAATGTTTAAAATATAAGTGATTAGAGAAGAGGCTGTAAAGAGCTGTCTTTTAAAAGTTACAAATATATCCACTTTTTTATTGTTGATCTCAGATACAAACTGCTCAGAGAAGGTCATTCAGCAATCATTTTGGTCCTTAATCTCTTGGAGCCAGCGGTACACGGAGAGGCTGGAAGGACTGGATTAACTGGTTATTCCTCCTACTACTACGCCAATTAACCCGAGAATTGGGGCGGGGGTGGGGGGCTTTTTATCGCTTTAGACTAAATGCGTGGCTGACAGGCAAAGTCCCCTCTGTTTCTACTTTAGCTTTCCGTCTTTTCTATGCAGACTTCACGTTGTCCTCCGCAGTCTCTTTCAGCTGACACCAGGCATTGTGCTCAGCCCCGCTCTGAGCTCCGCCAGCCTAGACTGTTCTGTGCTAGTGTTGCCCACGCCCGCTTGTTTGCAGTGGCTGTGGACGAAAGTATCTCATCAGCCATTTAGGCTTGAAGGACTCGGGCTCTCCGGGGAGACGGGATTGGCCGCCGCAGCACACACCTGACTCTGCCTCCCCAGCACTGGGATTACAAGTGTGCACCACCACACCGAACTTCTTTTACGTGGGTTCTTGGGACTGAACTCGGTCCCCGGTGCTTTTGGAACGAGTGCTAGCCATGGAGGCAGCCCAGTAGGTAATTCTTAATGAGTATCCACGAGGAAAGCTGGAACTTGGAGTAATTGGGAGTTTGGTTTTCAAAGAGATGAAGAATCACAGAGGAGGGTGCACTTGTAGAGGAACCAGTGACAGCCTTGCAGAACAACTGCTGGGCCAGAGGAGGGAGAGAGACCAAAGGAACAAAGGAAAGTAGACAGGGGCTGCTCTCTGCAGGGGTGGGGTCATCCTTTATAAAGGGACACAGCCAGCCCAGGGTAACCTTATGAGGAAAAGTCTGGAATTCATATCTTGAAGAAGAGTCTGGATTCCACATCCTATAGAAGAGTCTGGAATTTCTGTTTTGAAGGCAGCAGCTTGTGCAGTCCCCACAATGAGCCCCCAAAGAGAGGAGAGAGTGAGAGATGAGAAAAAACAGGAAGTGAGAACCTGGACAAACATCAGCCTGGAACTGATTACATTCAGCTGGGAGCACTAAATACACCACCTTGGAGGCCCTTAGAGATTTTTAATTTTACTGTGCTTTTTAGGAAGGGACTTATTATGAAGTAAAAGTTCATTTTAAATCTTAAAAACAGAAGTGCCTGCATACATCCGCAGCATTCTGCTTGCAGATACCAAGGGTTTCCAACTACTCTACCTGCACTTTGAAAGATTTCATATCCATTTTGCTGTGCCCCAATCCTTTTCAATTAAATGTATAGTCTTCCCTTTGTATCTCTCGGTACAAACTGAAAAGATTTGTAAATTTAACATTCTACCCGAATCTCTTTCATTCTCCATTGCTGGTTCTTAAAATGAAATCTGAGGAGCCTTGAGGTATATCAAAGTCCTTTCAAGGAATTCTCCAAGAGCCTCAATGTGTGTGTGTGTGTGTGTGTGTGTGTGTGTGTGTACACAAGTATGTGTAAGTGCTTTCTCTGGAGTATGCATGTGTGAAGGCCAAAGGTTATCAACACTCTTCCTCTGTTGTTCTCATTTTTTTAAGGCAGGCTCTATCACTGAACCTGGAGCTCGGTGCTTTAGTAGACTAGCTGGGCAGTGGGCCCCACAGTTCCCCCATCTCCATCTCCGAAGCGTTGGAGTTCCAGATGTGTGCTGCCACATCTGGTCTTACACATTGTGCTGGGATCCAAATTCAGTTCCTAATGCCTGCATAGCTGGTGCTTTTCTCACCGAGCCACCTCCATAACCCATTTATGTGTTTGTTTTTTGAGATAGCCCTGGCTAGCCGGAAACTCAGTACATAGTCCATCCTGGCCTCAAACTTATGAAAATGCCCTGGCCTTACCCTCCTGGATGTGGAGTGTGCCCCACGCTCGGCTTCAGTGCTTTTAAAAAGCATAAAACGAGCTAATGATCTTGGAACCATTATGTTGTATTCTTTTTTTAATATTAAAATGTTGTCTTAGAAAGTAGAGAAGGATGGAATATTGGTCTAGATTGTATTACTGCAGAAAAGACCTTATTTTGTAACAATCACATATCAGAAACACAAGGTAAAGTTTCTGAATAGGAAAATTTTGTACTTGAAGCACATTTTCTTCCCCGTCAGCTTTGAATATCCAGCTGTCCGTCTCTACCTTCTGGTCCTTCAGTGCAGAAGCGAGCCCTGTACATAGTCGTAGACTTCAGGTAACTTGCCTGAACTCACAGGCCTGACTTCAGTATCTCTGAGCTACTCATTTCTGGGGCATACTAAAATGTCAGCAGGGTCAACCAAGAAAGTTCCCATTGCAAAAGCAGATACGTGTAACAATGGGAAGGAAATGCCTGTGATGTCTGCTCCCTTGAGAACCTTATCAGAGGCACCAGGCATGAATGAAGGATAGGAGGTCTGGCTCCCTGCAGTTCCGTAAGTGGTGAGCACTTCACTGTCTGCTCGGGTGCCAATAAATGCAGGCCTGGGAGGCTTGGGGGTCGGGGGAGGCAGAAGCCAGCAGGCAACTGCATGCTCACCTTCCTCACAGAGCCAATTACTGTCCTTTCTCTAGACACATTAATATGGAGTTTATTATACTGTATGTGTCACAAAGCATAGCTCCCAACACACAGCTTATTAATGGTGAGAAGTGCGCTAATCCACTATTCCAGAAGGCAGGGATATGCATGGGTCTGTGTTCAGGGACCAGAGGACCTATAAAAGAAGACCAGTGTCTTGATGGAAGCACTGCTGGAAAGGGGCTTTGTAGGCCGGGGGCAAATTTGAAAGATAAATCTCAGTAGGAGGAGGAAAAGTGATAGAATTTCTGGACAGTGGAGGAGGAAAAGCTAAGAATTTCTGGACAGTGGATTTGGTCTGAGCAAATAGCAGTAGACAAAGGGCAGTATGATGACCCGGCTGGGCTGTCCCTTCACAGGACACATGGGACACCAAGGCTAAGATGTGCCCAGTCCCTCTTCAGCTGCACTGAGACAGAACCAAAGTCTCTCATCTTCAAGCCCAGGATCTAGAGACTGTCCTCGACATGTGAAGGTGACAGCTGCCAAGGCTCCTGAAACCCCACTCTGGAGCTGAGCGGGCTGGAGGCCTGGGGAGGTGTTATCAGACATCTGCTCCTAAAGTGCAGTCTGAAGGGCATGCCAGAGCCATCGTGGGTCATGTGGCTGTTAAAATGGCACAGGGGAGGAGGCAGTCAGAAAAATCTTCCTTCACTGTTGATTTTGGTTATGTTGTGGGATTTCGATGTTATTTGTTTGTTTGTTTATTTATTTATTATTTATTTATTTTTGCTGGGGGATTGAGATGGGAGTCTCCGTATAGCTCACCAAGTGTATAGGCTAAGCTGGCTTTGAACACACAGTAATCACCCTTCCTCGGCCTCTCAAGTGCTGGGATTCAGGTGTGTGTCACCAGGTTCCCAGCTCATGGAGTTTGCACTTTAAACTCCTTCCCAGAGTAAAGCATATGTAGTTCATAAGTTAGGAAATAAAAATGAGGAAGAAGGGGGAAAATTGGTCAGGATGGCAAATAAAGAAATGAGCAAAAGTTACTGTGTGATAAAGGAATTCAAGAATCTCAGAACCAAAGTAAGGCATGGTGGCCCAGGAGGATCTCTGAGTTCAAGGCGAGACTGATCTACCAGTCGAGTTCCAGGACAGCCAGGGAAACCCTCTCTCCAAAAAACAAAGCCAGTCTCAGAAGCAGACCTGGGGATGTGGCTTGCCTGGCATTCATGAAACCCTGTGTTCAGGCCCAGCACTGCATGATCCCTGTAATTCTAGCACGCAGGAGGACCAGAGGTCAGAAGTTCAAGGTCATATTTGGGTATCTAGGAAGCTTGAGTTCAACTTTGACTACTTAAGTGAGAATCTGTCTCAGTTAAAAAAAAAAAAAAAAAAAAAAAAAAACCAGCAGCATTTCAAGCTATGGTATGGCCATGCGCTGGGACAGCTGAATGAACTTCTAAAGGGAAGTCACCTGGTTAGAGAAAGGACTTCCAAATGAGGTCATGAACCCTGTTCTTCTTATGTGCATGAGGCATCCTAATTAGAAAGGAAGACTGGATCTCTAACATATCTGGTCACCTCTCCAGGATCTGTCAACTAAGCCAAGAGTAGAAGCCAGAAGTTACCAGTGTCATAGGCACAAGGTTCCCAGAGAAATTCGACACAGAAGGTAGCTCCGGGCGAGTCCCTGATGCCTCGGGCACCATCACTTGGCAATGCCAGGCATTCCTTAGGCACACGCTACTCTCTGTGTTGCATAGCTGGAGGTCTAAATTGGGAAATCTAATCAGCTGTGCTTTGGAGGCTTTTCTTCTTTCTTCCCATGAACCACGTGTGTATTAGACTTGATCAGGCTCACTGGGCCGATTCTGTTAGCCAAAACATCGGCTAAAAAACGCTCAAGAAGGAGAATGACATAGCCCTGCTGTGGAAAGGGACACTTGTCGGTGTTGCTGAAGTTCAAACAGTTTCGTGCTACCAAAAATAAAGCCGTTCCCATAGCACCCGCAGTACTTCCTCTTTCCTGCGGCGCCCCTCACTTACTGGGCTCCAGACCTCAGGCCCCAAGCAAATCGAGAGATTGCTGGGCCTTCCTCTGTGTCTGCACCCTGGCTCAGAGCCTGCTGCTGAGTTAGCCCAGCAATTCACTGGTAATAGCTGCCATTTGTATTTAGGAGTACTCTCAATGAAGAGTGAGGGGAGGGGAGGGGTCAAGCTGCCCTCTAAGGAACCACTCCTTTCTCTTTTTCTATGTCAACAAATTTTTATTTAAAGGATTTTGCATGTCATTCTTTCGCTGCCTATTGAGGTCACTTAGCTCCTTCCAGGCAGAAGTCAACATTTCAAGACAGTGCTTTTCTAAAAGAACTAAATTTTAATCCAGGCACGCTGTCAGCCCACGTTTCTTTTATCTGGGCTTCTTTTATCTCCACTTGAGTAAAGAACATATTCATGACTTCAAAGTTCTCCATCTGAGATATTACACATCTAAGAAAGACCCCCAACGACAGCGCAATGGGATGACAGTATTGATAACAAGGCTCCTACTTTGAACATGAAGCCTGGAATTGAAGACACGTGACTTTCTATAAATGGATGATGTTTGTTTTGTGTTTTTTTAACATTGTAGATTGGCACATCCTACAGACTTGAATGTGATATAAGAATGAGTGTGGCCTAGATTCCTTCATGTTAAGACAAGTGGAGAGTCAGAAATTGAGGGCCAGATCATCTGTCCTAAAGTGGACCATAAAGCGTAAACTGCTTCAGGAGCCATGGTTATCTGCTGACATGAAGAAATGCAACCGTCTCCTACTAGTGACGTTCCCATAGTGTCCCTGCCTCCATGGAACAGATTTGTGCTTCATTATTGCTCTGGGTGAGGTCACAAGAATGCTCTTGAGGGTGTAGGGATGCTCTGAGCAGTGAATAGCATCATCAGAGAGAGCAGGAACTAGGAAAAACCCATCCCTTCAAGAATGGGGATTCTGGAGATCTCGGCAGGGCCGGTGAATGGAGATGTCTCCTGGAGAGTTTGGACTGGGTCCTGAGATACCTAGCTTCTGGTGTGTGCTCTTAATTCGGTTGCTCTGCTGGACACAGTTTCCCTGTCACTTGAACCACACAATCCCTACAGGATTTCATTCTGTCTGTTTGGACCTGCAATGTCTGGTCTCTAACTGTTGCTGTCTGAGGATGGTCTATGCTAGGACCTGCGGAGGCTACAAAGTCACCCAGCATAGATCCCAGTCCAAAGGAGAAAATGACCTTGTATTCATGGTCCCCATCCTCTGCACACTAGCTCCCTTCCTAGGGATAAAAGTCAAGGAAGCACCTTGCTAAACCTGCCTCCTTCTTCTTTACCATTTCAGTTCTGCCCCAGGTTGTGGAGTTGAACACCTCCAAGGTGAAGCTAAAGAAAGCACCCCAGGGAGCCCCCTCATGCCGTGCTCAGTCCTTTGGCTCTCCCCTGCTCCCCACCGAGGACAAGAAATGCAACACTGTTTGAAACAATCACACTTCACACAGTGCCTGCAATATTATTCGAGGTAGAAGTTTCTAGGCATCTTGAGATCAAACTCTTAGGAAGTTCAGAAATGACAGGACAGGAAAGGGACAAGAGGCCTGAGGGAAGGGATAATAGCCAGGGGCTTTTCAACTGAGCATGGATGAATAGATGCTGCTGTTTGGATGTAGGCAAAGGCTCTTTGGTTGGAGGTATCCAGGTTGACAAGAGAAATAAAATGATGGAAGAGTCGAGCACGACTTCAGAATGCAGCATTATCCATCTTTCATCCGATAGGTCTGGGACACAGTGTGCAAGGCAGAAATGGTCCCTGCTCTGTGAGCGCCCAGATTAGTGACAGAGAGACAGGAAACAAGTGAAGCGGCAAAGAACAATCGGTGCTTTGGAAGACGAGGGATGAAAAGGATCACTAGAACAAGGATGTCCTAAAGATGCTGGTGGTCAGTGAAGACCTAGGGAGAGGCCGGGAAGGTTTAAAGAGGTGGACAGAGGCTGGTGATAGCTGGCGATCTGTCAAGGACAGACCAGCATCTTGTCAGCAGTGGCGTTTTGATTATTTTTCTCGTTGCTGTGATCAAATACCCCAGTCCATGGATGGAAGGTGCTAGCCACAGTTAACGCTGGCCTTTCCACTTCAGTTAACTTATCTAGAGAATCCTTCACAGGCTTGTCCAACGGCCTACTGCCTAGGTTAGACTGATGATGAAGATAGCACGTTTGATTCTGTATTCCAAATGGGGAACTGAAGCAGAATTTGAAGCCAGAGTGGTTACCTTGTTTATAGTTTTAAAGGCTATGGTTTCTGCAGTGTAGATATAGGTTGTTGTCTATCACTGCCTAACAGATCAGCAACATACAGCTATGTACAAGAACACACAGCACTGGCCCACATTCCACTCATCAATAATACAGCCTCAGCCTCACTGTGTCCTCTGAAGAATGGGAGCCATGAAGAATGCCTCCCTATAGCCCACGTCTTATAAGATATCCAAACCTAGTTTGCCTTTGCATCTGAAGTTGATTAAGCTAGGTCGTTTTGGACAAGTTATGCTAACTCTCTTTAACCTTAGTTTGCCCATCTGTAAAGTAGGAATCAAAATACTGAAAGATTATAGCCAGGTGTAAACAACCCCATGGCCAGGAGATAAGATCATCATAAACTGTATGTTTAGTATTGCACGGATTGATGCGTTAGGAACTTCTGCACTGAGCAGAACACCGTAAAGAAACATACAGAGAACTTGCCCTCTGTACTAGCATGTTGTGCCATGTAGCTGACCTTTTCC
Organism: Myodes glareolus; assembly: GCF_982192425.1. Lineage (NCBI taxonomy): Eukaryota > Metazoa > Chordata > Mammalia > Rodentia > Cricetidae > Myodes > Myodes glareolus. The sequence goes on from NC_142039.1 coordinate 42,216,257, forward strand.
TCCTGGGAAGGAATGCCCACATAGGAGGGTGGGATGCTGATGGGAAATATGTTGAGAGAAGGGTAACTGGACCAGGCAGCCGGAAAGGACAGACTGTCAAACCCCTTGGGGCCCGTGGCAGAGAGATGAGACCGGGGCTCACCCTTGGATGATCTCTGTAGTTGCTGTATCCTTAGGTAGGGTATGATTTGGCTGCTTGTATTCCAGGCCTGAGGATGTTCCAGTTTCCCGATGCTACCTTCCTGGTCCTTGTTGATCAAGGTTTATACTTCTTATTCTAATGTCCTCACAAAGTGACTGGATCTCAATTTGGAAGGTGATGAAAGCACTTGTGGAAGAATTTAATTTTATTAATTATAATAGCACAATTTATGAATAAGGTAGTTTGACCAATGAGGAAACTGAGTCCTGGTGGGGATTGCGTACTGAAGGATAGAGGTAGAGTCCATCCTTTCTCTCTGCGTCCTTGTAGACTCCTCTCTCATACCCTTCACTCACACACACATTTCTTTTTAAAATTGGAGATAGGGTCTCGTATCATAGCCTAGTAACCCACGCTGGCCTGAGATTTGCTATATCTAGCCCCAGCTGGCATCCAACTTGCAGTAGTCTTCCTGCCTCAGCCTCGGGTTGCCAGCACACTCAGCTTCAAAAGATCCTTTTCATGGAACGATTTTGTCTGGCAGACCCGCCAACACTTGGAAAGCTTTATGCATAATTCAAATCTACACAGGGGGCTTTAAAAGACAAACAAAAACCTTGTTTCTCCCCGTCATTGTGAGATCTCTGCCCAAACAAACCCTTGAGTGTAAGCAGAGGTCTTCCCCAGATGGGAAGTTTAACTCCTGCCTTGAACCTCGAACTCACTCCCCAGCACTGCGCGAAGCCCTCCCCCACCTCATCGTTTGTAATGCACTGCCTCGTTTGAGATCCCCAAAGAGCTGGCTGCACAGGTACTCTTGTCTCAGCTGAGATCTCCTCTAACGCTCCGAGTCCACGGGTCTCGCTCAACTCCCCTGAGGCGGAGTCCTCCGAAGCCGCGCCACAAGCTAGTGCCCCAGAGCCTGGCGTGCGGACGATCAGCAGGAGGCAAGCACCCAAGCGCAGCCAGAAGGAGTCGGGCTGAAGGGACCATCAAGCAGCTGTCTCCACCCGGCCCTCCTTCTCTTCCCTCCCCGCGCGGGTGACGCGCCAGCCCCCGCGTGCGCGCCTCCCCGCCGCCCGCTCCGCCGCCGCGCTCGCTCCACGCTCCGCGACCGCGCGTCCGCTCGCCCCGCAACTTCACCCGGCGCCGCGGCAGCTGGAGCGACGCCTGAGCGCTGGGGCCACGACTGTCGTTCGCGGCCCTTTCCCTGTCGGCTGAAGGAACGGGCGAGCAGCGGCTGTCCACGGAGCCAGAGGTGCAGGGCAGCGAGGGGCGGCCCGTGGGTGCCGAGGCGGTACATGCCACCCGGCACTAAGCGTCTCCGGGCACCAGGAGCGTTCTCTGCAAGTAGGTGCATGCGCCACTTAAAGACATTCTCTGCGTCTGATCTTGCTTTCACCCAGATGAGGTGGATTTGTGGAGGGGTGTCCTGGGCTTGAATGAGCCTGGAGTATTAAGAACCCTTGGTTGTCCGGGCTTCCTCGGTCCTGGCGAGTCTGATGCGGGCGGGGAGGACAAGGGAAGTTGCTGAGTGAGAGGAGCCACGCACAGGCAAACCCGAAGGGTGTCCCGGACAGTGGAGGAACTGGTTGAGAAGGTTTGAGAAGCCTGTGGCTGCGCAGGGCTGGGGCTTGTCAGGGGACAGGGGATCACTATGACCTAAAAGACAGGAGATAGGATCCCGAGTGTGAAAATCCACGGGTGGGGTCGTGGGTGAACCCCTGGCTATCCGAAAGACTTCTGGGCACCCGACAGAGATGGGTGATCCAGCTCAGAGGAAAGATCTCTATTTCCAAGGGCTTCGTGTGCCTCCAGACTGAGCAATAGAGCTTGGCTGGGACCCAGCTGCTTCAAACTGGCCACGTGAAGCCGGGCAGCGAGAATGGGGAAGAGGGGCAAGACAGAAGAAATGTGTTGTTTTTGATGCTAAACTGTGTTTGGAAAGACTGGGGAACGAGGTCACACCTGGGGACACTCCAGCCCTAGCAGGTGTCTGTGGTACAGAACGTGGCGACGGAGGCCGGTTCTGTAGCCCTCCTGCTTCAGCCTGTCACCTCACAGCGCCCTCCCACAGGTTCTTAGGCAGCAGACCCCTCTCTCCGTAGAAGGGAGCAGGCGTTGAAATTCGCTAAGCAGAGCCATTCAGGTGTGAGGAAGTGACAGGACTGTGGACAGTAACAGCTCTTGAGTGAGTGAGAAAACAGGGCAAAATCTCAGAAAGCCGGCGGGTCTGGTGGGGTGGGGGTGGGGCAGAGTAGGCTCCTCTGCCTGATCTAGGGGGTTCTGGTCTAGGGGACACCGAAATGTGGCATGAGTGACTGTGAAGAAATGTCAGGACTTGAGCCAGGGAAGCAATGTGGTTGTCTTAAAAAACATTATCAGCTGCCTCTCCTCCTGGCTCCCCTTGCAAATATGAGCACCCGCCCATTGTTTCCTGACACAGTCATTTCTTCCTTTTTGGTTTTGTTGTTTTTGTTGTTGGTTGATTGGTTTTGTTTGGGGAGAGTTGTTTTTCTGTAGGATTTTTTTTCTTTTGTGTGTGTGTGTGTGCGTGTGTGTGTTGTGTTTTGTTTTCGGGGGCTTTTCTGTTTTGTTTTTTTGGTCAGGTTTGCCTAGCTCCTCCTCCTTACCCTCACCCCAGGATTCCTACTAGCCTACTTCTCTTAGAGCAGCCTCTGAGACTCCCATTCATAAGGCTGAGCTCCACCAGAGCCTCCTATCTGCCATTCACAGCAGGAGAGGTCAGGGCACAATTCCTGTGGCGATCTAGCATCCTCAATCGTCTCCAGTAATTAATTGTAGCCACCCTTCCTCTCTGGGAATAAAGTGCAGGGGTGTGTGTGCTTGGGTGAGAGCAATTTGAGAAGACCTCCCCCTTTCTCTGCTGCTCAATCCAGCCTCCAACATCAGAGCTCCTGCCTTCTGAGGTCCCATTGGTGGAGATACAGCTAGCCACAGGGTGACTTTTGCCCTGGACATTAATACATTTGCCCGTCCAAAAGTTGACTGTACCCAACCATCTGAAAAGGAACATTGGAGAATCTGTTTAGTCAAAACATATCACATGTGTTGCTTTTCCAAAAGACCCCCTGAGGGTGTTGTTGCTCTCTTCCTCTGACACTGTCATGTGAGATGTTTTTGCTATGCGTGTTTTGTCCTCAGTATAAATATAAAGACATGCCCAAGTAGAGAGAGCGAAAGCTCAAAGTGTGCAGGAGGACTTGCCGGGCATCCTGATTACCCAAACACAGGCTCCAGAAGTGGTTCCCGTCCTTTGGTTAATTACAAAGTAGAGGTTGATTCCAGCAGAGAAGGGACCTGTGCCCTTTCAGGGGTGAAATGTACCAAGTAGGCCAGAAGGAGGTCTTTATGTCTATTGTTTGGGTCTTGGAAACTATACCTATAATAGCACCCGGACTTCATTCAGTCTTTGGAATGGGGTCCTGACAGGTGTGATAACCAAATCTTCCTTCCCTGACGTGAAACTACCCCACCAGGATAGAACTCAGGGCTCACCTACAGTCTCAACCATGTACCTCCTTCTAAATACCACTATTTTGTCATTCTCTTTCTTCCTGCCCCCTCTCTCCAACCCGTGGTGTGTGTGTGTGTGTGTGTGTGCGTGTGAGTGTGTGCGTGCACGCGTGTACGTGTGTGTTGTGTATGTGTATTCATTCAGCTGTTTTCTCCACCAGTCTTCACCTTATTATTTAAGGCAGTCTCACTAAAACTGGAGCTCACCAATTCAGCAAGATGAAGTGGCCAGAGAGTTCCAGGATTTTTCCCTGCCTCTGCATTCTTGGCCCTAAGGTTACAGGCATGCACCACCATTCCCAGCTTTTTACATGGGTACTGGGAATCAAATGCAGGTCCCCATGCTTGTGTGGCCGTCTCCGTAGCCCCTCTCTGTTACATTCCGAGCTTGGGTACACCCCCCACCTCTGTTAAGAGAGCCACAGAGAAGGGCAGCTGTGGAGAGTGGACAACATGACTTTCAGATTCCCCATTTAATGATCAGAGCTTCCTTACAATGGCCCTTTGGGCTTAAGGGTTTGCAAACAAGCGCTTCATCTCAACAGTCAAGCATTCAGTGGGTCGGAAAGATTAAAATGCACGCTTGCTTTCATTCTGAAGAGAAGCAAGAAGCCTGACCCCAATTTCTTGCTTTCCTTGAAATTAGGAGTGGAATTTAGGAGTGGAAGCCAAAGTTGCTTTGTCTGCACAATGGGTGCTCCTCAGGCAATGGCAGACTCGGTTTTCCATCCGGGCTTCCTGTGCCTAGCCCTGAGCAGGGCTTCATGCTTGCAAACGGATCTTTTATCAGACTTATGCTCATGTACCAAGGAAAGCTAGGGGCGGGAGGGGGAGCTTGTGTTTGAGGCCATTCAACCAGAAAAGAATACCAACTGAAATCAGAGGATGGGTCAAGGGAGTAGGGTGGGGGTGGGACGAGGAGGGACAGACAGGCAAGTAATTGGTTCCCCAAAGACACCCCTCAGCGTGGAATGGTGTCTTAGGGCAGTTGTCATGTAAACAGCTCACGATGTGATGATTAGGAAGATTTGTTCAGAAAGAGGAAAGGATTATGAAGCTGTACCTCTGTATCCCAGCGGAGCCCTGCTTTGAGCTTCGTTCCTCTCGGCTGTCAAAATTGTTTTCTGTTTCTCAAGACAGCATCCTCCCTCTGAAAACCTCATTGTTATAAGCATGGGAGCCTTCGTGGGGACTCCATGGAACAATCCATCCTATATCTTGAATGAGCTAATTCAGAAATACCCAGGAGTCCTGGTCCCTCTTGTGCGCCTCCCCTCTGAAGCCACAAGCTTCCTCTCTGGGTTAACGGTCTTTGTTTGGTTGATTTGGTCACAGTAGGCTTATCCCACTTGGGTTGGAAACATTCCCTGAAAATAATAGATGTTTTTCTGAGTGTGGCATCTGTCTAGGAAAGATCTGTTTACTTATAGCTCCTGGAGGGTTTTCCCGCCTTCTGAGGAAACCCAGACTGCCAGGAAGAGAGGAGGTTGGTCCAGTTTGTTTCATTGTTCTTTGTTTACAGCACGGATGGGCATGGCGTGGGGGCGGCTTTGAATGCTTTCACATTCATTACGCTAATGAAAAAGGAAATTAGAATTTTTTTTCACAATGAAATGAGATGCAGTATTTCTATGTTGTCTTCCATAAGACCAAAATGAGCTCCCAGCCAGAGCACGAAGTGAGCCTGAGACAAAGGGAAGAGCTTTCACACTCTCTCAAACAGTGTAAAAAAAACATTTACACTGCCCTAAAATACATAGAAGAATTGATTGACAATTGATTCTGACGTGGATTTGTTTAAATCCAGTGTTAAGTAATTTAGAAAAATACTATTTTTTTTTCTCCTGCATATGCGTGTGCTCCCTGAGCTTGGGATCTTGCCAGAGTGAGAGTTCACCTTCAATGTTAACTCAGAAAGTATCAATTGTAGCTTCCAGGAAGCGCAATCCAGCAGAACAGAAGGAAGAACAACCGGGTGACGATATGACATGGTTTGTCCCGTGAGTTAGTCGGTTCTTTGTCATAATAAGAAAGCATCAGATACAGGGCACTTATGAAGGAAAGAAAGACTTATTTATTTAGCTCACTGCTTAGAGGGCTAAAAGTCCGGATGGCCTTATAGAGGGCCTGGTGAGCACCTCTTCTTGTCTGTAGCACCTCACGGCAGATAGTTCTCTGATAAGCAAGTATTAAGAAATGGAGGCGTCTTGAACCAGAGACAGGGAGAGTGTAGAATGCCACTCAGAGAACATGCTCCCAGTTAACCTAAGGATTTTCCACAAGGTCCTAGCCTCCAAAAGTTCCACCACTTCCCAGGAATGCCCTTCTGGGATCCTAGAAGGACACAGGAACCATACTTAAATCATAGCCCTGAATATATACATGATGTTGTAAGATAGCTATTGATAGCAAACCCCCTCCCTTTCACTCAGAAGCATTTGGGGTTTGGACAGGAAGAGGCTGATAGCCCGAGGCAGAGAGCTAAGGTAAGTCAGGGAAAGCTGTGCCTTTGGGAAAGATGAATGGATGGGAAAGACAGATTGCAGAGTAAAAGACTAGGGAGCTCCCTGAGGGCTCCAGGGCGATGTTTGGTTTGTTCCTGTGCCCTTGTGGCTTATACCTACCCAATGGAGGACGTCAACTCCTAATTCCCAACTTGGGAACCTGAATTTAAGAGCAGGAACCTAAAAGAAGACAGTGAAGGTCAGAGCGGTGAGAAGGCAGGCCTGGCAGGGAAGGCCGCCTGGGAACAGTTGTGAAGTTAATAACAGCGATATCAGAGCAAGGTTGGGCCACGGCCACGTTACAGAACAACTTACATATAGACGAACAATGTCTCTTAACACTCTCGTGTTTGTACCTCTCTTTGGGCTTAGTGCTACTGGCTTTCCCTTGTAGCCCCGGGAGTTCTCTGTTCCTTCACAAGTTGATTGTTCCAAAAGGAACCTGAGGAACAACGGCTACATTCTCCTCAGCTTGTCTATGCAGGGCTTCATCCTTCAGGAGTGCTCTTGAAAGGGAGGCGAGGGAAGGAGGAGGCAGAGCAAATGGGGACTGATACCCAGAGCCAGGACAGAGTCCTGGCGCTAGGCCAATTCCCAAGAGGTTAATCCTCACATGGCATTTGAGTTCTTTAGTCTTCGCAATGCATGAAGTTCTTGAATGACCTTGACCTTAACAATTTCTCTTCCAGTTAATGTGTTCCCATACTGGGTGCCCTCTTGAGTGACAAGCTCAAGGCTGAGCCTTGAATGGTGGGGTCATACCATACTTTTCATTCGTAAGGCTACTGGTAGCATTAGCCATGTGGATATGATCCATGTTCTTCATAAGCTGTCGTCCAATTTAGAATTGTCTTGGTGATGCTTCAACCTCAGAGACAACTGGAACTTTGGAAAGGGAGAAGTGGACTCCAGGGAACAGACAGACACACAGGGAGTCCAGCATTTGCCAGGGTTAAGTTGCAGAGAGGAGAATCCAGTCAGCAGAAAGATCCTAACGTCAAGGTGGCTTGCAGAATTATCTGGAAAGAAAGCCAAGGAAATACACACAGGTTACACTCTGTAAGCCACACCTGTAACTGGGCTATAAATGCCCCTACTGTCTGATTTAGTATCAAGAAGCTGATTTGAGTGAGATGCCATTGGCGGGCTGGGGGCTGGGGGGGTGACTACCAGGAAGCCACCAGAGAACAAAACAGATTAGTATGGTGGCTGGTCCAGAACAGTACGTGCAGTAATGACTTTCTCTCTTTCAAGATGTCCATGCCAAATCTCTGGGCTCTACAAATCCAATTCCCTACATGACAAAGGAGGCTTTGCCCATCCGACTAAGTCAAGGCTTCAGCCGTATCCTGGATTGCCACCTAGGCCCAGTCTAATTAATTCAGTCTTTAAAAGCAAAGAAGACAAAATGGCTCACTGGATGGAAGGTCGGATCCAGAATGATTGCCTTTGAGGTTGAGGGAAGGAGGCCTTGGAACAGGAATTCAGGAAGCCCCTCGAAGCTAGAAGCGGTAAAGAATCAGATTTTCCTATACAGGCTCCAGAAAGAAACACTGACTTGCCAGTGCCTTGATTTGCTTCTAGGGCTATAAGCTCACAAGTGTGTGGTGGTGTTTGATGCCACTAGCTTTGGTATCACGGTCACTGGTTACAATGACCATAGAAAAGGAACACCCACATCCTCCTACTCACATCTACCTTCAGGGTTCAGAAGAGTCTAATGGAGGCTCCTCCTGCAGAGGAAGGGTTTAGCTGCAGAGGATTCTGGGAAATAGTATTTCCAGTTTCCAAACTTCGATACAAGAAGGCACCCTAAAGGCTGGGGGCAGTGGCCAATGTGACATTGAATGCCAACCAAGCATAACCCCTGCAGCTGCCACAGGAAGTCGTGAGGCTCCTGAAAGCCTTTGGTGGATATGTCCGGCACTATCCTTCAGTGAGGGACGGTAACATTTGGCAGAACACAAGTGGATGCCTGAGATTTTTTTAGGAAGTTTAACAAATGTTGCTAAGTCATAAAGGTACAATAGGAGTGGGGAGGAAGGAGGCTTCAAATAGCTGCCCAGAGAAGTTACTGTCCAGAGAGTAAGCATATTGGGAAAAAAAATCGTATATTGGGGCCAAGTGTTGACTTGCCGTAGCTCTTCCCTGAGTCGCCAGTGTGGATGACCTCAGCATTATCTTCTTCCCCGTAAGATTTTCCTACAAAGGATCACTCTGATGCTTCTCTGAAGGAGAGATGAGGGTCTATGTCTGTCCTTTCAGTACTGTAACATTCCTGATCAATAGAGAATATGACGTTTTTAGTATCTGTTGTTGTTACTGTTGTTGTTATCTGAGGTCTCACTAAGCACCCCAGGGTATCCTACAGCTCGTTCAAGGCCTTGACCTCACAATCATCTTGCCAACTACCTACCAGTTGGAATAACAAGAGTATACTCTTATGCCTGGTTTAAGAATAGACCTTCTGAAGTTGGAGCGATGGCTCTGTGGTTAGGAGCACTGGCTCCTCTTCCAGAGGACCCAGGTTTAGTTCCCAGCACCCACATGACCACTCACAACTGTCTTAACTCCAGCTCCAGGGGATCTGACACCCTCACACAGACACACGTGTAGGCAAAACACTAATGCACATGAAATAAAACTAAATAAAGATTTTAAAGAAGAATGTATCTTCTAAGCCCAGATCACGAAATGTAATTTTGCTTGTTTGTTTTTGTAAAGAATATCTTACTATATAGTCCAGGCTGGCATTGAGCTCACTCACTGTGTAGCATGTTGGCCTCAAACTTGAGGCAATCCTCCTGTCTCAGCCTCCTGGGTGCTGGGATTGCAATTGGCACCACACCTGTCTTTAAGAGAAAATTCGGTATCTGCTCTGTCATCTGGAACGGCTGAAGCTGGGAGCCAGCATGTGAACTGTCTCAGCTGAACCTACCTTGCTGTGAGGAAGCCCAAGCTAGCTGAACACATGGGCCTTAGACTTTGAGAAGAGAGAATGGGGTCCCAGTTAGCCATAGCAGCCCTGGCTCTTGATGTTCCATGACCTACTGCCGTCTGACTGATAGGACCTGAATCCAGAGCTGTCTGAAGTTCATGACTCATTGCGATTGTTTCAGGCCACTGCGTGTGTGGAATGACTAGTCACCTAACAATAAATAAACTGCATAGTCCTGACAAATGCAGAATGAGTCGGTGAGGACCATAGCCTTTTGCTGTTCTCAGATGTCTTTAGTGGGGTAGATAACAGGACAGTGGTCCACGGTAGAACCAACCCAGCGCTAACTTCCATCCTTTCCTCCAGTTCAATATTGGCTAAGAAACTCATTTTTCTCCTTTTTCATCTCTTCTCTCTCTCTCTCTCCTTCCTTCCCTCCTTCCCCCTCTCTCTCTTTCCTTCCCTTCTTCTCTCTCTCCCTCTCTCGCCTTCCTTCCCTCCCTTCCCCTCCCTCCTTCCTTCTCTCTCTCTCTCTCTCTCTCTCTCTCTCTCTTTCTCTCTCTCTCTCTCTTTTTTTTCTCTCTCTCTTTTTTTCTCTCTCTCTTTTTTTTCTCTCTCTCTTTTTTTCTCTCTCTCTTAGACAAGATTTTACCCTAGACTCCAGACTGGTCTCAGACTCACAGCAATCATCCTGCCTCAGCCCCCAAAGTGCTGAGATTACAGGTGTGAGCCAGGATGCAGGACTTCACTCTTGAATTTTCCATGTGGAGCAGATAGTGTGCTTTGTGGTTAGTTTGCTGGGGAGGGGCAGCTGGAAGGTGATGTTGTCCTGGAGGAGGAGTTTCCATCCAGCCAGTCTAACACTGAATCAGCAGATTCCAGGGAACTTCTTGAAGTTCAGCTTCCCCTGTGGAAGGGCTTTGGGATCATCCTCAAACTAGGGGTCCTCTGAGGGAATGGAAAGAAGAGGAGAAAGAGGGACTGGAAGTGACTTAGCCCCAGAGGCAAATCCTCAGGCTGGTGTCACTCCCCCACCAGATGTGCTGATTTTTCCCCTTTTCTGTGGCTTCTGTTTATGCCTGCTTCCTTGATGCCTGAAGTTTGATGTTGCTCAACATTAAATCCAAAGTATTGTTTAGAGTAGTACACAATATAATAATCTGAGTGAAGAGACTTTCGGCTTTATTTGAGTTTCTTACAGTTTATGATACTTACTTCCATTGTCCCATTTACTTTATTTTGTGCGGCATGGGTGTGTGTGTGTGTGTGTGTGTGTGTGTGTGTGTGTGAACATGCAAACATATATGTGGAAGTCTGTGGAAGCCAGAGGCATCTCCCTCATCTCTTCTGCAGTTTGCTTTTTGAGACAGGGTCTTGCACTGGCCTGGCCCTCATTACTAAGCTAAACTAACTTTCCTTCAAGACCAGGGATCTTCCTGTCTCCACCTCCTCCTTGCTGGGATTACAGGCACAGAACACCACACATGTGAGTGCAGGGGATTTGAACTCAGGTCCTCATTCTTGAACAGTAAGTTCTTTACCAACTGAACCATCTCCCCAGTCCCTTCCACCATTCATCTCAACATAGAACAACCCAGTGATGTAATATCAATGCTGTTGCTTTCAGAAATTAAAAAGTGTAAACCACAGTCCCCGCACTTAGGAAGTGAACGCAGGGGATCAGGAGTGCAGTGGCAACCTCAGCCACAGAGGGGACTGGAGGGAGTTCAGGGCCAGCCCGGGGCATATGAGACCCAGCCTCAAGAGAAAGGTAAAAGGTAAATGGTTTTGTCCAAGATCTGAATGTTTGTGTGTAGAAAACAATGGGTGGGCACCCACTCTAACTGCTCCCTGAGGCTCCTCCACCTCGCCCTGCCCACCTTACTAGCTTGGGCAGCGAGAGCCTGGCTAAGCTAGAAAGAGGAGGCTGATTTGTTCTGCCCGCCTTTCCCCCACAAATCTCAACTGTGGCCAAACGTCTAGAGTGGGCCTGAGATGACCGTTTTTATCTGATGGTCTCAGAGTGCTGTGTTCTATAAAATGGTGGAAGAGGGGGTCAGGAATTGCTCCTGTTCAGGCTCCCATGACATAAAAAAAGAAAAAAAAAAGTTTGTCCTTTGAATCATGTCGTCTTGCTCTTTGCCCTAAAATAGGACAGTGACAACACGTGATGTTCTTTTCGTCTGAGGGTCACTTTCTTTTTTGGGATCTTCACCTTCGGTGTGTGTTTCTCCGCAGTGAGAGGTTTCCCAGATGTTTTCTTGTTTGTTTTGCTTTCTGTTGCAAAAAGGAAAAAACATGGCTCTTCTCTCCTGTGGAAAATAGCCACAAGAAGAAGCTAACGGGTGACATTAGATGGCTCCCTAAGTGTGACCATAGTTGTCAGACTGGAGATACTAAGTGAAAGATGGGGTGGGGGTGGGGTGGGAATAGTACTTTCTCCTTCAGTCTTTTATGATCTAGTTGGGAAGAATAAATCTGACTAAACCATGCATAGGCGCTTTTATTTTTAAAAACTATTTTTAGTATTAAGTTATGTGTGCCACCATGTGTGGCAGAGGATTGTTAATGTGAGTGCAGATGCCCTTGGAGAGGTGAACAGGCCCCTGAAGCTGGGGTTACAGGCTATGCAAGCCACCCCGTGGTGGTGCTGAGAACCTCTGGTCCTCTCAGGAAGAGTGTGCACTAACTGTTGCGCCATCTCTCTGGCCCCCATGTAAGTTTCCATATGGCAAAAATAACCACTCAGGATGCAGAGGAAGTATGGTCACCGCAGTTTTGATGGTCAACTTGGGCTATACAGCAAACCCCGCCCCCAAAAAAGGAAAGAGAGAGAGGGAAGAGGAGGAAAAGAAAAGAAGGAGGAAGGGAGCAATAAATACAAATCTTAAGTGACAGCTTCGTGCATACATATTTCATGTTGAATGTTGACACAAATCCTCTTCCATGTTGAAACAGCCAATCTAAATAAAAACCTCATCTATAATATCAATAATAATAGCTATCATTCAATAACATTTCTGATGCTCTAGATATGTGTATTAACTCATCAAGTCTTCATGATAAACCTGCAGGAATTGCTTTCACCACGTGATAGATGATAAAATTACGGCTTTGCAAGACTACTAAAATGCAGGCAGCCCAGTTTTAAACCTAGGCCAGGTGGGATCCAAGTCCAGGCAATGGCAAGGAATATAAATACACAAAGCCTCCAAAAGCAGAGCTACGGTTCCCACAGCAACTAGCAGTCAGCCGGGAGCTGAGAAAGCCAGGGTTCTCCCACGTAGCTCAGCTGGGTTGTGACTGTCAGGTCTTTCGTCTTGGCAACTTAAATCTCAGACTGTCCATGTGGGCTGAGATTCTCTGGCTTTTCTAGAGTGTATTGCAACCACGGAGAAGCTTTTCCACATTATCAAGGGGCTCAGTGCCTGCAGAGGTACCCCCATTGGGAGTGAAATGGGCACTTTCTCTACTACATTGTTGACAGTGTATTCTGGGAAACAATGCCACACTGGTAGCACCTGACTGACAGTCTCTCAGATGAGCCTCAGAGATCTGAACCAATGCAGAGCAGGAGGGGGGAATGGAGGAAAAAAAAAAAAGAAGAAAAGAATCATTCCTTTCCTTAGGTGGGAAGGTTTATTATCGGCTCCATGTCCTCATGTAGAATATCCCTTGATCAATTCTGTCTTAATTACTGAATGTAGGAAAACAAGACCATTGTTAATTTATGTGGCTTTAATTTATGCATCAGAGCATTATACAGGATAATTACCTGCAGTCGAAGAAAAATGAATACTGTCAAATCTGATTAATACACGCTCAATTTACCCTTCTGTGTCTTTATCCAAAAAGATTTAAAGTAATAACCAACCTAAATGATATGCAAAATAAAATTGGGTTGTGAAGCAGAAGTATTTTCTGGTATATACCCTTTGATTTGCATCACAAATAGAGTTCTCTGATTGAGACTGACTAGATTTGAATATTATTTCTAGAACAATAGCTGTGATTCACCAATTTAATGTGTATTTGATCTTTTCCAGAAGTTTCCATTTTTCAAATCAGCACAAGACAAGTTGTCTTCATGGGCGGGCTCCATACGAGCCCAAGTATAATCTCTCTTCTGAGAATAACGTGGTAGGATGGATGACGATTTCCCTTATCAAGAATTATGTAGTGTTTCCAGTTACAACCAGTAACTGCTTCCCACATTGTCCCAGCACCTCCACAAAGCAGTGGCTTCCAAAATCTAAAACTCAAACAAGCAGCCGGAACAAATTATGGGTCCATAAAAGCACACAGATGGAAATTTCCTGATGACTTGAGTCAGGCTGAGAAAGCCTCTGTGAACTCATCCCTGGGATGGAGAGGCAACTAGGGCTAGGATGGAGCTGGCTGAAAACTGGGCTTTCCCACACATCATCACAGCACTCAGAAAGAGGAAGGGCTGTGAGTTTGAGGTCGGCGCCCTTTATAGTGCACGTCCCTGACCAGTTAGAGATACAAAGTGAGATTCTGTCTCAGTAAACCAAAGCAGATACCAGAGAGCCTGGAGGTTGCAGAGGTAGCTTGGCTTAGGGAGCACTGTGGGGCTGGTTTGATCCCCATCCCCCAATTAAATACGGATCAAAAGTCTTGCTCTGAGCTTCTTTACAGCCAGGCAAAGACAGCAACATAGCAAGTTGTTACTTAAGTGGTTGCTATCAGAAAGGGGTGTGTGTGTGTGTGTAGGTGTGTGTGTGTGTGTGTATGTGTAGTATATGTGTACATATATGTGTGTGTGATATATATATGTGTGTATATGTATACATGTGTGTATGTGTGTGTGCATGTATGTATGTGTGTATGTATATGTCAGTTCCTTGGAGGACAACCCTTTCTAGTGATGCGTTGTAAAGTGTCTTAATGAAGGAAATCAGTGGAGCAAGGTTCAAAGACAACAGTCTGGTCTTCACTCTTGCTTTCCTATCTCTCCCTGAAGCTCTCCCAAGATCTAAAAATGACAAGGGAAATCAATATTATAAAAAAGAAACATAAATGTCTCTATTTGGCTATCAATTACCCTTTTTTGGAAAAAGCAATATCATTTCATCTAAGCCAAAAATTACTTACCGTAATCAGGTCAGCAGGAGGTGTTAAAGACAGTCGACCCTCCCCGGGAGCCTGAACTGTGTGGCCACAGCTGCTCATTGGTCTCCTGACTGCCAGAATTTGTCACTTGAGACTTTTAAGTTCTGGGAAGACCAAATTGATGAGCAAAACACAGAGACGTGTCAAAGCAGACAGTTACTGCTAGGCAAGGTCCTTTGTCTCTGCAGCCTGGGCTTTGGTGATGGTGAGGATGTGAACAGCAGGCACTGGTTTATCTGAGCATCTATTTGGTGCCCAGCTTTCCACTTGGCGGGTGTGATGTCTTTTTAATCCTCAGACTTTAGGATGCAAATGTTACGATCAGCATCGTACAGAGGAAGCCAACTAGAGGGCAGCTCTTCCAAAGAAAGGACCCACAGCAATAGTGTGACTGCAGCCGGGTGGCCCACATACTGTGTGTGTGTTCTTAGCCTTGCAGATTGGCAACTTTCTTGTTTTCACTCCTTACCTCTTTCTACCTGTTACTAAAGGCATGGACTGTGATATCGCTAAGTCTGTGCACTCAAGGCCTCTATCATTGAGAGCTGTGGTTATTCAGGAGAGAGGTACTGGACACGTGTGTAAAGCCAAGCTGATTTTGCATTCTCTGAGAAGAATGCTCCGCTTCAACCGTTTATGCTGATATTGGAGATGCTAAGGAAAGCAAGGTTGGCGAATGCAATACTTGCTCTTTCCTGCTGTGAATATTAATTGTGTCACCCCCACCCCATCCCCAATGCTGCTCTAGAGGGTGGCAGAACCGTGGGGGGAGCTGCGCAGTGACAGGCTGTGTCCAGCCACCTGTCCAAGTGGTGGCCTCTCCTCTCTTGGCCCTGAATACCCAAGTCCGAACAGTTGGAGAGCATCTGCTCCCAGAGCTGGAACACCCGCACTGCTGACTCGAAAACAATAGGCCCAGTCTGCCAAATAATATATTTTTGGTACAGAGAAAAATCCTATCCCTCCTAGGGATCAAAATACATTCTTATGAGAATGTGTGTCATTTTTTTTTTTAAAGAAGTTGCATGGTTCCCATTCTGAATTCTGTTCCTCCCATTTGACTGTCTTCAACGCCTACATTCAACGCCTTCAGGACTTTCAATTCCAGAGTCTGAGATGAGGTTTCAGAAGCACGCAACATGAATGCATCCTTCAAAAGGGAAAATGTTCATGCCAGCTGACTGCCTGAGGGCGTTCACTGAAAACCTGACAAATGGTACCAGGGAACAGGGAATCCGAAAACTTTCCCGCTCACAATCCCTCTTTGCCAGAGAAAGATGTATGCACTCCCAAGCATATAGGTATACAAATAAGACTAGAGATCAGATGTTCACTGATAATAAATCATAAAGAGTTTCATTTTAATACAATCCCTTTGGGGACTGGAGAAATGGCTCAGTGGTTAAGAGCACATATTGCTCTTGCAAAGGACCCTAATTCCATTCTCAGCACCCAAATCTGGCCAGTCACAACCATCTGTAATTCCAGCTCCAGCTGATCTAACATCTCTGGCCTCTGTGGGCACTTACACACATGTGTACATACCCCGATACACACATACACACACACACACACACACACACACACACAAATATACACAATTAAAAATAATAAAAAGTAGATCTTGAAAGAAATCTCTTCATAAACATATATTTTGCCATTTCTTGGTGAAAACAGAATATGGATGTGCTTATTTAGTTAAATAAGGAATTAAACACTGGCAGAATATTGGATTCTGTAAAACAGAGTTCCTTCAGTGGCTCTGAGTAGACCAGGATTTTGATTTTATGATCGTGAGTGCTGAGAACATCACTTTTCATGCCTACGTAGCACCGAAGGGCAGAAGTATGTTTAGGGCCATTTCTGAAATTGCTAGAAGTCTAATAAAGACTTGCAAATTCTTTACAAGAATCTTACAATGAAGTTGGCATCAGATGACTAGAGATTGTTAAGAACTCAGAGGTCATATGTAGCTCTGCCTTCTACAGCCTGTGCGCATGAAGAAAACCTAAGCCCTAGGAAGAGATTTTAAAAATCTTATACCCGAGTCCCCATCCAGATCACTTATGTGGAACTTCTGGGAATGAATGTCAAACTACAATGTTTTGAAAAGAATCTCCCCAGGGACTTCTAACATGCAGCAGGTTTGGAGGATGATCCTTTGGTTCCTGTGTTTGCTGATAACATCAAGAGACAGAGGTTGAGCTATAGGGTCCTTATTTCAGAACAGGTAGACCCAGTAATTGAGTTCCTAAGAATGCATGTGACTTTCTGAACTTAACCACAAGCTGTTAGGTACCCCTTGAGCAGTGAGATTAATCTGTTTATTTTTGCTAAATCCAAAATGTTGTTAGCAACCGCACTGAACCATCCACGCTTAATAGGCAACCTCATGGTAGAGAATGGTTAGAGAAGAAAGGAATAAGGTCTAGGGAAACCGTATGAGACCCACCTTGTCTTCTGCAGCCATAAGAGTAATGGTTTAGTGTAGACTGATGTTGTTTTTGGGCTGGGATCCTGCAGTACAGGTTGGTGGAGAGTTTCCTTAAGAAATGAGAAAAGAAGGGCAAGCGGTGGTGGCTCACGCCTTTAATCTAGCATTTGGGCGGCAGAGGCAGGTGGATTTCTGTGAGTTCGAGGCCAACTTGGTCTACTGAGCTAGTTACAGGACAGCTAGGGCGGATACACAGAGAAACCCTGTCTCAAAAAATAAAGCAAAAAAGAAAGGAAGGAAGGAAGGGAGGGAGGGAGGGAGGGAGGGAGGGAGGGAGGGAGGAAGGAAGGAAGGAAAGAAAGAAAGAAAGAAAGAAAGAAAGAAAGAAAGAAAGAAAGAAAGAAAGAAAGAAAGAAAGAGCAAGCAAGCATGGTGGTGCACACCTATAATCCCAGCTTTCCAGAGGTGGAGACAGGAGGATTAGGAGTTCAAGGTCATCTTTGGCTACAGAGGAAATTCAAAACTGACTTGGAGACCCTTCCTGGCAGGGGGAGTAAATAATGGGGGTGGGAAGGGCAGAGAAGAAACAATGAAAACGTGAAAGTTGTAGTAGGATTTGTATATCTCAGTAAGGGACAGTGGAGGTGAAGGTAACAGGACCGGGGCTGATTCTGCTTTCCGTTTTGCCATCCGTCTTCTTGGGACAGTTGCCTGAAGGTCCGCTTCCTTATGTGTGGAAGAATGCTAATAACTGTCCCTCGTAATTCCCAGGCTCTGCGGTGTCAAAGTACTTGAGAACATCAGGCTACATTCTCGAGCTATGGTGAAGAAGTGTGCTCATCACTGAGACCCTTTACTGATGTGAGAGATATGAACAGCCATGTCACCACCAAGATATCCACTGGGCTGCTTACTCCTAAAAGAATTTGGTCCCAGACGCTTTAGAAACTCAATGTGGTGGAGCATACCTCAATCACATAGCCTGAATGGCTGTCTTTCCTACACAGAAAATACATCTTCGTTTCAGTTTTGCAGAACTGATATGACCTAGCTCAGTGCACCCAGCCTACTCAGAGTATGTGTGTTTCTGCGAGTCCTGTCAACATGAGACCTCAGGGTCCTCTTATCTGTGGCTGAAGTCCTAGAAAACTCCCACGTGCTCCTCCTGGAGCCCGGGAGCTGCATCAGGGCCTGCCTAATGGCAGCTCCCAACTCTGTTGGCCTGTGCCAAGTCTGAGAGCAGTGGTCCCAAGCTTGGGCTTTCTGTGTTTATACAGATGTCAGCCCCCATAGAGTGGAAAATTATACAGATATGGAACTCATTAAAGTCAGCTAATTTTACCCCCACTGTGACTTCTTGCTTACTTTGAAGTTCTATAGGGTGGGTCCATCAGTCTAAAATGCCAAACCAGTTCTCCCTCCTCGAGAGAAAATATAGACAAAGCCCCCTCAGTGAGGACTCACTCACCTTCATTGGCTGCACCTCTGGGGGTACTACAGGCTTGCATGCATTACCTCTGTCTTTGGTCCTCCGCTCTTACGCTCACTATGCCCTGATGGACTCCGAAGAATGATAAAGGTTAAGAAGTCTGGTGGAGAGGAGATATATCTTAGGTAGGTGGCTCCTAAAGGGACCCAGAGTTAGACCTCTGACCCCCACATACACCCTCAGGTATGTGTGTGTGTGTGCGCGCACACACACACGAGCACACACACGATTAAATAAGGAAAATTAACTAATTATTCAAACGTGCATATAAGTAGAATGCAGAGGGCAAATCTCCAAATATCCATCATTCAAAATTTCTTTTCTTTCATATATTTACCCCATGAATCTCTAGTTTTTATGACTGTGGAAGCCAAACCAGACCTCATGTTGTTTCCCTGGTTACACACTTCAGTGTGCAGCTTGAAGCTACAGACTTTCTTTTCTTTTGGATAATGCCAGTCTTATCCCATACCCTTCTTATTGTCTAATATCTAAACTGTATTAAATGTCCCAGCATCTCAAAACTGACTCCTCATTAACTTGTCATCGTGATGAAAAGAAGGGCCAGGCATTGTAGCGTGAGGACTGAACCCCCAGAAAGGAAAACGGTCCTTCAGATGATCTTGTGTGGTCCAGTGGACCGAGTGCATGCTGTGACGACGGCAGGGGTGTAGGAGAGAGCACCATTTGAAGACAGCAATAGGGAGGTAATCAGGTTGCCCGTAGAACTTCCAGAAGCCTTACGAAAAAACATCCAGCCTCTTGGTTTCCTACTCCATAAAATGGATGTGGTACCTATCTAGGTAAATAGGCTGAAGACAATAACAAGGCAAGCCAGACATCTCAGTGCTTGAGAGACTGAGACAGGAGGATCACTGCAAGTTCTAAACCAGCCTGAGTTACATAGTGGGATCCTCTCTGTGTGTGTCTCTCTGTGTGTCTCTGTGTGTCTGAGTGTGTGTGTGTGTGTGTGTGTGTGTGTGTGTGTGTGTGTGTGTGTGTGCGTGTGCGTGTTATAAGCATGGAAGAAATTCTAGCTCAGGTATCAGACTGGCGTGACTGTAGGAGTTCTGTGGGCTCAAGAGGGACAATGTGACAAGGCCTTCTTACCTCCCTTACAAGCAATATAGCTTCCACATGTGAACCAATTAGCCTCTCATGTATTCTTTTGTCTGTGGTGCTGAGGATTTTCCCTGTGTCGTTAGATCCAGTGCTGAGTTCATAAACTGTGTCCCTCCTTTACACTCCACTATTCTTAAAGCTTAAGAGATGGGTTTTTTGCCTTGTTGCTGTTCTACAGCTTCGTATCCTTTGAACCAAACATAGGATGCTAAGAAATCACTAGAAACTCTCAGTGTCCAAAGGGAAGGCACATTATTCTGTTTGCAGATCATCTGTGCTCTTGCACATAGCTGCTCTGCATTCTGATGATAAATAATTTGGCTTTGACAGCCAAGAATAACTGCAGATGTTCTGCACCCGGCCACCTCTTGGTATGCAGCAGCAAGGACCAGCAGAAACCACCCCAATTACAGCAGATTAGTGTGCTAAAATTACCACAAAGAGCATGTGTACAAGCCTATGGGAAGCCACTTAACTTTGAACCTGCTGGCATATGACGGCGCACACACACACACACACACACACACACACACACAGCCTCGCCTCAGACTAGCATAGAGGTGCACACCTTTAATTCCAGCTCTCAGAAGGCAAAGGCAGATGGATCTCTGTGAGTTCAAGGTCAGCATGGTCTACACAGTGAGTTCCAGAATAGCCAGAGCTGCATAGTGAAACCCTGTCTTTAAAATAGGAAAGACTAACTCTGAAGCTAGGTTATTCTGCATTTAAGCAGTTTGTTTGTATTTTCCTCTATCTTTTTCCCCTTTTTTTTTTTTGCTCTGCTATCCTTCATTTAATAATAGTTAACATGACTTCAAATAAACATTGCAGCTTTTAGAAGAAGGTAGATTATCATCCAGATTTGTTTCAAGACAGAAAATTAGTTGAACGCAGCCGATATCCCTACTTTCTCTTACTGTCTGCTGACTGGAAGAGCCAACATTCAGCTGACTCATGCCTCAGTGGAGGGAGACATAATCCTATTTGTGTGGCACTAAGAGCATTGAAATGCCTGATCTGGGTGTGGTGGCTCACACCTGTAATCAAGTCATTGAGGCATTTAGGAGACGAAGGCAGAAGGATAGTCCTGAGTTTAGAGTCAGTCTGCACCACAAAGTGAGTTCCAGGCCGTCCCTGAGCTAAAAAGAGAAACAGTCGCCTCAAAAGAAAGAGAGAAAATTAAAATGTCAAAGTAAACAAGCATTTCTATGTGTTTATCAAATGGTAGTGTGAACACAAGTGGGCATTGTTTCCGTTACACACTCAGGCCAACACCAACATCCCTCTGTCAGCTGTTACTTTCCGTGATTATGAGTTTCAATAAGCCTCCATTACTATAAATTTAGATTTACATGAGCAGATCATTCCAACAATATTGAAATCAATCAGAATACACTGATTCTGACTCCTGGAAACTACCTGCTGTCATCAAGAACATGGACTAGGTCCGAGAGCTGGCTCAGCAGTAAGAGCGCCTGTTCCTTGAATCCAAGTGCACCCGGCACCCACATCAGGAAGCTCACAACTGCCTGGAACTCCAGCCCCAGGGATCCAATGCCTTTTTCTGGCCTCTAGGGGCATCTGCATTTACAGACACATAGGAAAAAATCATAAACTATATTTTAAAAAGAAAAATAAATTAGGTTCTGAGAGAATTTCTTGTTCACTAACAGCCAGAGTAGGGTGAGAATAATTAGTGTCTTCCCACATGAATTCTTGAGGCTTCCCTCTCCTGGGTGGGCCCTCATTTTCTTTTTTTCTTTTATTATTTTTTTTAAAATCCATTCTTCTCTCGTCCCAACCACAGTTTCCCTTCCCTCCACTCCCCAAGCCCTCACTTTCTTGAAGGTAGAAAATCCTGTTCTTGAGGAAAATCCTGTGGCCAAAGCCAAGAACAGAATCCAGGTTTGAAACTTCTCTTGTTGCTGCTCTCTGGACCCCACCCCTTCCCCCCACAACCTCCTCCCCCTCTTCCTCCCACCAGGTTCTGAGGACCGAAGCCAGGGCCTCACACAGGCTAAACACGCAATGTGCCGCAGAGCTGCTCCCCCCCCCCCCCCCGCAGCCTTCCAGGCCCGTTTTTTAAGCCCCTCTCTGCAGCGTTGCACATGTACGTAGAGTACTGTCAAATCTATAATAAGATGGCTGAATGCTAAGCATTGAGATGCTGCTTTTGAAGTGTTGTCATAACAACAGGAATAAAATGATGAATTAACCCCGGTTTGAAAGGAACAGCTTTGGTTTTAAGTGCCTGGCAGTCCTTCCTGTTGCTAGAGTTTACTATGGCAGACTAGCTCAGTCCGAGGGCATTCTCAGCCACTATTACCGTGCCCACAGTTGCTACTGTGTTTACATCACAGAATTGTCAGTCTATCCTCTGTCAGCTCAGGTTACTCAAGATGTGTTAACATGGCTATGCACACCTGATGGCTGCTGGGCAAGGGAGAGTCCTCTGGTGTTGGGGCATGAGGGAGGTATGGCCACTGGTAAGTCGCCCACGCTCCAGTGAATGGCCCACATTCATTCACAGATGGGGAGCACTAATGACACTCACGGGGTGCAAAAAGAAAGAGGAGGAAGTGAAGGAGGGAGCTGGAGAGATGGTTCAGCAATCAAGAGCACTTGCTGCTCAATCCTGAGGACCAGAGGTTAGATCCGAGTACCCACATCAGGTACCTGACAAATGCCTGGAACACTAGCTCCAAGGGACCTGATGACCTCTGCCGATCTTCATGGACACCAGCAAATATACGCACACACACACAAATAAAGTAATAAATCTTCAAAAAAGGAGGCTAATGAAGTTGTGAGGGGACCCATTGTGACATAGCTAGGGAAATGGATATGATTTCAATATATTTGTATACATATATGAAATTCTCGAAGAAAAAATAAATAACATAGCATAACATAAAAAATAAGAAGACATAAAAAAAAATATGGCCACAGAGGAATTAATGGGCTCTACGAAAAATCTATGGGTGTGATTCTAATGTACCTTCTCTAAGGTTTTACTTAAGATAATTTCCTGTCCATTCTCTACCATGAAATGCTAAATATAGTTTTATGTATAAGATCCAGACTCGCCTTCTACTTGACTCGTGTCCACTAATGGATGCCAGTCTTTGTCAAGTTCATAATATACAATTATACTTCTCAGCACGCTGGTGGGCATGCTCTCCTAGAACCCAACAGTTGTTTCTGCTTAAGGTTTCCAAAATGGAACTCATAAAACATAGGCACTTGTGAAAAAAAATGGTAAAATACTAAATACAAATACTAAAGTCAGATACAATGGAAGAGAGCATGCCAGTATCGTTTGGAGGTTCTTATAATGAAATATGAAGGAGATGCTAGGTCCTGGGCTGATCATGCTGCATGCAGCGACACTGGGAGGAGCCATTTTCTTCTGCACCAGAGTGCTGTTTTTCAATCTGATGATCAAAAAAATAAGGGTTCATGGTGGGTGTGTTTTTCTCCCAGCAGGATCAGCCAAGCTGACTCCAAAACCATGTTCCCCAGACACGTTCTCCTTTTGATACCCCAGGTTTTTTTTTAAAAGAGTAGACAAAATTACTTATTATTACAAACAGCCTGAGTCTCATTTAAGTGCAAAACGCTCCTGCCTTCTAGCCCGCTTTGATGTGCAGTGCGCGCGTGCGTGCAGGGAAGTCCTAGGAGTGCTCTAGGCTTTGCATTTTAAAATGAGTGATGACAACATTAGTCAAGATCAACCCAGCCCCTCTAGAGATTTAAGCAGGGTTTGTGTCCCGAATCATTTCTCTTCTAATTATCGCGAGGCCAGCTGCTACTCCCTGCATTTATTTAATCCACCAGAACGGAAGAAGGAGCCGAATTTTCACTGTCCCCAGGGCTGAAGTCCCCACAGTCAACCAAGGGGCGAATGACTAGACGGGCTGTGCCCATCTCTTCTTTGCTCACACGTAAACTAGCTCCTACACACTGCACTGTGCTGTCACCTCGGGAGGGGACTCGGGAGAGAGGAAGGGGGCTGCAGATCCCTCCTAACTCCTCACTCTGCATTTTCTTGGCTGTGGAATGCTTGTGGCTTATAAGGGGCATGCTCCCCTTGATGGGTGAAACTCAGGTGTCTCTGCAGATTGCAATTCTAAGTAATGGAAAAGACCATCGCCCCACACTAGGCCAGGCACTTTTTTTCCTTGACGTAACCTTGGTAACGTGAGACAAGAAGAAAACAGGTCTCACAGAACTAAATGGAGTGTAACTAGCCCACCTGGTCCCAAAGCCAAGATTTTTTTATTTGTTTGTTTGTTTGTGGGGTTTTGTTTGTTTCTTTTGTTTTGCCCTGTACTGAGTATCAAAGATGGCTCACAAAACAGCTGGTTATGGCTCAAAAGGGGTGGGGCTTGAGTCAAGACATAAGACACTTAAGAAAAATAATTATACAAGAGAGTCCCTAATTATGCTATTTTCTGACTGGGGCACTCAGAAAATGCTTCAAGAAACAGCTGAGCCAGGCACGGTGGCACATGTCTGTAATTCCTGCATTTGGGATCAAAAGCAGAAGGACTGCAAGTTCAAGACCAGCCTGGACTACATACTGGGAGCCTGACTCAAAAACCCATGAAAGAAAGAAAGAGAGGAGAGACAGAGGGAGAGACAGACAGACAGATAGACAGACAAAAAAAAATGGCATTTCTTTTCTTTTTCTTTTTTCTTTCTTTATTTCTTTTTTTGTTTGTTTGTTTGTTTCATTTTGTTTTGGTTTTCAAGACAGGGTTTTTCTGTAGCTTCAGGGCCAGTCCTGGAACTTGCTCTGTAGAACAGACTTAACTGCAACTCACAGAGATCTGCCTGCCTCTGCCTCCCGAGTGCTGGGATTAAAGGTGTGCGCCGCCACCACCACCAGGCTAATCTAGTTCTTTCTTAAAATGATGGTAATATATTATACCCATTGAAAATAAGCATCCATTAGTCCATATTTAACAATTAACTAATTAATGGACACAAGGAGTAGGAAAAGCCTTTTCTTACATACCAAGGAATGATGGCGTTCAAAGACTCTCTGAACTATCCTGTTGTCCCCAAAAGTGAACTTTAAAAAAAAAAAAAAACTGTGATTATAACTTACTGGGACAATAATCAACAATGGATGCTAAAACTCCTGAGACATTGTCATAACCTTAAAGTACCTCCCTACCAAGTTCTTACAAAACACAGTGGCAAAAAATGGTAAGTAAGCAAAAGACCAACTGGCCAACAAAACTTAGCCAAACTATCAAAGTCAATAACACCAATAATGGGATCAATGACTCCTTATGCCTCTGCTACACTCTTGGGCTGTATTATGTTGGGTGTGAAAGTACTCGATAACCCCAGAGTAGGAATATCCTGTAAAACAACTGGTCTGGATTCTGTTCAAAGGTCAGTGTCACAAAGCACAGCTGAGAAACTGTCCCAGATTGAGAGGAACTGAAGACACATAACAAGAGAAACACTATATGATACCAGATGCATCCCTGGAATAAGGGGCAGGGGAGACAATATGCAGACTGTTAATGGGACAATTGGTGGAATTTGGATAACATTTATAGATTAGATAATATTATAGACTTGATATTAAATTTCCTGGTATTAATCTCTGGGTTGTGGTTACTTAAGTAGATAAATGTGCCCTTAGAAACTATGATTTAAAGTACTGAATGCTGAATTTGTATCATACTACAAACTGGCCAGTGAAGAAGTAGAAATTTGTATACGAAACTATGTATATACAAATCACTGTGGAAAAAACGTCAGAAAAATTCATGTGTGTGTGTGTTATGGAGGGGAAATGACAGAGAAAATCGTGGCAGACACTGCAGATGGTGAGTCTGGGGGAAGACAGGCCAGATCTTTTGTGTTTTTCTTGGAACATTTTTGTAAGAATAACACAATTTCAAAATTGAATTTTTTTAAGTTCACTTTTGGGGATGACAGGATAGCTCAGAGATCCCAATCACATGGTATTCTGCCAGAGCCCCCTTGGCAGGTGGTTCACAGGCACTTTTCACTCCAGCTCCAAGGGAGTCGACACCCTCTGCTGGCCTCTTGGAGGTGCCTGCGCACACATAACATCGGCACACAGAGACATATACACGGATACATAAATAAAAACAAATCTTTAAGAAACTGACTTTGCACGAGATTTCTAAAAGCCTGCATGCTTAGTTCTTCTCAGGCACGGCTGGCGACTGATGCAGACTGTCTGGAGGCTGCTGATTTCCTGGGGGCTCGTTAGCGCTTCCGTAGAGAAGTCTGTCCACACGCAGTCTCCTGAAGGCAGGTTTTAAAATGTTATGCTTTGTTTTGTTTTGTAAAGACATGGCCTGGATGTTCCTGTCTCGTTCATCTCCCTTTCTTTTAGAAGGACTCATTATTTTAAATTGTTAGAAAACTAGCTTTACCAAGCCCCTGTTCATAGCAGGCCTTGTTAGTGTTACCTCGTTGCTGTCTCACAAACGTCTTCTGAGTCGTGTGTCTCGTACAGATAGGTGACTGGGATGCAGAGAAGCTGAGTAAGCAGGTGTAAATCAGAACAATAAACTGCAGGAATAGCTTGTGCTCTGGTTTGTCCTGCCTGAGTCCACTTTCATATCAGCACTGGCTTCATGCTCCCCGGGATCGTGGAGGAAGAACACCTAAGATCTTCCTCGTGTTGTTTATTATTTCCAAAATTGGTTCCCACCTGCTTTAGGTACAACCATAATAGCTTTTCCAATGAAATTAGTTTCCAAGCAGGCCCCAGTCATTGGCAATAAATAGCATCCTGCCAGTATATTACATAAAATACAGCCAATAATTTTGTGTTCATTGATAGTATCTTAGGGGACAAGAAAGATATGGCTCAATGGTTTAAAGCATTTCTTGTTCTTGCAGAGGACCTGGGTTTGAGTCCCAGAACCTACATGATGGCTTACAACCATCTCTGTATAACTCCAGTTCCAGGAATTCCAGTATCCTCTCCTGGCCTCTGTGGGCACATCATACATTCAGGGAAAGCACTCAAACATATAAAATAAAACCAATCTAAAATAATAAAAGAAAACCATCTACATTGACTTCCAGAGAGTCTAAATGTTTGTTTCTTCTTTCTCACTTTGTTTTTGTCAGGTTGGTTGAGAACAAATCTTCATTATAACAGTCTTTGTGTTTCTTGGGCATTTTAAGTCTCACATAGTACATCCTCATTTTCTATTTTGGGGTGTGTGTGTGTGTGTGTGTGTGTGTGTGTGTGTGTGTGTGTACCATGCATACAGAACACAGAGGTCAACTTCTGCTGTTCTTGCTCAGGAGCTGTCCACCTAGACTTTTGAAACAGAGTCTCTCAGTAACCTGGAGTTTATCAATTCAGCTGGGTAGACGAGAGAGTGAGCCTCAGGAGCCCAACTGTTTCTGTCTCCCCGGTGCTGTGGTTATAAGCATACATCACCATGGCTGGCTTTCTATGTGGGTTCAGGAATAAAACTCACGTTTCCATGCGTGCCCCTCAAGCACTGAAGCCACTGTGCTTTCTCTCGGCCTTCTCTCTCTGTTGAAACAGAAGCCCTCCCGTCTGTGGGGATGACTGACAGTTTAGAAAAGACCCAAGCACTCTCGTTATTGATTTTAAGATTGGAGACTGTTTCATTGCCAGTCGAGGTCCATAATGCTTGCGTGAAAGTGAAGACTGTGAGCTAACAAGAAGGTTCAGATGGACTCTTGCTGAGCACCTGAGCTTGATTCCTAGGACCCACATGGTGGAGGAGAGAACCTGCTCCCCCCATTTGTCCTCTGACCTTGTCATGGAGATTGCACATGTGTGCGTGCGCACACATGCATACGTGAATGAATGTGAGAAAATAAAATGGAGAAGAATTGCTTTCTCTGTTTTGTAAACAGAATCTGTAGTGTTCAAGTGTGGCACTTGCTTAAGAGGCCTATGGGACCTTCCGCGGTCCCTCCATCTGTTTGCTAAGAAGTGAGGTTACAGAAAGCCGTTTATAATTTTTCCTCCCATTCATATCACTTATCTAAGTTGGAATTTGTCATTTGCTTGACAGTGTTGACATCTGAGAAGTAAATATTGGCACTGCCTTGATTTATTTTAGAGCATCAATACTTAAATAAAGAAAGTAGGCAGGCAGGGCTGGAGAGATTTCTGCTCTCTCAGATGACCTAGGTTCAATTCCCATAACCCACATGGAGACTTCTCAGCACCATCTATAACTCCAGTTCCACGGTGCCCGGAGCCCCCTTCCGCCCTCCGAGAGCACTGCATGCACACGGTGCACAGACACATTCAGGCAAATCACCCAAACACATACATAATAAAAATAAAATAAACCTAAAAAAGCAAGCAATGACTTAAACGCACCTCCTTTTTAAAAAAGATTAGTCAGCTTGGTAATAGGTGCCTTGTAGATCTAGAATAAGCAGACATCTATTTTTAGGACTCATCTCGAATAATCATTTAGCATAGCAGGCTATTCACATCTGACTCTCATGCTTATTGAGACAACTGAATTATACTTCTGGTCTTGCTCGAGATGTGGAGGAGCATAAACAAAGGGGCATACCGTTGGGAAAGGAGGGACCCGTCAGGCATGAAGAAATGACTGAGGTCGGTGGGCCCATGTGCTGCCTGTGACTTGACTTCCAGGAAAAGGAGCGACTTACTAGGGTCATCGGTACTCAAGTGGGGAAGGGGAGCATTTCACCCCACTGTTTCCTTTCCTTGTCCTGATTTCTTAGGTCTTGCTTTTGCAGAAGGAATAATGATATTTTTTTCTGGAAGCTGATGGTGATTTTTTAAGTCATCTTAATTGATCTTAAATTTCCCAGCCATAGTATTTACTCATCTTGTGTTTCCAGTGCAAGTCTTAGAAAATGTACACTAACCCATATATAAAATTTTTATTTACTTATTTATGTTTATCTTTCTTTACATTTCCTTGTGGTATAAAGTATGGAAACTGAGGCTTTGCACATCCTGGGCAAAATTTCTCTGACTGGCCACACCCCAGTTTATCGCAATGGAGTTCTAGCTTCTATTACACCCCAGAAGTTCTCCAGGATTCCTCACTGGTTTCCAGAAAGCCATTGACGTGGTCATGGAATTGTTTGCGCTGTCAGCGTGTCAGCTGCACTGTCTCTGAGAGTTGATCTCAATCTGATTAGTGGAGCTAACCTAGCTTAGAACTTTGACCATTCTTGGTTTCTTAGTGGACCTTTGCCCCTTGAGCCATGCTTTCGCGGGAACAGAGATGTCCCTCCTCATTTCACGCAGACATCATAGATGTATGTTTTCTGTTACCTGTTCATGTTTGTAGGGTATTTGCTTACACAAGAAGAGGAAAACCCCACGAGGGTCACGGGGATCGCATTAAGACTTGTCACTTTTAAATTTCATGATGCTACAGCTGAAGTACATGCAGATGTGATGACTATTACTCCCTAAAAAGCTTGCTAGGAAAAGCAACATGCAAAAGTCAGTATGCAGTCTGTACCACGGTTATGCTCTGTAGGGAAAGGCAAGAGTTGAAAAGTCAGTAAATTCCGCTGTGGTCCTGTGGGTGTGTAACCAGCATGATTCCCTTCCCTGCCTTCTTTCTGCTCTGCTCTATTTTCCTGATGTTGGAAACAGTTTTTATGCCTATGAAACCTTAAAAACCAAAAACCTAACAATTCCTGCTTTCCTTCATGAATTGCATTCAGTGTTGTGACAGCAGCAAAGTCTTCCTTTTGGCTGCCTGGGTGGTTTGCTACTTGCTGTCACTCATGAAAAAGCCTTTAAGCACTTCTGCTTTGAACTCCTCGGTGTGAAGATCCGTGCCTAGCAGGTGTGAGCAAGTCTGTTGGAGATCTGCCCCTTGTCACACCTAACCCTGCGAGTCCTGGAGGAGCTGTTGACATTTGAGGAGAGAAATATGTAAACACAAGCTAACCAAACCACAGCATGTTTTGTAAGTCGGGATGCCCGCTAATAAAAGCATAACACAAAGTAGAGCTGTCACCCAGACTAATTCCCAGATGTCATTCCATCATGAATTCTGGTGGCACTAATGAGCTACGGTCTTCACAGTCAGTCTCCAAGCAGTCAGCCTTCCAACGGTGATTCCCATCACTGACTCTTCAGCATCACGTATTTCTAAGTTCTCCTGGTAGCCCTGATTTTCAGTGCTGTTCTTACCTGTCCTTTCTGGACCAATCACAGTGTGAGGCTTGGTGTGATAAGGGGGAAGTAGACAGTCACCTTAATCTCTTTCTATCTGCCTCAACCTCTCCACACCTCCTTGTTGTAAGAGGCTGTTCGTTCTTTCCAGATCACCCTGACTCAAAATAATCACATAGAAACTATATCATTTAAAACACTGCTTGGCCAATAGCTTAAGCATATTTCTAGTTAGCTCTTACATCTTAAATTAACCCATTTCTATTAATCTGTGTATTGCCACGCGGCTGTGGCTTACCTGGTAATATTCCAGCCAGCGTCTGTCTCTGGCAGGACTACATGGCTTCTCTCTGACTCCATCTATTCTCTCTATATATCTTTTTTAGCCTGGCTATATTCTGCTAAGCCATCGGCCAAAAGCAGCTTCTTTATTCATTAACTAATAAAAACAACACAAAAGGAACTCCCACACCACCTCCTGGCTCAGTATCCTTGTCCCAAACCTGCCTTCTGATTCAGCAAGATCTCATCACTCTAATTTCAAAATATCCTGGTGTGTGTGTGTGTGTGTGTGTGTGTGTGTGTGTGTGTGTGTTGATACCAAAAGAATGCACCAGATACCTTGGAGCTGTGTTACATTCAGGTGGATGTAAGCCACCTGGTATGGGTGCTAGAAACCAAATGAAGGTCCTCTAGAAGAGAAGCAATTGCCCTTAGTGACTGAAACATATCTCCACAAATACAACCAACCCCCTTTCTGGGTTTTAATGCATAAAGATGAATACTGTTTCAGCTGTAATTTTCAAAAATACCAAAGTCTTTTAATTTTTTGCATTTTTATGTATATGAGTGTTTTGTCTGCATGTATGTGTGGGCACCACAGGCATACATGCATATTGCATCACATGCATGCAAGGTCAAAGGGGCCAGAAGAGGGAATCAGACCATAAGGTTATGAGCCACCATGTGAATGTTGCTGGGGCTCAAACCCTGGCCATTGTTCTTAACATCCGAGGCATCTCTCTAGCCCCAAGAAGTTGGGTTGTTTCGTTTTGTCTTTTTTGTTGTTGTTTTTTTTGCTTTTGTTTTTGTTTTTGCAAAGCTTCAGCAGTCCTGAAGATGAGTAACAGCGACCAAGTCTGTAGTTTCATATGAAGAAGCATAGCAATGGAGATCTGGTATAATTTCTAGCAGGTTTTTGAATGAATACCAGTAAGTTAATATATATCTCAAACTTAAAAATAAGGACATTATTGGGGACTGTGACTTGCTTGAATCTTGTCAAAACTTATGAAATATAAATACTACAGTGTTTCTTGGAAATCACATTTCCTCTCTGAAAGACTTCTAAGTAAAAAAACAAAGGTGGCCCTAACAGCTCTCTTTCATTCCTTATATACGCTCTCTTCTCTCCGCTCCCAACTCCAAGGGGCTAGAATCTCAAGAAAAGGAATTCTTCATCCATGAATAAAACATGTTTTAATCTCTGGAAGAACACCACCATGCAGAACATACTACAGTGTTGCTGACCACAACTCAATCCCACCTGTCTGTAGACAACTGTCTGTGCTTCCATCCACTTCCACCCATGTGCATCGTTCTCTGTGCGTTTACTAACAGGAAGTTAATAAAAAGTTTCTGTGCACTGTGTCATCTCCCAAAGTGTGTATGTCCCAAAGTCCTGCACAAACGCCTGCTCTTAGACGCTTTCATCCCATGACAGAGAAGAGAAATGAGCAGATGGCACAGTCTGGGACACAGGCTTTCTAATACAGCCTGTCACTCACCTAATATGATGCTAGAATTTTGCAGCTGGAACTTAAGACTGAATGACAAGTCAGACATGCTGGACAATAATCCCAGCATTCAGGAGATGGAGACTAAGCCTGGGCCGCTTAGTGAGTTCCCTGACAGCCCGAGATATAGAGCAATATCCAGCCTCAAAATAAAGGAATATAAAATAAAGATAAAATGAAGAATAAAATTTAAGAAAACATTTGGGTTTGTTAAATTGTAGTGTTCATCTGAGTTTTAGATTTTACCCTTTTTGTTTCAAGCCTATCGTTAGCACAACTGATTCTGCAATGGAATTTCTAAAGCAGCGTCTTCTCAGCTCTGCTCAGTATCGAAATCACCTGAGGGGCCTCTGAACAGCTGTATAAACAGGTTATAGCCTGTATTTATTATCCTAGAATGCCTGAGGCTTGGAGTCAGGCCACTGTAGCTTAATCTACGGATGCAAAGAATAAGAAAGAAAGAAAAATCTTTGGTGTGGATTTAAAGCCCTGTGACAGTGTGGAGGGCATCTGCTCTCTGAGGGTTTAGCTTTGCTCTCCTTCTCCTAGGTTCCTTAAAGAACAATGGGGGACGCTAACTGGTGTGTGTCTACCTTGGGAGGTTTCAGTGTGGACACTCACTCACCCAGTCCTGCTAGCTCAACCCCTGCCTGGGCCCGACGTCACCTGCTGAGACAATGGCACATGCTTTGAGGCCGCCTGCTTGATCACGGGTAGGGTTACCTCACAGTTCTAGGACAGTCCCTTGGGGGACTAACCTTGGGATTCTGTCCAGCTGAAGCGGTGTTTTGACACTGCACCTTGGTCAGTCACAAGGACTCTTCACAAAGCCAAGCAAACAACCGAAAAAAGGATCCAAAGGGTTTGAGCACTCTGTGGGCCTCCTACCTCTCTCGCCTTCTTAACTGACCCAGATTATCACTTCCTTTGTGAGAACCCTTCTACCCTTTCTTATGTGTTCAGCCAACCTAGTGCCACAGACTCATCTATCAAAATAAGGAGAGAAGGGGGGAAAGAGTTTAAATAAGTTCATCTTTAAAGAAACCCCGTGTTTTCAGCCTTACAAATAAAATCTCATCTGTAGCCCTGACTACGCTTTGAATTTCAGGTTGTTGGACTATCTGAAAGTTTGATGTTGGCTCATTTGTGCAGTGTTGTTGCTGTAAATGAATGGACTGAACCATTACAAATGTTCTTATCCTTAGTAAACCTTGGTCGAACCTAACAAAGAAGGGGGGTGAGGGAAAGGAGAAGAAAGGGAAAGAGGGAGAGAGGGGAAGAAAGGGAGGGAGTGAGGAAGGGAAGGAGGGAAGGAGGAGAAAGGGGATGAGAGGGAAGAATGGAGGAAGGAAGGAAAGAAGGAAGGAAGGAAGGAAGGAAGGAAGGAAGGAAGGAAGGAAGGAAGGAAGGAAGGAAGGAAGAAAGGAAGGAAGGGTAGACACTCCTTAGGAAACATAGGCCAGTTGGGAAGATGGGGAATGGCTCAGTGAATAAAGTACGCAGGCTTATAGATGAAGTATCAATCGTCTGGGTAGGCATAGCTGTTGGCCTGTAATTCCAACACTGTGAAGTTGAAAGTGGGATCTGTGGAGCAAGCTAGCTAAGTAAACTAGCCATATGGTCCATTTCTACATTCAGTTAAGAGACTGCCATAATGAATAAGATGAATACTATCTAGGAAGATTCCTACGTCAACCTTAAGTGCCCACATGCATATGCACACGTATCCATATACATGCAACACACACGAACACAGGTGCATCATATACACATAACCCCCCAAAGGAAATCTAAGTGGCAGTGATTTTGTGTGATCCTATTTGTTTTGGTATAAGTGGATGTGTACCTTCTTAGGAAAGCCTCAGAAGCATCTCATGCCCCTCATGACCAGGACCTGGTGAGTCACTTCACCTTGTCACACCTCTGAATGTCAACAAGCTCGGTATTTCTGTGTAAACCTGCCTGACAGTCACCATGATCCTCCATCTGTCTTACAGGGCTGCCAACCAGACTCCCCGAAATCATGCTGGTGGGATCCCAGTCCTTCTCGCCTGGAGGGCCCAATGGCATCATCCGGAGCCAGTCCTTCGCAGGTTTTAGCGGCCTGCAGGAAAGGCGATCCAGGCAAGTGCTGGGTGCTCACTCCTTCTGGGAAGCAGCAAAAAGAGGCAGGTGCTGATGTGTGGTCCTCACACTGTGCTTGTGTGTGGTAGGTAATGCCCTCTTCGTGGAAAAGATAGCACACCCAGAATTAAGTGCCATCAATTTTATCACTTAGAATTCTTTGGGCAAAGATGTCTTAGTGTTTAGGATGAGCTAGTCATCAATGTGTGCACATACACGGCTAGCTTATCCTAGCTATTTTGAGAGGTCTTGTCCCCTAAAGGGAGGACATGACCACTCCAAGGCATGGCTGAGGGGAAGGTTTCTAATTTAGCTATGAGGAAGAGTACAGCCAGAGGCATCTGGAAGCATCCAGAGCTTACAGAGAAAAGAATACAGTGAACATGGCCAACAGAGAAAACTGGGGCGTGGGGCAAGCGTGTGGTGGAGGAATGAGAGAGGAAGCCAAGAAAGGGGCTGAAAGAGGACCAAGAACGCGTGGCTGAAATGGTAGGGTTATATCAGAATCAAAAGCTGGGGGAAGGGAAGCTGGAGAAGCTTAGGGCTGGGAGCGGGAGAGAGGAACCAGGCTGCAGGCACGGGCTCTGTAACAGGTACTTACCATGCTGAGAGAGCCTGGGGGTCAGCACGCACTTTGGTATGCTAACTGGTGCCACAGTTAGACATGGACCCGAGCATGTAGACTCCCGCTACCTTACTCCCAACCTCCTTTCAAGCACGCTTTTCTGTTTTGGAGACTGTACTTGGAATGAAATTATGCGGATGGAGACCGTGCCTCACAGAGGGACTCTAGGGAGCTGATATCATTCAGGTGGGGCTTGGGAAATTAGGCCCTACTTTCCCTGGAATCTCCTCCTCTCATCAAACCCATGAAACCAAGGAAATACGAAGAGGGAATGGTTAACATGCAAGGAAACTCATCTTTGGTTTGGCTGAGCGATGATGCTCTCTCTTTCCAAGGGAGCTCCAGGTTTCAAGACAGATTCTGTCTCAAAAAGATGAGTATAAAGAATGACAAAGGACAATGCCCAAAAGTCAACTCCCCGCTTTTAGACACATGTGCGCACACAGGAGCTAGTACCTGCACATACACTCACAGACACCACATACAAAAAAAAAAAAAAACCCACAAAAAATAAAGAAAAATAAAATAAACAATACTGCAAAGATGCATGTGTTTTTGTTTAATGCCTTGGAAAATTAGCTATTTGTCATGCTTTGGCACATTACCCAAAAAGGTGTCACTCACATTCTAGTGAGGTATAAGTTTGTATCTGATATTATACAAAGATTTGGTTTCCCTTTGGTTGGATACGACTTCTACCTGTTCATTGTTTCCACCCGGAAGCATTTATCCCGGGTCCCTGTGAGCTAGACTACAAGAGCACCCTCAGAAAGCGCGCAGCCCAAAGCTAGGCTCTGCCTCCAGGGGAGCCTCTCCTCAGTGAAACTTTCCGCAAACATCAAGAAATGAAGGGTGACCAGCTGGAATCCGTTGCTGTCCAGGGCCGTGTTACCTTCCTCCGGGGCACTAGGACGAAGTCAAGATTTAAAAGACATTTCCCTGGTGGGTCTTTGTGACGTCCAAGACTCACGGCCTCTTTTCTCTTGCTTTAGGTGTAACTCCTTCATCGAAAATGCTTCTGCTCTCAAGAAGCCTCAGGCCAAGCTGAAGAAAATGCACAATTTAGGGCACAAAAATAACAACACTCCTAAAGAGCCTCAGCCGAAGAGGGTGGAAGAGGTCTACAGGGCTCTGAAAAATGGACTTGAGTAAGAATAATGGCCCTGCCCGGTGGGGAAAGGAGACCTTTTTCCTTCCTAAAATAACCCTTTTCCTTCCTAAAAGCTAGTAGTCTTAGGAAGTCAGTTCTGGAAACAGCCACGTGTTGCCGCTACTGTTTTATTCTTTTGTCTGGTTTTGAGGCAGATTCTCGCGCCTCAGGCTGGCCTTGAACTTGCTGTGTAGACAATGGCCTTGCTGTTCTGATCC
The DNA here is from genome assembly GCF_982192425.1 of Myodes glareolus. Lineage (NCBI taxonomy): Eukaryota > Metazoa > Chordata > Mammalia > Rodentia > Cricetidae > Myodes > Myodes glareolus. The sequence continues at coordinate 42,251,643 of NC_142039.1, forward strand.
CATCTCCACCTGTCCAGTGCTGGGATTGCAGAGAGAAAAGTGCACCAGCATACTTCTTGTTCTATAATTGAGGCAGCTTTTAATAAGTCTCACAGATGGGAAACGGGTTGGGATTGCATGTCGTATCCATGGCATTGAAGCAGGCTTGAGGCTTGAGACAGTGGTGTGTTTATAGCTAACTCCCTCCAGGGTTGGGCTTCCCTTAGACAATGATGGGCATACATAGCTGAACTAGAGATTGTTATGGAAGGGTTCTGAGCCTGGTGTGGTGGATCACACCTGTAATTCTACCCTTCACTCAGGAGGCGAAGGCAAGAGGATCATCTAAAGGTCAAAGTCGGCCTGGATAGCATAGTATACAGCCTGCCTCAAACATACACACATTCAAACACTCTGGAGCCTTTCTGAATGTGCTATAAGGACAGTTTGACCAGAAGAAAACTTGCCTAGCATTTGGTAAGGCATTTGCAGTCCCTACTGGATGACAAAACTGTGTCTCCCGAGTCCTGCCTGACTCTTCCCTCACAGTTGACTTTTCATTTCTGGATTTTCATCCTCACAGTGGCAACCCCCCCATCTCTCTCTCTCTCTCTCTCTCTCTCTCTCTCTCTCTCTCTTCAAACTAGACAAGATCAGCTGCAGCTCCTAGTCTTTCCAAAATGTTCCCCAGTCACAGCGCAAAGTTTTGATTCTTTTTTTCAAGAGGAGAGAGGGGCAGGGTCTCACTCTGTAACCCAGGCTACCCTGGGAGTTACCTGAAGTCCAGGCTGGCCTAGAATACAGAATAGTCCTGCTTCAGTCTCCCATGTACTGAGATTATAGGTGTGAGCCACCACCTGACTGACATTCCAATTCTTAAACCCCTCTTAGAAGGCAAAGGTCAGCAACAGCCCAGGTCTCACCGAAAATGAGAGCTCACCACAATGTCTTACCTTTGCAGTGAGTACCTGGAGTTTCACCAGACGGAGCTGGACAAGCTGACCGCTCAGTTAAAAGATATGAAAAGAAACTCTCGCCTGGTAGGTCCCTCTGACCATGAGGATGCTAACACAGGGTGGAGGGTGGGGGTTTCTGTTCCTTGCTTACCAGAGGTGGGGAGGGGCAGGGAGGAGGGGAGCGCTTAAGAAAAACGGATACAAGTAGCAAAGCTATTGCCTCTGGGCGTATGTTTTATGTTTTGGGAGGAAGACGAGCTGAGCATGGTGACTCACACCTGTAAACCCAGCAAGAGGAAGGCTGAGGCTGGGAGAATGCTAGCTGGGTGTGTTTATGTGGATATAGTTCATAATGAAATAAAGATGATAAAGATGGTTTTTGGAAACTTCCTTAAGTGGAGCTGGAGAGATGGCTCAGCTCTTCCAGAGGTCATGAGTTCAATTCCCAGCACCCATATGGCAACTCGTGGTCTGGTGCCCTCTTCTGGTGTGCAGATAAACACGCAGACAAAGCACTCATATACATAAAATTCATAAATAAATCTTTAAAAGAAAAGAAAACTCTAAGGAATGTAACAAAATGAAATGTTGCTGTTTTTCTAGCATCTGCTTAATACATTCAGAATTCAGAAATAAGAACATTTATTTGCTTTCTCTCCAATATGTCAATATAGATCAGTGTCCTGGTTTGCTTCTTATTGCTGTGATAAACACCACAGCCAAATGCAGCTTGCAGAAGAGTTTATTTCAGTGCACAAACTAAACTCCATCATAGAGAGATGACAGGGCAGGAACCTGGAGGCGAGAACGGGGGGGGGGGGGGGGGCAGTGGCCATGGAGGATTACTGCTCTACTGTCTTCCTCCTCGAGTCTTGCTCAGCCTGCTTTCTTACCGTACTCAGGACCAGTGTTCAGGAGTGGCACCACCCACAATGGGCGGACCTCAGGAGTGGCACCACCCACAATGGGCGGACCTCAGGAGTGGCACCACCCACAATGGGCATGCCCCTCCCACACCAGTTATTAATTAAGAACACACCCCACAGACTTGCCTACGTGCCAACCTGATAGTACTTTTCTCCGTTGACATTCCCTCTCCTCAGATGGCCCTGACTTGTGTCTAAAACTAACCAGCTCAGTCAGTGGCAGGGAAGGAAGGGGAGAAGGTCTCTTAAGAGACCGAAGGGAAAATACCTCTGAACCTCATTAGAATCCATGCTGGGTGGTGAATGTCTTCTATTCTAATAAATTGGCGGAACTAATTTTGTTCCTACCAAAGTGTTATTTATCACACCTTAACCCTTCAAGGCAGTACAAAACCCCCGGCAAGTTTGCAAAGGCAACCCTGGCAGCTATGTGAGAACACGTGTTTACCTTCCACTTGGCTGGTAGATAAGACTTTGCTGGGTTTTGTTTATGAACCCTTAAAGCTGCCGAGAGACCACAAGAACTGGGTGCAGCTGTAGAATTGCAGAGATCAGACGACACTGACCCTGGAGAGTACTCCAAACAACCCGGAATTTTACTCATTAAGAACAAACCCCCAAAAAATCCAGTAGAATTTAGTGGGGCTGGTGATTCCTTCACAGGTGATATAGAAATGTGAGCTGGGTCATTTATTAAAGTGGGCAGCATTTCTGAGGACGCTGTGTTGTAACCAAGTGTTCCTCCTTTCATTTCAGGGTGTGCTGTATGACCTAGACAAGGTAGGTCATCCTGGGGTGCGGCTGAAAGGTGAAACTCTGCACTTTGAGCAGATATCTGTAAGACGCCCTTTGGGGGACAGTAAGCTTCCAGACAAAGAGTGATGCTCTTGTGTTGGGAAGGAAAATCCTTTTTTTTTGTTTTTTTTGTTCCATGAAGAGGAAGAATGAATATCAGAGTCTGCAGAGTCAAAGGGCGTTCAGTTGGCGGGAAAGCAGGCTCCAGGCTGTGTGTTTGCTGTCCTTTCTGAGAGTCTGGAACTTGGATTTAGAGGTCCTCATTATGTAGACTTTAATAGTAGCTACCATTTTCATCAACTATGAGACTTCCCTGATTGGAAAATGCTGCAGTTGTTTTGTGCCACATATATATATATATATATATATATATATATATTCCACTATATATTCCATATATAATATGTTTCAAAAATAAAAGTATATTATAAAATAGAAAAAAAATATTCCAGTTAACTCTAGTTATTTCTTTTCATGATATATATATATCTTTTCATGATTTTCTTACTGGCAAAATATATATATTCTTACTGGCAAAATTCTTTCAGATCTTTTAGTAGTGAGATTTGTGTGCCTTCCTTTTTAGCTGTTTACAGTATCACTCCCCATGCCATTCTATACTCATAGGTTTATCTCAATGCCAAATCGTGGTATATTCTCGGTGAAGATATTTTAAAGGGCAATTAAATCAAATGTATGTTACAACCATATTTATAACTCATAGGACTGCCATGAGCAGCTGTATCTGTGAGCCCAAACCGATGGGCTATCTGCCACAATGGGCAAATGACAATTAGAAAATGTACCCAGCTTCATACATAATTCAATATGCAAAAAAAAAACCCTCAGTTTAGAACATATAAAAAGTGGCACTGCTCCACCAGAAATCGGATGAATTGGCCACCTTGGCACTAAACATGGGATGACCATGATTAGATCAAGCTCGTCTCTCATGGGAGTCGGTGTTTTGAAAAACATTTTCAAAATTACCATCCGAACAACCCTAAAATAGCGGCAAAGGTGGGAGAAAAGAGGAAGTAGTAAGTACTGCATTTCCGGCACTTGTGCAGAGGACAGGCTAATGAAATCACTCTCAAAAGCCTCATCAATTGCACTGTGAATGGCTCACGCGTTTTTCAATCTTCTCCTTTTAATTCCAGCAAATTAAAACAATTGAAAGATACATACGACGCCTGGAGTTTCACATTAGTAAGGTAGGCAGTGCTGCTGCTGTCTTTGCTTCTGTGTTTCTGATTTCACATTAGTAAGGTAAGCAACGCTGCTGCTGTCTTTGCTTCTGTGTTTCTGCTCTCAGTCACTGCCCAGCGTAGGCCCACCCTGAGTCTAGCACGGGTCCAGTGAGCCTTTACCTGACAGATGCCTAAGCTGAATGTAGAAATGAAAGCCTTGGGGCTGAGACCTGGCTCAGTGGCTCAGAGCACTGGCTGCTCTTGTGGAGGACCTGAGTTCAGTTCCCAGCTCCCACATGGTGACCCACAACCAATTGTAACTCCAGTCCTAGGGGAGCCAACACCTTCTTCTGACTTCCATGGGTACCAAGCATGAATGTGGTGCACAGACACACATGCAAGCAAAACACCCATTCACATAAAATATAGATAACTAAAATCCAAAAGAAAGAGAGGAATTAAGGGACGAAGGGTGGGAGGAAGGGAGGAGGAAGATGGGGAGAAAGAAGAATGTGAACACCGATTGTTCATTGCTCTTGGGACTGCACTTTGATGAATCTGAGCAACTTAAATTCAGCTTCTCTACTATTGATCCACGACTTCACAAAATCGTTTTTAGTAAATAACCTCATTTTTAATTTTTAAATATTTAATCATGGGGCTAGAGAGATGTCTCAGTCGTTAAGAGCACACTCTACCTTGCAGAGTTCAATTCCCAACACCCACTTCCCTTGGCTCACAACCACCTATAACTCCTGCTAAAGAGGATCTGATGCCCTCTTCTGGCTTCCAAGGGCACCTGTACTCAAGTATACACACCCATACATGGATGCACACAGTATGTAGGCACATAGTTAAAAATAAAATATTTTTTTGTAAAGGCTGTCTCCAGGCCTATGGAAGTGGGCCTGTGGTTAAAAGTACTTTCTATGCAATCACTCAGTTGTGAGGACCAGAGTATGGAACCCAGCACCCATGCTACAAGCTAGGTATCCCCAAAAATGCTTGTAACCCCAGATCCAGGTGGGGCAAAGACGGGAAGTTGGCTGGGGCTTGCTGGCCTTCAGCTTAGCTGAGAAAACCTGAGCTACACATTCAGGGAGAGACCCCTCTAACCTCAAAGGAATAGGTTGAGAGTGATAGAAGAAAGCAGTTGGCGCCATCTGCTGGCTCCTTCTGCACACACACACACACACATACACACACATGCACGCACACACACACATGCACATATGCATGCATGCTTGTACTTGCCTGCAAATAAACTATCAACTCCAAAAGTGTAGGTATCACCTATTGGCAATGCTTCTTAAAGTGGTAAGAGCTTTGTGTACTACAAGTTTTCCCTTTGATGGAAAACCAGGAGCTCTCCCAATGCGGAGGGCTCCTGTCCTTATTGTCTAACTCCACAGACCAGCATAGACCTACAGATTTATCCCCACTTCTCTGTGCCCCATCCCTCCTTTTACCCCCACCTTTCTTCTTTCCTTCCTTCCTTCCTTCCTTCCTTCCTTCCTTCCTTCCTTCCTTCCTTCCTTTCTTGAGACAGGACCTCAATAACCTGGAACTCACAACCTCCTACCTCAGCCTCCCAAGTGCTGGGATTATTGGCAGGTGCCACTAGGCCCAGCTACCTGAGTCAATGTAAACAATCCCAGTGGTAGCCTCAAAGACATGAAAAGGCCTTTTCAGCTTATGTCATTTAGAAACAAGATCAAGCAACATCTGCTTTGAAACAAATAAACAAGCAAACCATGTCACATGGTGCTGAAAGTAAGTGACTGGTCTAAAGGAATCACCCTTGGCAAGACTCCGTTTCTTGAGAACAGCAACACAGTGTCTCTTTAAGGGCGTGACAACGGCCTGTGGGACTTCTCTCAAGCATGACGGTTATTGATCTCTTTCCTGTTTGGGCTCTGGCAGGTAGACGAGCTTTATGAAGCCTATTGTATCCAACGGCGCCTCCAAGATGGTGCCAGCAAAATGAAGCAAGCATTTGCGGCATCCCCTGCCAGCAAGGCTGCCCGAGAGAGTCTGTCAGAGATCAACCGCAGCTACAAGGAGTACACAGAGGTAAGCCTTGTCGTCTCTTTCCGTGACTGTCTGACCTGTTAGTCACTGCCAGGAAAAGGCGAGCCGCAGCGCACAAACCCATGCCCTACTCTAGAAGATACACACGAACGCAGCCAGACCTGCAGGCACAGGCCTGTAATCCCAGCTACTCAGGAAGCTGAGGCAGGGGAATTGCAAGTTCAAGGCTAATGTGGGCTACAGAGTGAGTTCAAAGCCAGGTTCAGTGAGACCATGGTAAAGAAGGACAAAAAAGAAAAAGTAAACGCTGGGAAAGTTGGTCAGTGGTAGAGCATTTATTTACCTGACAGACATGAAGCTCCTCCCCTAGTATAGCAGAGGAAAAACTGCAAGCAAGCAAGACAATGGTGGAATTGTCTAAACCAAGCCATGACGCTTAACATCCCATCATTAAATTCACTCCCCAATGCTGTAGTGTGCCCTGAAGGAAGAGTAGACACGGGTGAAGATATCTAGCCCACGTATGGTATTGGTGTCAGTATCCATCCTGCCTGCAGCTTTGTTTTTGTTGTTGTTTGTTTGTTGTTGATATGTATATAAGAAATTTTTATCCAAGATAAAGAACCATGAACAGAAATATGTCTTCCTGGTTTCTGATGGTCCCCGGGGTCCAAGCACTGAACAGGGAGGCTTTCACCCCTCTAGGGCCTCTGGAAGAACAGCCTGTGCTCTTAACCAGGGAGCCATCTCTCCAGCCCTATGACCTGCATTTTGAGCACACCAAAATTACAAGATCCTACAACAGCCCTAAAAGCACTATAGTGTCAAAGCAGTGAAAAATCATAAGCGATTTTCTCACACCTGCAATCACACGGCTCAGAGCGCGTTCACGTGTGTAGCCATGTTCGTCCCTGGCTGCATCCATAAGTTCTAAGCATGGGTGACATCAGTTGTTAACCTAGTGATCCTGGGTTCTTGAGACCTTAGTAGCAGTCCCAATCTGCCTGATGGCACATCTGATATGTCTAGCAACTGTTCCCTTGCAGAGAGGTCCCAGACTCTGAGGAAGCAAGCGATTTGCAGTGCTGAGATTTTGTTTTCAAAACTTTCAAGCTACTCCAAGCTCAGACCTGAAGAGATGCTTCCCGCTTTCCTAAGCTCCTTGAAGTACTAAGAACTTCTGACTGGATGGGTAAAACCATTCTCTCTGTGTTCCACAAGAGTGAAGGTGCTGAGCCGGGCGGTAGTGGCACATGCCTTTAATCCCAGCACTCAGAAGGCAGAGGAGAAGGATCTTTGCAAGTTCAAGGCCAGCCTGGTCTACAAGAGCTAGTTCCAGGACAGGCTCCAAACTACAGAGAAACCTTGTCTCGAAAAACTAACAAACAAACAAACAAACAAACAAAAGAGTGAAGGTGCTGAGCAGAGCAGAGAAACAAATAAGAAATGGAGCCTCAGGCCTTCCTTATGTTCCCCGAAACCCTGCTCATGCCCGCCAGTGCTCACTGAGTGGTCTTGCTTTTGTCAGAATGGCAGCTTGCACAGGCCGCGTCTCAGTGAAGCTGGCCACGAGGAAGAAGCTTGAAGAAGTAGTGGATACTGATGCTTACTACAATAGAGAGGCTTCCAAATCCTGCCCCAGCTGTGTGTGTGTGTGTGTGTGTGTGTGTGTTATACCATGTTGTTATAAAACAGGCACACACCATAGACTGGCTGACCCAGCTCGTTTAACCTAGAGCATGGATCTCGTCCTATGTAGCATGTATGGTTGATTCCCCCATCACAATAATACTGTTTTTGTGTGCAGTTCAAGTCTGTTCTTATGGAGCATCCCATACTCTGTATTCGCCTGGCTCTTTTGATACCATTTAATGTGTTCATCTAAGCTCCAGCTATCCTGTGCCCTGGAAGCCTTGCTTAGCCGTGTCTCAGAGGCTGTACTGCATACTCACGGCCAACAGGAAAGTGCCTTTAGTTCATGCGGTCACTACTGAACTGCCTTGTGCTTGGAGCTGCAGTGTGGAAGGTGATGGATCTAACTCCATCTCCTGTGCTCTTTGCAGAACATGTGCACCATTGAGGCGGAGCTGGAGAGTCTTCTGGGAGAATTCTCCATCAAGATGAAAGGTAAGCTCTCCTCGTTTAGAGAGAGACAGAGGTGCCGTCTCCACAGCGCTTCCTGGGAAGGCATGCTATTTGTGTTTCCCTTGCAGAGACATAAGGTCACACTCAGCCCTCTCACTCGTGGTGGTATTCTGATGAGTCTCTTCTTGACTCTTGCCTTCACATTTAATAACAGCGTTTATTGTAGGACTATGTCAGACAGGCGGAAAAACCGAGTGAGCAAAACAGCAAATCCTCACAACCCATCCCCCAGATTCGGTAATCACCAAGACTATTTTCTTTTCCCTCTGATGAGCTAGAAAACTCCAGAGGAGTGAAACCCAAGTGTGTCAGCCTGTGCCTGTAAACTTCAGTGACGAGTTCTGAAGGAATAGGGCCATCTTCTTATGTAACCGCAGAGCCACGTCCTGTAGTCCCGTTCTCACATCTAACAGAATTAACAAGCCTTTGTCATTAACCTAGTTCGCTTGCACACAGCCCCAGCTGTCTCAGAAATGCTGCCTACAGATACTTCGCTTCAGTCAGGACCTACACAAGGCCCATGCGTTATAATTAATTGTCAGACGGATTCCCCCGAATCTAAAAACCCCTGTCCTACATTCGAGACTTGCCTGTTGGCGTCTCTGTTTATTTATCTACTTAGGGTATTTCTTTTTGTTCCCAAGACAGATTTTTTTCTACGTAATTCAGGCTGGTCTCAAACCCAAGGCAATCCTGCCTCAACCTGCTAAGTGCTGGGGTTATAAGTCTATATCACTCTATCTGACTTACTGTCACATAAATCATTTCATCTGTTCCTTCCCTCCCTTCCTGTGAGTCTGTGAGGTTTAGTACAGAATGTTCTGATCTAGAGGCATCATTGGTTTAGACTACAGCATCTTCAGCATAGAAAGGAAGCCTGGTTTCAGAAAACAGAGCACCACCTAGACATGGTCAGACTTACACTGCAGTGTCCACAGTGGCCATCAGAGCTGTGGGTCAGCACCATCCCAGCCAGTCCTTTTCTCTCCCACGTTTTGGCCCATCGGACTGCAGTTGAGTGGACGGGGCCCCTGCAGTCCTTTCTCTCAGTTTGGTTGCTTAACAGCTTGATCCCTAGATTGCTAATGAGGATAATAACCTTACCTACTTTCTGGAAAAAGGAGAGTGAAGAGGGGAGACTCTCTTTCAAAGGGGCTCAGGGTGGGGCTAGAGATGGCGCAGTAGTTAACACCAGTTCTTGAAGAGGACCTGGGTTTGATGCCCAGTGCCTACATGACAGCTTATAGCCCCTGGTAACTCCAGTTCCAGAGGATCTGGTGCCCTCTTCTGACTTCCTCGGGCAGCAGGCAAACATGTGGTGCATATGTGTACATGCACCTTGCCCATGCTGGGCATCTGCCCCTTTCCAACTCTGTGGGCCCATTTGCTTCCACTTGGGTCTCCATCTGAGGTAGTGGTTCACAACCACTCTGGACCCACCCTTCCTCTCAGCAGTTCAGAATCTATACAGCCAGTGTAGGGTTCTAAAGGTCTTTCAAATTTCTGGATGATTGTGTCAGCAGCCTGGTTCCTTATGTACTAGCATGCAGAGCAAAGTTACTTTGTCACTGTTAACACAAGGACCGTCCATGTCCCGTGGCATGAAGGACAACACACAGAGGGTAAGGTCCCTCACCACTGTTAACACAAGGCCTGCCCGTGTCGTGTTCTGTTTCTGACATTCACTGCTACCAGATGTTTCCATTTCTGATGAGAGGGATAATTTCTTCTGTTTCGTATATGGGAGCTGGTGGCCAAGAGACATTAGATGATTTCTCTCAGGTCACACCGTAAGCTGATGTCAGACTTGAAACTGAATTCTGGGTCCTGGCTCCTATGTTACTTTCCTCACCTCTGTGACAAAAGGCAGCTCTGGGGAGAAAGGGTTTACCCTAGTCGTGGTTTGTCATGGCAGGGAGGGTGGGAAAGAGCTCATGGCTGTGGGGCCTGCAGCTGAGGCTCCTCGGGTTTCCCAGGAGCACGCAGAGAAAGGACAGAGCTGATGCCCAGCGCACCTCCCTTTTGTTGTTGTTGTTCAGTGCAAACCCCAGACTGCAGGATGTGGCCACCCACATTCAGGGTGGGTCTTACCTTCTAAATCAACTGACCCTGAAAACACCCTCACAGATAGACCAAAGGGCTATGCTTCGCTGATTCTCAGGCCTCTTCCTTCCTTTCCTGCGGGCTTGACAGGGTCTCATGTAATATTTGCTACACAGCTGAGGCTGACCTTGAACTCTTGATATTCTTACCACTCCCGACCCAGTAATTGCTAGGATTGTAGTCGCCCATCACCATACCCAGCCATCTAGGCATTTTTTTTTTTAATTCAAGCAATTTGACCGTGGAAATTAACCATCTCAGCTGCCAGTACATGGCCTCCTTCATGCCACATTATGAAGAAGTTTTAACAATTGCGCAGACACAGCCGTTGCTCAGATGCTGATTTTTGTTCCCTAGAGAAGGGATCCTCTTCACCCTAAGACACAGTCACCCAAAAGGCCTGGTAGGGGAAAGGGACTACCCACTAAACACGGGGTCTAAATCTGGAGGTAGTCAGGAGATGATCTTGAGATTCTGCCATTGGAAGAAATATCCCAGGCACCAGCCGTGAACTGGGTGCCTTGGGCTGAGCCAGCAGGTACTGGAACTGTCTGTTCTGCTCTCTCTCTGCCCGCTTTTCTCATCTGCTTCCTTGGTTGCCCTCATCGCACCCCCACTCTTTTAATGTAAAGAACTCAGAAACTGCATCTGTATCTCTCTCTCTCTCTCTCTCTCTCTCTCTCTCTCACACACACACACACACACACACACACACACACACACACACACACACACCATCCTCTTCTCCTCCACAAAAGAAGACCTCGCTGCTGCCAGGACATCCTAGATTCCCATGAGCCACTCCTGTCCATTGCCTTTGATTACAGTGCACCCCCGGCCCCTACCCCCATATCCAAAACTAGCCCCTTACATCACATTCTCAGATCTGGCAACCCCTAACTTCCTCCTGACACACCCTCCCGCACTTCCCCTTTGCTCAGCCCCACAACTAGCTACAAGATGAAGGGTGGTTGTCCTGCTGATGGTGATAAAGACACAGGGGCAAGAGCTACTGAACTAGGCACGCCTGCCTTTGCCTCTTCGTGGTCCCTGGCCTGCTCTCCATGGCTGCTTGGGTGGGGAGGGGGCCCTCTGAGTCTCACATCCTCACTCAGTGGGCATACATGGACCATTGAGCCAGTCAATTTGCCAGAGTTCTGTGGAAGCCTGAGTCCATGAGGGAGGGGCACTGAGGACAGAGGCAGGAGGATCTGAGCACAAAGCCACCTTGGGCAGCATAGTGAAGTGTCTGAAAAGAAAAAAGAAAATTAAGTCGCGTTTGGTGGTTCATGCCTGTAATCTCAACACTCAGCACTCAGTAATCTAGAGCAGCGAGGTCTTCTTTTGTGGAGGAGAAGACGGTGTGTGTGTGTGTGAGAGACAGAGAGAGAGAGAGACAGAGACAGAGACAGAGGCAGGGCAAACCTGGGCTTCAGAGTAAGACACAGTCTCAAAAAACATTTTTTTTAAAGAGGTTTCCACTGAGGGGAGGCTTGGTGGGCTGGGGGTGAAGGGAGCTTCCAAAAGTAACCTTGGACTTAGAACAAATAAACTGAAAGCTCTCCTGGAAGGTGGGGAAACTGCCCAGAGCTGACAGGGGGATGCCGTGGCCTACATGCTCTGTAAACCTGCTATGGGGAAGCTACAGGGCCAGAGTCTGAAAACTCCCGAATGCCCAACTGAGGAGAACTTGATTCAGGACCACGAACCAGGAAGGAAGCTGAGAATTGCAGCCTCTTACAGAAAACTGGTTTCTTCTCGGTTATTACCTCACCGAAAGTGAGTTCCAGGAGCACACATGTCCAGAGGTCAGCTAGGCACTGTGGCTTGTAAGGCAAGGCCAGCCTCTCCGCGAGCTAGGAACCTGCCCGGAGAGCAGGAAGGTCTGCATTATGACACGTAACTGTTACCTACTTGTCAATTTGCCTTAAGTAGGAGGTAACACTCTTCGGAAGACCGTGGTAGAACTGGGAAACAGTGGAGGACTTCCATGACAAAACCTTGTCAAAGCAAAGGGAGTTAGTGGCACAGGGAGCTAGGGTGGGTAACTGTGTAGTTGTGTGGCCGTATAGCTGTAGGACTATATAGCTGTGTGGCTGTATAACTATATGGCTGTGTAGAGATGTGGTTTTATAGGGGTGTGGCTATATAGAGGTGTGGCTGTAAAGCTGTGTGGCACTATAGCTGTGTGAGACTGTATAACTGCGTGGCTGTATCGCTGCGTGGCTCTATAGTTCTGTGGCTGTATCACTGTGTGACTCTATAGCTATGTGGCTGTATACTTGGCAACTTTTCTCCACTGTGATAAACTCTGTGAAAGGGGGGAGGATTCACTGTGGTTTACAGTCTGGGAGAATTCAGTCCACTGTGGGAGAGGGAGCCGTGGTAGCTAGAGGGTCTTGCAGCTGAGGCAAGGATTTGTATGTCCAAGTAGATCAGGAAGTCCGGCAGGGGCTGGAAGCAAGCAGAGCTATAAACCTCAAGGCCTACCCTCCAGTGTGTGGTTCCCTTCAATTAGGACTCAACTCTTGAAGACTCCAGAGCCTCTCAAAACAGAGCTACCAGCTGGTGACTGAATGTTCCAACATGAACTCGGGGACATTTCATATTCATATAGTCATGCTGGGACACCACCCATCCCTCCACTCAGGCTGTGGAAGAGCTGCTACATCAGTAACTGGGAGCAAGTATGAAAGACTGAGAAGATGGAAGACCCATGCAAATACTTAAGTCCCCTCTTCCTGGCCTCCCGGCTATGCCATTAGAGGGAACTCAGGGATGGCTTCTGAGCGGCCATAATGAAAACTTCTTAGCTGGAAGCTGAGAAAACATTGAGCTTTCTAGAGCTGTAGAAATGCCAGCGGGGCCTCAGGCCAGAGTTGAAAGAACCCTGCCAGGCCCCAAACACAGGCTGTCACTGCCACTGCCCCAGCGTAGGTGCTCCTGCTGTAGCCTGGTCCATGAGTACCGCCACGTGGGGGGCTTCGAGAAGCATTCCCTGGGACTGGGTACTCCCGACTGCTGCCACTCTGCTGTTATCACTGTCACCAGATGGGGTAGACACCCTACAAGGAACGTCACCAGAGAGTGTAGACGCCTTACAAGGAATGCCAAGAAAATGCTTTCATTACGTGGGCAGTGACGCCCCAAATCTATCACCACCACAGCCTTCTCTCTCACGTTAAGGTCTTCATATATGACATTTCTGGTAATTTTGAGAAGGGGGTGTTCAAAGGACTCCCCTCTTTTCTCACCTTCTCTAGCATGGTACATGGTCCGCTTCTTTTAAGCAGTGCCCCTATTGTCAGTGCGACCATAAACAGGCAGCAGATTATCTCCAAACTAATCATCTGTAGGTTTTCAAAGGATCAATTGGGTTTTGTTGGAATTAGCACATCAGACTTTGGAGTCATAAGAGCCAGCCAGCAATGCTTTCTTTCAGATGTGTTTGGTGGGGGGATGGGGGGGAGAGGGGCTAAATGCTCCAGAAAATAGCTTCCTCCAATCCTGCTTTTATTACAGCGAGTCTTCCTAAGTGGCTCGTTAGCTCCTAATTATTTGCGAGGGCTGGTCCTAGATGAATGGGCTCACCAAATAAAAGGTTTGCCAAGTTGGTGGACTGCTGCCATCTACTGACGAATGGTGGTAAAAGGTGGGTCCATTTTGAAGCTTCCCTGGACTTACAGATCTTATTCATAACCATGCCCATAGGTCAATTGGGGGGGGTGGGGGAGCAGATTCTTTCATTCTAGATTCTCACAGTCTATTAGTTGAACCATTCATTGAAGGTAAAACACACAGTGTGGCGTCATCTTTGTTATGTTTCAGGAGTAAAATGTGGTTTACTAGAAACACAACCCGGGGCAGGGAAGACAGCATGGAGAGAGTGTAAGGACCTGAGTCTGGAGCGCAGAATCCACATAGAAAGCTGGGTGTAGTGTTGTGCGCTTATAATCCCAGCTTGGTAGTTGGGGTGAGGGGGAAGGCAGAAGGAGTTGAGACAGGTAGGTAGGGTAGGTCCCTGTGTTTTCTGGTCAGCCGATCTGCCCAAACAGCAACCTCATTAAGAGATCCTGTCTCACAAAATAAGGAGGATAAAACAATCGAGAAAAATGGTATTAGTATCAGTGTCAAACTCTGGCCTCCACATAACCAGGCACACGTGTGCACATGCGTACATGCACAAGCATATACAAATACAAGAAACAATCTTCCAGGATTCAAAGGCTATAAATGAAAAACATCTGTGCCAAAGTTTTCACTGGAATTTTTGTCCTAAATTTTTTCCTGAGAAAATTCTAATGTGTATAAATATTTTCACCCTTACACAATAGTCTTTCAGTAAATAGCTATAAAAAGAAGAAAAAGGGTAACCAAAGCTGGGACTCCCGAGCTGCCCCAAGATGATGACCAGCTCTTCTGACAAGATGCTTTTGCTGCTGAACTAGATTGCTGCATAGTAGACCTCAAAGGGAGCAAGTCATTTCAAAACGACTTACAGAGGGCGCAGGGAAAGGAAAGCCACCTTGTGCTAGCTAGTTCTGTGTCAGCTTGACACAGGTAGAGTCATCTGAATGGAGGGACCCTCAAGTGAGAAAATGCCTCCACGCAATCAGCATTTTCTTAATTAATGATTGATGTGGGGAGGTCCCAGGCTATTGTGGGTGGGGCCATCCCCGGCTGGTGGTCCTGGGTGCTATAAGAAAGCAGACTGAGCGAGCCACAGGGAGCAAGCCAGTAAGCAGCACTCCTCCAGGGCCTCTGCACCTGCTGTTTACTCCAAGTTCCTGTGCTGATTTCTTTCAATGACAAACACTGACACAGAAGCATAAGCCCAATAAACCCTTTCCTCCCCAGGTTGTTTTGTTTGTGGTGTTTATCACAACATTGATGACCCTAATTAAGACACACCTCTTCCGTTGAGAGTGCAGGCTGTTGGTGATTGGTGGGTTGGTTGGTTGATTGGATTGTTTTTTTTTTTATAATTTACTTATTTTTATTTTATGTTTATTGGTGTTTTGCCTGCATGTATATCTGTGTGAGCGTGTCAGATCCTGGAGTTACAGACAGTTGTGACTGACCATGTAGGTGCTGGAAATTGAACCTAGGTCCTCTGGGAGAACCGTCAATGCTCACAACTACTGAGCCATCTCCCCAGCCCCTTGGTTTGTTTCCTTAATCACCAGTTTTGTGTACATTATAGTCTATTTCTAGCAATTTCATAACCAAAAACAGTGGCATCATTATGCTATATAAAAAGAATGAGAAAAGCAAAACAATGAGTGTGTGCCGTCAAGTTATGGGTGTGGGGCCAAGGACTCATAAGGGAAGTATTCAGTGTCACAGAAGGGAACAGAAAGGAAAACAAGAGACCAGTTTATTTTCATATTTTGGTCAGTAAAAGAATAGATCTTTCTGGTCCTGTTGCCCTGATCCTGAAATCTGCCCAAGGTACACAGAATTCTAACTACCCAGCATCCTCCCCAGTCCTAGCAATCCCCCCTCCCAGCCACCCTGTCAAGGAAAGTCCCCTCCAGCTTTGATGGTTGGAATTCCTCTACATCCCCTGCAAAGGCTGTTTCCTTAAGGTGGTCTCAAATCTGTTATCTGAATCTTCTCCAGTTTCATATATTACTTGAGTTTTTAACCATTGACAAATTGGGCCTCTAAAGGAGGGACATGTGTTCTGTGTCTCACAGCCCCATCTCTTGCTTACAGGTCTGGCTGGCTTTGCTCGCCTCTGTCCTGGAGATCAATATGAAGTAAGTAACATGTTGGTCGACATGTTGGCATTGAGGGATTGAAGGACAGGGGTTGTCTATAGTTTTGCTTTTTGTTGTTGTTGCTGCTGCTGCCTCTACTATTTTGGTACCAGGAACTGAACCCAGGGTCTTGTGCTTGCTAAGCAAGTGCTCTACCATTGAACTGCATCTTTAATCAATGTTTTACTTTTTGAATAAATTGTGTGTGAGTGTGTGTGTGTGTGTGTGTGTGTGTGTGTGTGTGTGTGTGTGTGTGCCTGTCTGTGTCTGTCTGTCTGTCTATCTGTCTGGGTGTGGACAGGAGTACAGGTCCTGCAGAGACCAGAGCTTGAGTTGCAGGCAGTTGTGAGCTGCTGCATGGTGTGGGTGCTAGGAACTGAGCTCAGGTCCTCTGCAAAAGCAGCGTGTGTTCTTAATAGCCGAGCCATTTCTCCACTCCTACTTTTGGTTTTTGAAACAGCATTTCGTAAGTTGCTCAGGCTAGCCTTGAACTTGCCATCCTCCTGCCTCAGCTCGGATGTCAGGTACATACTACCAGGCCTGGGCCCAGTTATTATCGATTAATTTATCTTTAGCACTTTGAGCCAGTGAGGAAGTTTGGAGGGTATCTAAGAACTCCCACATACAGAACGTGACCACTCCGTTTACCCCGTTTCCATGTGGATGCTACTTTGCCCATTGCAACCACGACCCCTCATTGCTAAGTTCTTCTCCCAACAATCCTTAACAACTACAAACTTAGCATTGCCTTTTCAGCAAATGCTATCTGAGAGTCTATGTTCATATTCTCCCAAGTGCCCCAAAATTTTACACTGTAGCGGTTTTTCTTCTTGATCCAAGATCTAATCTAGGATCATGATTGAGTCAAAGTTTTAGGACTATAAAAGGGACACAGCTACCAGGCATGTCCAGCTCATGGCCTGTGAACTGCCTGCAGCCAAGAATAGAAACATGGGCCTGACACAAAATCATAAACATCAGGCATTAGAAGATAATTTGTGGGGGGAAGGAATTTTTGATAACTCAGCTGCACAGTTCTTGAGTGTGAACTTTGTGTGTGGCAATATCATCTGACCGTGTCCAAAGGTTGGACATGACCAATACCTGACTATAGAGTTTTCTTTATAAAAGCATACTTATAAACAACACAGTAGCTCATACCTGAAGAGACTATCAGTTTGAGATACCCTGAACCTTGCCAGGAGGTGATGGTGCATGCTTTTAATCTCAGCACTTGGGAGACAGAGGCAGGTGGATCTCTGTGAGTTCTAGGCCAGTTCAGTCTACAGAGAGAGTTCCAGAAGAGACAGGTGTACACTGAGAAACCGTATGTCGAAAAAAGAAAAGAGAGAGAGAAACAGAGAGAGAGAGAGGCTGAAACACATAATAAGACCACGCCAAACAAAGCAACCAAACCTTTGTGAAATAAAAAGGCCTTTTGTCTTCTCTTTCTTCAAAAGAGCATGTCCACAGCACTTTCGTCATCTCCTTGCAAAGGCTCTAAGGTCATTCGCAACAGCTTCCCTTCTCTGCCAGAGAATGGAAGGTTTCAGCCTTTACCAATGTCACCTCCCTCATTCAGCGGAAGAAACCTTTATTTCTCCCTTCTGGATGCAAATAGAGTTGGAGATGGTTCTTGTCTCTCTAAAAGAGCTGGTGTCAGCAAGGAGCTCTGATGGCTGAGATATTGTTGCAGGATAGACAAAGACAAGTTTCACGTGAGTGGGCAGACTAACACGGAGCTATGACCTCTTTTTGTATTATTTTATTTTTTGGTTTTCCAAAACAAAGTTTCTCTGTAGAGTCCTAGCTATCCTGGAACTCACTCTGTGGGCCAGGCTGGCCTTGAACTCAGAGATCCGCCTGCCTCTGCCTCCCAAGTGCTGCTGATAAAGGCACGCACCACCAACGCCTGACCTCTTTAAATACCTATGTAGATTTATTTTTATTTTATGTGTATGCATGCTTGCCTGCATGTATGTCTGTATACCATGTGTGTGCCTGGTGCCTGCAGAGACCAGAGGAGGGTGTTGGATCCCCTGGAACTGAAATTAAGGTAGTTATAAGCCATAATGTGGGTGCTTGGAACCAAACCTCAGTCCTCTGCGAGAGAAGCGAGTGCCCTTAGCCACTGAGTCGATTCTCCAGCTGCTGCTATGCTCTCTTACTAAAGAAACTTCCACACCCTCGGCTACAGAAGCAGAATGTACTGCTTGACTAGGCCAGATGTGCTGACAATATGTCTATAACAAGAGCCAGCCACTCAAAAATCAGACAGGGACTGGAGAGATGACTTAGCAGCTAAGAGCACAGTCAGGAGGTCCTGAGTTCAATTCCCAGCAACCACGTGGTGGCTCACAACCATCTGCAATGAGATCTGGTGCCCTTTTCTGGCCTGCAGGCATCCATGCAGGCAGAACACCGTATACATAATTAATAAATAAATCTTTAGAAAAAAATGTCAGACACAGGTAGAGTTCTGAGTTTGGAGGCCAGCCTGATCTACTTGGTGAGTTCCAGGCTAACCAGAGCAACATAGTGAGACCCTATTTCAAGTATATAAACAAATCAATTAAACCGCCTCCAAACCCTCATGGGCTCCACTGAGAACCCAGACTTGGGGGCGGGAAGAGGAATGAAGGGCAGGTGCCTATTTCCTGGCCCTTGGATCCTGGCCACTGGGAGAGGAAGTGGAGTTCGGTGGAACATGAGGCTGCCTAATGTCTTCACCCAGATTTTCATGAAGTATGGCCGGCAAAGGTGGAAGCTGAAGGGCAAAATAGAAGTGAACGGCAAACAGAGCTGGGACGGAGAAGAAACAGTCTTCTTGCCCCTCATAGTTGGGCTCATTTCCATCAAGGTACCGCGGGCGCGGCCTTTTGTTGTTGTTCCTGATAGCATGGCCTAACTATCCCTGGGTGGGGACCCTCCATCCCACACAAAGGCTTCTGTCTCTGCAAAGCCTCAAGGACAGGAGACAAAGTATCTGTAACAAAGTAACATTTTACAGATACCTGTGTTTCAGAAATAAGGAATCCATTGACTGCGAAGAAAATGAAAACGGGCTATTCCTCCTTTTCCCCTCTCATCTTCTCTGCCAGGTCACAGAACTCAAAGGACTGGCAACTCACATCCTGGTAGGCAGTGTGACCTGCGAGACCAAAGAGCTGTTTGCAGCCCGACCCCAGGTGGTGGCTGTTGACATCAATGACCTTGGTACCATCAAGCTGAACCTGGAAATCACCTGGTAGTAAGTTCCTTTTTTTCACGTTCATCCTAGAAAAGCAGGTGCGGACAGCTAAAGCTGTTCAGGGCTGCTGTGTAAACCGAGGTGTCAGCCACACCCAAACTGCTACACCTTCTAGGTTGTTTTTTTTTTTTTTTTCTGACAACCTAATCTGATCCATCCAAACCAACCCTGTTCCCACTGGTCTGAGTTGAGAAGCCGTCTTCCACCATCCCTAGACGATAGGTGATTTTAACAGATATGCTGACCTGAGAACTTATTGTTTTACAGTCCCTTTGATGTGGAGGACACAACCCCGTCATCAGGCCCTGGGAACAAGACCATTGCTCTCCAGCGAAGGATGTCCATGTATAGCCAGGGCACCCCAGAAACACCTACCTTCAAAGATCACTCCTTCTTTGTAAGTTCAGTGTGATTTCTGGCATAGAACGGATAAGGTTGGGGAGTTCTGGTAGAGTGTGAAATGTGTAACACTCACAGCAGAGACTTTCAAGAATAGGAGAGATGCCTTAGCAGTTAAAGTGCTTGCTATCCAAGCGTCAGGGGAGTTTGGATCACCAAATCCTACAGAGATGCTGGGTGGGTGTGATGGCCGAGCTATAATTCCAGCCTGGAAGAGCTGCAGTGGGAATGTCCAGAGCAGGCTGGTTTGTGAGACTAGCCCTATCATAGAGCTGGGTTGATTAAGAGAGCCTGCCTTGGGGAATAAGGTGAGATGTAATCAAGAAAGATTCCTGACAGCAACCTTGGAACTCCTCACCTGTGCATGTAAACATGCGCATACATCAGTACACGCATGCACGCCACACACATACATAAACACATGGAAAGAGGGAAAGTAATTCCTAGAGGTCATGCTAATTGCGTGGTGACTACGGAACCCACGTTCTGAGACACACCGGCCCCGAGTCCAGGGCTGACTTCCTCTGCCTGTCTCTCCCTCACTCTACTTCCCCTTCGGCTGGGAAATGGCATGTAGGTTTTTCCAAGCATTCTTTGACATGAATCTTTCCGAGTGTATACGAATGACACCTGCCTGATGTCACCAGGCCCTGCTAACTACCAAGGGAAACCCAGTAACCTGCTTCTTTCCACTAACTTCCCCATCTCGCCCTGACTTCTGAAGAGATGGTTGCGGCTGTCTGTCTTGAGTGCCTTGCGAGACACTTTCTTTGCCACGCTGCACCACAACCACTCTGTCGGTGACCTGCCTTCCCTCAGCCTGAACCCCAAGGCCCTGCTAGAATTCTATGTGAGTGCGGGCTGCCCGGAGTGGTGTGCTTGACTTCAGGGAGCCTATGCATGCAGCCCAGCATGACTCTTGGGTCTTATCTGTCTTGCTTGCTGGGTGATAACTGTCCTGTCCTTGGGGTGGGAAGCATGGTCATGCATGCAACTCTGTCGCCTTTCTTTTCCAACAATTCCTGGTTTTATGCTGTGATTTTTCTATATGGTAACAAGATTCTCGCATTTAAAAGCAAACAATAGTACTGGGGCTGGCGGTGTAGCTCCGTTCGTCGAGTGCTTGAGTCCGGGATTCTAAACTCAACACCACATGACTAGGTGTGATGGTACACCTCTAATCCCAGCACTCAGACAGTAGAGGCAGGGAGGTTAGGAATTGAGCACCAGACACTGAGTTCCTATCAAGGCGGGAAAAATTGTTATTTCCAAAGGTAACTGGTTTACCACTGGCATCAGACTTCCAAAAGCCGGCACTCAAGGACTCGAAAGGGTTTAAGCCAACGTCATCATAGCTGCTTCTGTGTAGCTGTCTGTCGTCAGTTGGTGCAGTCTTTGTTCATTCCACCCTGCTCTAGTAAAGGAAATCCTGAAAGTCACAGAAACATGATAGATAACCTACTTTTATGAATTACATATTGTTTTTAAGAGACTGCATGGACAGGTATACATACATATGAGGAATATTTTGTTCTTTGTCTGAAGAATCAATGTCACGTTTAATTATCCTGGGAGGAGATTAAAGGACTTCTGGCTAATAAGAATAACAACAGCTACATCTAGTTCATGGAACTAAAGATGAAGGTGAAAAGGACAACATACACGCTCGTGGAGTTTCAGAGGAGACTAGGAAGGACCATTTGGGAAATGTGTCAAAGTAATACCAAAAGTCAATAGACTGATGCACTTGGACACATAACTACAGATATGATAGATATTCGTGCCCATGTGATATACCTGGGAGGGCTACTGGAATGTTGAAGTTACCCAGCACTTGTGACAAACACCTGACAAGCAGCAACTTAAGGCAGGAAGGGTTTGTCTGGACCCACAGTGTAAGGGGTATATGGTGATGAAGGCATGGCAGCAGGCACATGATGTCGCTGATCACACTGTGTTAGCAGTCAGGACACAGACAAACACTGGTGCTCACCTCATTCTCTCCTTTTATTCTAGCTGAGATTCTGTCCCATGGAATGTTGCCACCCACATTCAGGGTGGGTCGTCCCCACCTCAATTAAACCTTTCTGGGAACATTCTCATAGGGATACCCAAAAGTATGTTTCAACAGTTGATTCTAGTTTACTCCAGTTGACAGTGATGATCAGCCATCGTGTGAGAGTTGGTAGAAGCTGAACAGCATAGTTTAAGCAAGATTAGAAAACACTGGGTCACTTCCTAAAGCATTTGGGGAAATACAAAGGTCCTTGGGGGCAACCGTTTACACCTCTTCACAGCCCACTACACCATCTAACGCATTTCTCCCTCTCCACTCTGCCCCTTCTGCACGCTCCACAGCTCTTCAAATGTCCCACACTCTTTCCAGAACTCCTATGTCTCTTCCTCCTGTTCTCTGCCTCACCCGTCTATGGCTGGGTTCTAGAACCATCTTTTCCCTCGCTAGGACCTTGATCTCATAACATCCTTCCCAATGCGTCTTTTGTCAACCAAGGTAAAATCAGTCTAGTCAAGAGGAATTCTGTGTCTCTGTCTATGAGGACTATGCTACCGGGAGCCCACTGAGCAAGGTGTTAGGAGACGGTAGCCGCTGGTAGTTCCAGCTTCAAGGAGGGCTACATCTTCTGCACCTCGAGAATCGTGATCGGTGCTATGAAAGCCAAAAGCCAAGCTGTTTCGAGGGAGTGAGCAGTCTTGGGAAGCGTGGGGAATAGTTTTGCAGTTACATAGCCTAGTGAATTTCCTTCAGCACAGTGTGGGTAGTTTGTAAGGTCGTGAAGTCAGTGGGAGATCTGGAGAGTTTGGCTGCACACAAATCCTTCTGCCACTTTGAGAGCCCCGAGGCCATAGTATTCCACTTTGGTTTCCTTCCTGCGGGATGCCTGTTGGAAGGTGTGTGTGAGCAGGGCATCTGAACATAGTACAGCTTAGTATTTGCCATTCAATAAGTGCAGATTGCCCTTGGCTACTGAGCGCTATGCTAGAGCCAGCAGCTTCCTCCCCCACCCTGCTGCAGCTAAGTGTGTGCACAGAAGTCCAGGCGAGGCTGCACAGGCCCTCCTGAAGAACAAACACTGGCATTCATAAAGAGCCTAGCGGGTTTTCAGAGAAGGCCCAGCACTCAGGACTTTGATCCTTCGCCCATATGTTCCACAAACCTTCCCTTTTCCCTTCACTAGAGATGTAAGGACATAACAGACCTTGAAAGTAGAGAGAGGAACTCGCATTTGAGAGGTGGAAGAAGTGTCCAGGAGCTGCTGCATCTATGGGCTCAGAGGAGGACGGCCGCTGTCCTGCTTTCATTAGTTCACTCATTGCCCTTGCTCGCTGGGATCATTCCCAGCATGACTGTGCAAATTCTTGACTTTACATTCAATTAAAACAGACATTAGGTTAACATTGACTACATATAGCTGTCCTTGAGTATCTATAGGGAATTGATACTAGGACCCCATAAGCCACCCAAATCCACAGAGGCTCAAGCCCCTTACATCAAATGAGTGATCACACAGACCCTCCGTCCACCCCCTCGTACTTCAGATCACCTCCTTATGAGTTAACGTATGACTCCAAGTCAGTGTAACTGATGGGGAAAGAGCTATCCCACTGTAATGAGTGATGGCAAGAAAAGGTCTGTACATGTTCCAAACATTTCCCATTTGCAGTTGCTTGACTCTGCAGGTTTAGAATCGATGGATACAGAGAGGAATCGCTGCTCTTTAAAAGCCCAATCTGAAGGGCCAATGAGGTGCTCCATGGGTGAACGTGTTTCGCCGTACAGGCCTGACAACCTTAGATCAGTCACTGGGGAAGTAATGAGAGAACTAACTCCACAAAGTTGTCCTTTTGCCTCCACATGTGTGCCCTCTCTCTCTCTCTCTCTGTCTCTGTCTCTGTCTCTCTCTCTCTCTCTCTTTGTCTCTCTCTCTCTCTCATACACACACACACACACACACACACACACACACACACACACACACGCCAATAATGAATTAAACAATTTTTCTTTCTAATCTGGGAGCTAGAGAGATGACGCGGTGGATAAAGCAGTTGGCCGCAAAAGCATGAGGACCTAGGTTTGGCTATGCAGAGCTCACAGAAGCTGGGTGTGGTGGTGCAAACGCCTGCAGTCCCAGAGCCCCTGTAGTGAGACGGGAAGTGGAAGCAGAGCTGAGAGACACTCACAGGCCCGACGCCATGCTACACTCAGTGGTGAACTGGAGAGCCGGTCTCAGACAAAGCAGGAGATGAGAACCAACACCCAATGTTGTCCTCTGACCTCCACAAACACGCTCATGCTCACACACACACACACACACACACACACACACACACGTGCACACACACACATACACACACACAATACAGTAAAATAAAATTTAAAAATCCAGCCCGTAATATAAGAAAAGAAACCAGTTTCTAAGAGGCTAATCTCAAATACCTAGCAAGCCTTTTCTATAGACAACCACACCCATGAACATAGCCCAACACAAAATTATAAACTTAGTTAAGAAGCCATTAAATTTTTCTCTTTTGTGATTTTTAACACTAAACTGTGGCAGGCCTGGTATGAATTTTGTAAATCTTTTAAAAGACAATATCGTGTCACGGCGTCAAAAGTTTGGGCACACCAGCCCCAGGGAAGACAATGCAGGGATGCTGACTTTGAACTTGCTCTGCTGACAGAAGCCAGTTGTTTTGATATCTGAAAATCTCTTCCTATGTGAGGATCAAGCCCAGGGACTCACACATGCTTGGCAGACCTTCTTCCCAGTTGGCTGGTGACCTCTGACCTCTCTTCAGAGCTTCCTGGAGCCAGAGGGAACCTGAAGCAGGGCATGCTTGACGAAGAACTGCGTTTCCAAGACTCCACAAGCCCCAGGGTTTGCCTTCTGAGAGATAGATGCACCACCCATTAGTCTTTTTTGTTTCTACAGAAGCTAAACAAATGCATTTCAAAAGTTTGGAATGTGTCAGTAGATAGTTTCAAAAGATGATTGTTGAGAACTGAAGCAGACAAATATCTCATCATTGTAGTAAAAGAACATGGGAGTGTCAAATCTCTTAAGATACTCTCTCTCTCTCTCTCTCTCTCTCTCTCACACACACACACACACACACACACACACATACACACACACACTGTACACACATAAAATGTAATAAATAGAAAGATGGGTAATGCTCTTCATAGTGATGACTGTCGAGTACTGTGAGATCCTGGGATTTATAAAAACAAGCAACATCCCCACTCACCCTCAAAGTACATTTGAAAAATGTCAAACCCAAGAATAGCACCATGAACTTTCACCTATATCCAACAATGGAAACAGTTTTTAATGACTTGTTTTGTTTCTTTTCTTTTGCCTGCATACACACACACATCAAATAAATTGCTAATGTTACCGAGTTTCCTTCTTAATTGCCTCCTCTCTTGTCTGGGGATGAATCGTGCCAAATGCATCATGCTGTATTCTTCTCCACAGTCAAATCTGCCAGATGACATCTTTGAAAATGGAAAGGCAGCAGAGGAGAAAAGGCCACTGTCCCTCAGTTTTAGTGACCTGCAGGACGGAGACTGTGTCTTCACCTCCAGCTCGGCCACCTCACCCTCCAGTTCACACTCAGCCCATCCAGAGATTACCATCACCCCTGCCGAGCTCACCCATGGCAGCCTGTCCTCACAGACTGAGGGCACGGAGGACAGCAGCTCCTCATCTTCCAGGAATTCCCTGGGTGAGGACCATGAGCCAAAGACCCCTGCAAAAAGGGAGGTGGTAGAGCCCCGGAAGCCCGGTGTGGCCGCAGGGTCGGGCGCAAAGAGCCTGTCCCTGGAAAGTAGCGTTGCCGAGGCTCTCCTGCAGGAATCAGATGAGACCTCTGAGCTCAAGCCTGTGGAGCTGGACACGTTTGAAGGAAACATCACCAAGCAACTAGTGAAGAGGCTCACCTCAGCCGAGGGGCCCGTAGCCACGGAGAAGCTTTTCTTTGAAGGCTCTGTTGGTAGCGAGTCTGAGGCTGGCCGCTCCTTTCTTGATGGTAGCCTGGAAGATGCCTTCAATGGACTCTTCCTTGCACTAGACCCACACAAGGAGCAGTACAAAGAGTTCCAGGATCTGAACCAGGAAGTCATACACTTGGATGATGTCCTCAAAGTAAGTACCTTTCTGGAAAATCTGATTCGGTTTGGGAAAAGTCATTCTAAACCAATGTTGTATTTAAGATAGCCAATCTTATCCTGTCCCAGGACATAAGTGAAGGCGATTTGTTTAATTCCACTCACGCCTATCCATTTTTATCTTCCTGACACCAAATAATCTTAGCTAAAATGATTAGGAATTGGTTTAAGAACTCTAAAGAAGGTCTAAGAATGGCTAAGGCCAAAGGATCTGGGCCAACAGGTCATTCTTTAGAGTCAGGTTCCTGAGAGGACAGACCTGGAAATGAGAGGATGAAGAAGACAGGAAAAGTTGGGGTCAGGCAGTCTTGTATCAAGCAAGTTTATTGAGTACAGAGTTTTATATATAATTTTCAGTGAAAAAAAATGGGGCAAGAGTCAGCAGAAAACGGCAATACAATGAGACGAAGTCAACAGGAAGCTATTCGAGCAATGTTGCCCACAGGATAGCTCAAGTCTGTCACAGACTGATCACACACAGCCTTGGGACTGATAACCATAGCCCTTTAGCAGGGAAGTGTTGGGTTCTCAGGACCTGAAGTCACAGGTCCCCCAAGGCCCAAGCCCCAGGCCATCGTTGCCTTAGCAGGCACATTTGTCATCTTAGACAGGGAACTATAGTTTTTCTCCATACATCAGGGCCTCAGAGAAAGTCTTGGTTCGGCCTGTCCCCCAACAGCAAATAGTTTGCCATGAAAACGGGGGGACCCGAGTTCCATCCCCAAAACCCACATGGAAACAGCTGAGCTGGGCTTGAAATCCCAGCGATCCCAGAAGCAGGTGGACCCCTGCAGTTTGTCTGTCTAGACTACTCAGTGAGCTCCCTGACAGACAGAGACCCTGACTCAAAACAAGATGGCACCTCAAAAACAACCCTAGAGGCTGACCTCTGGCCTACATATGCACACCCTCATGCGCGTGTGTTCATGTCCTCCACCGCCCCCACAGGCGTACCAAGTCTAGATATGAAATACTGGTGTTTGCTCACAAAGATGCCACCAGTTAGGGTCCTTCTAGGGGTACCAGGGATGCTGGGGAAGTTAGCCCCACACTGTGGAGCCATCCCCTCTTCTCACAGCGCCCCTTGCAGAGGGTAGTCCCTCCTGAACTTGACCCAGATCAGCCAGCTGAGATCTCGAAGGTATCAGTAACACTAACACCTTTGCTCATAAACTAGGAGCTGGGGAACCACAAATTCCAGCAGACACTTACATCCATCCCTGACGCTGAAGCAGGGACAAGGTGTGAAGGCAGGAGGGAGGGGGTGATAGCCCCTCAAACAGAATATCAAGCGTCACAGCTACGTCAGAATGTGTCTGTGCCTGACACGCAGCTGGACATTCTTTCTAAACGCAGCATAGGAAGACAAGTGTATATGGTCAGTTGTTGAACCTCTGTTTCCCCGCTCCGATTGTGTGGTCACATAGGATTCCTCAAATTTAAAAAAAAAAAAAAAGCTTGAAATTTGCTGCAGCAAACTGAAAGCCAGCCCATAGGAGGTCCCCTTGTTCCTCTGTACCATACTTTCATATGGCCTTTGCAGTATCAGGAGCTACAGTCTTAGAACTTCGCAACCGTCTTCTTTCTCTCCATTTGCTCTTACTGAGCTAGCTGCAGACAAGATTTGTGCCTGGGGCAAATGAGAATAAGAATTTAGGCCTCCTGGGACACTCCAGGTCTTCCAGTGTCACTGTAGTTCCAGTATAGAAAGACCCTCTGAGAAGCAGGGACGGCCCGTAGAATCTGCTCTCCCTAGGACACGTCTCAAAAACATGCACTCAGAGCTCAAGCGTGGACACCTGGATGGTGCTCCGCCTTGTGTCTCATCTGCGTGATCAGCCAGCTTTGCCTTGTAAACAAGGGGTACCTATTTCAAAGAGCAGAGGTGCACACTGACCCCACTAAAGAAGGTGCCTTGAAGCAAGACAGTGGTGGGGTTTCATCTTCAGCGAGAAGGGTAAGAGATGGCCCCAGCCTAAGGCACCGATTAGACTCAGCTCATCAGGATACAGTGGGCTCACTTGCTGTCCATCTTATAAAACCTTGGTGATCTCAGAGTCCTTTCTTTCTGACTGAGCCTGCTCTTGTCCGGTACTGTCCCGGTATTGTCTAGTGAAACCCTTATCCACCTGTCTTTTTGATGTGACCGATGAAGCCAACATCTTGTACCTAGGTGGTTGGCTTAGGAAAGAAGACTCGAAAGACAGGCCAAGTTCACAACAGTTCCCCCTTTCTCCCTGAGATCAGCAGCATCATTGGGACCTTAGGTTTGGGGTGAGTGGCTTCCGCAGGACAAAGCTCTCTCTTTTTCTTCCTCCTTCACATTCTTAGGATGCTAAACATCTTGAGGATCAGAGACTCAATGATTCTGCTTCCCGGACGGAGATCACTGAGGGTGAATGAGACAACCGTGATTTAAAAGACTGAAAGACATGTCCCGAGTGCTTCTGGGCCATCCCAAGTGTCTGGGACAGATTCCCGCAAGGCCCTCCCTCCCTTGTGCTAAGAATCAGCAAGGGGATCTTCCTAGCCGGACAGAGGACATTTAGTGCGCCTTCCTTGCAGGACTTGTCCTGTTTAACCCACCTCAAGTCCTCTTGAATATGTGGATCTGCTTCTTTTTTGTCTCCAGGCCGTAGCTACTGGCACTGCCCACCAGTCATGCTTCAGTTTATGTCCTGCAACCTGCTCTTGAAGGAACTTGTTCCCCCAATCCCAGAGCCTGGCCAGAGGGGTGTCGGTACATGTTCCTCTCAAAGCAGAGGTCTAGGGAAATCAGGGTTATTTTCCCATCATGCTCAAGTTACTCATTTGTTCCTCTTTGTGCCTAGTGCTCATGAAAATAATAAAATAAAATAAAAGCTTCTTTGAATAGAGCATGGCGATGCAGGGCTTCCCCTCTAGTCAGCCTTGGGCAAGTGAATCAATGCAAGGCTTACTTCCTAGTCAGCCAGGAGCAGATGGATTCCTTTTCTGAATTCTTTTTGTCATTGATGTAAAGCATACTTTAGACAGAGAGCTCCAGGCACGGCACCCTGCAGACACTCTCTAGGCAGAAGAGGCTGGTTCTGGTTAACAGTCAGCAATGACTCAGTGGCTTTTAAATTTTGTCTGCTGGGTTGATTTAAAAAAAAAAAAAAAAAATTTTTTTTTTTTTTAAATAGTCTCACTGTATTTAGTCTAGTCTGGAAGGCATGAACTCAAATGGTGCTCTCAGTCAGCCTCCTGAGTGCCTGGGGTCTCAGGCGAATGCGATGGTGCTGCCTTGCTCGTTCTGTGTTATTTGGTCATGAGCACTGTGCCAAAGGAACGCATCACTTCTCTTTCCCAAGACTTCCGGGTTATCATTTTTTTAAGTTATTATTATAGTAATGCAACTTCAAACAGAGGTAGATCTGCCAATCACCCAGTGCCCCCTCCAGTGGCCCCCAATCGGCCCCCAGTGACCGATTTACCTCCAGTCCTCTTTTTCCTATTCTTCCCGTGTACTCTGGGTTATTTTAGACCAAATCACAACTCTTGTGCCATTTTTCTCTGCGGTTGTATTTCTGTTTCTCAAGATGAAGACTTGAAATGCCAGCCAAAAATAAAAGCTTGGAAACCTGTAAGAGAGTGTCATGTTTCCCCCTGGGTGCCCTGAGTCCTGCTGGTCCCCCTGGTGTGTTGATGGTGTCCTTGGTACCTTGTGCCTTTGCAGTGCAAGCCAGCAGGCAGCCGCAGCAGATCCTCCAGCTTAAGTCTGACAGTTGAGAGTGCGTTAGAAAGCTTTGATTTCCTCAACACCTCTGACTTTGAAGAGGACGAGGACAGGGATGAGGCCTGCCACATCGGAGGAGGAGCAGACTCTGTGTTTTCAGACACTGAGACCGAGAAGCCTGGGTGAGTGTGGAGACAGCCAGTACTTACATCTCTCCCATCACAACTGACACAGTCCCCCTCCATGACCGTGAGAGGCAACCCGGTACACGGCTCCAGGATGGCACAGTCCTCGCCGTCATGTTCGGCCTTACAGGCTGCAGGCAGGCACACGAGGCCTAGGACAGCCCTGAGTGCAGTCCAACACAAAACCATAAACTTACGTAGAACATCATGGCATTATTTTGTGACCTTAGTTGGTGTCTAGATTGCATGGTTCTTGAGCATGGACTTTCATAGATGATGGTATTGTATCAGAATGTCAAAAGGTCGGGCACACCTGCATTCCTTTTGATCAAGTGCAGCTTCTAAATTCTACTGGCAGTTGGAGGCTACATAGGGAGCACAGCCCCTTTTACTTCTTCGCAGAGGAAGCGTCTGTGTGACATGTGTGATGTGTGGTGAGGGTCTACACATGCACGCATAGAACGACCACATACAGGACCTTCTGACTTAGCCAAGCCGGTAACACCAGGCCTGGACCCACCATCCCTGCTATGCCGCAGACTCCCAATGCCTTGGTTCGCTGAGCTGTTTTCTCAGCATCCTCTGTCTTTCCTGTCAGCTCATCTCTGCATGAGGTTGACATCACTGGTGTGCTTCCCAAAGCCAGGGTTCCATCCCCCTATCATGGAAAGATGGATGCTTGACACTCCATTAGATCTATGTCCCCCCCCCCAGGTAGAAAATGTGTCACCTTCTCCCTTGGGTGTCCTCCTAAAGTCAAGCCAATGTTCTTAGAACCAGATCCCGGGCCCACTTTGTGATTTCATATTAAGCAAAAAAACTTAATGGCCAGTATCACCTGCTAAGAAAAAATCCACCAACATGTAACAGAGGAAGGGATGGTATCCTCTATTATTTTTGGTTTCTGTTGTTGCCAAGAGGTTTTCTCCAAAATAAGATAATATATATATAGTTTTTGTTCATATGTATATATATATACATATATATATACACACACACACACACACACACACATATGAGCAAACTAGAAATAAAAGGAAATTACATGTAGAAAATGTGATATTTAATTTATGGTTCTTCATGCTGCCTTGAAATTTCTTTGGCTTGATTGAATTTGCAAAATATCCCTTCACTTAAACTTTTCTATACACCTGTTAGCTTTTGCTGGTGTATATAAATGTCAGGTACAGCTCTAAACTGCAGCATTTTAAACAAATATATCACCTCTTTCATACATTCTACAGAACATTGATTTTAAATCTATCTAATCAAATTGGTCTTGCTGTATGTTATTAGAAGCAATAGGAAGAGGTATATGTGTGTGTGTGTGTGTGTAGAAGAATGTGCACACCTATTAGAGTATATGCCCGTATGTATGAGAGTGTATATGAATGTGTATATCTGGACTGTGTGAGCCTGTGTAGTGTGTGAGTGAGTGTGCACTGAGAGTGTATGCGTGTGTATGTGCACAAGTGTATATGTGAGTTGTATACATGTTTTGGGTTTTTGTTTTGTTTTGTTATGGGGTTTTTTGGGGGGAGGGAAGAATGAGACAGGGTTTCTCTGTGTAGTCCTTGACTATCCTAGAACTCACTCTGAGGACCAGGCTAGCTTGGAACTCACAAAGATCTTCCTGTCTCAGCCTCCTGAGTGCTGGGATTAAAGGCGTGTGCCACCATCGTCCAGCTGTGTGCTTATGTTTTAAATATGCCTTGCCTGCCAGGGTGCAAACTGAGCATGGTTCTTATGTGGAAATGCGAACAAAGGCAAGCACTCAAAGCTCCTAAGCTTTCTGTGGGTTCTGTCACCGCTGTGGACACCGCAGAATGGGAGGTGGAAGAGCAAAACTCTGCCCCTGTGTACCTGTATGTGTACCTGTACAACCGAGGTACTCTACCGGCATCCTTGCTACTCGGGCCTTCCATGTGTGAAATGATACAATCATCCCCTCCTCCTGAGCATATAAAAAATAAAAATGAGAGGAGGCAGGGAAAAAGAATGAACGACAGGGAAAGCGAGGTACATTGATGCTGAGATTTGGAGATGCCAAGGTGAACCCATTATTTTATATGCTAATCTAAAGAAATTAAATTTTTTTAAAAAAAGCAGAAAAATATCTCAGGACATAGACATAGATCAAAATATATAAATAATTTAATGTTAAATTTTGACACAATTATGAAAAGGATAGTTAGCTATTTTAAAGATTCTGGGTGTTCCCGGGGCTCACATGATGCATACCAAAACTTCAGCAGACACCAGCCAAATATCTCAGTGGGTGAAGTTCCTGACGCACAAGCCGGGTAACCTGAGTTGGATCCCAGCACGCAAATGTGGATGGACAGATCCAGCTGGACAAGTTGTCCTCTGACCTCTAAGTACACGTCACAGCACACGTGTCCCCTCTCATAAACACAAAATGACAATAAGTAACGTTTTTTTTTTTTGCTTCCGCAGAATTAGTTGCTAGGAGAGACATACTAAATGATTCTAAAGTATAAAACTAAGTTCCTTTCCCCCAAAATTTTGTTTTTCCTGTCTTTTTTAAATAGGGAATATTCCACCCTTTTGAATATTAGAACATATTGTAAATTACAATGTCTACAGTACCATCATTATATTTTTAAAGTAAACACTAAATACATTGAAAAGACAGATCCATGGTGGTCGTTTCACCCTTCAGTCATGGCGGCTGTTTCAGCAGCATTCACGGAAGTCACTTTCCAGACCAGAAAGCATTAACTGTATGTCCTATGTCCCCATTATAACTCACGTCCATACATGCAGTCAGTTCTTCCTTGTCCCCTAATATTTAACCTTTCTTTTTCTCTCTTCTGCATGTTATACTATACCGACATGTGTGTTTGTTTACAGATATGCCTGTATTATTGACTAGGTCCTGCATATGAGGAAGAAGATGTGGTTTATTTTCTTTCTGAGATTGTGTGACCTCATTTAGTATTGTACATTCTAAATTCATCCATTTTACTGAAAATTTTGTGATTATATTTTTCTTTAAATCTGAATACTATATGTACCCAGCTTTATACATATATCATATATATGTCCATCAAATTTTTATTACCCATTCATCTATTGATGAACAACTAGTTTGGTTCCAGTTCTTTGATATAGCAAATGAAGCAGCAGGTGTTTCTTGTTCTAACTCTCTTATAGATTTTTCAGACTGGGTGAGGGATAAGGCATAAAAATATGTTCAATAGCAAAGCTATATTCAATAGTGTAAGTGTAACAGTCCACAGCTTCACAGTTCTATTCTAACTGTATAGAAGCTCATTGAGATGCATAGACTTGGTTCTGGTTAATTTTGTGTAATTTTGTGTAATGGTTTTGATTTACAAGAATTCTTGTAATAAAGTTTATGTTCTTAAAAAATTCATTTTTAAAAAGAAAATTCTATATACTCAGATTATAAAATAATCTGGATAAATATAAGACTTATTTGTAAACTTAAAAACCATAAAATATGACCAAACATAATAGTGCACACCTTTAATCCCAGCACTTTAATCCCACTCAGGGTTTAATCCCACTCCGGCAGAGGCAGGTAAATTTCTGTGAGTTTGAGACTAGCCTGGTTTACAGAATGAGATTCAGGACAGCCAGGGCTACATAATGAAACCTTGTCTCGACAAACCAAAAGTAAATAAGTAAACATAAAACTCATAAACCAAAACAAAAGCATATGTCCACTGAGAAAAGAATAAACAGCCCCAGTGAAATCCACCTGTAATTCCAGCATTTAGGGAGTGGAAACAGGAAAGCAGGAATGCAAGGCCAGCCTCAGGTACACGACAATTCTCACATGGCTATGTTAGACCAAAAAGAGAAGGGGAGGAAGAAAATCAGATAACACACAAATCAGCCTGTTTAGTGTGTGCCCATGATGATATAACCTCAGACAGTGTGATGGTGGGGTCTAAAGAGAGTAGGAGAAACAGGACTGGGTTGAGAACTACATAGCCACACTCTCCTGCTGAACAGCATCTGACTGTTCACAGCCCCACATCTGCCCTTGGCAGTTTTTCCTTCCTCTTCTCTTCAAGTAGCACTTGGCATGAGGCCAGGTCAAGGCCTGCGCAATCACTCTTTAATGGATTCACTCATAGGAAACCACAAACACAGGACTGTTGAATTCCAGAGAAGCTGGCCGATCCCCCGAACACAGAGCGGGCTAGTGAAGCCAGTGCAGAGCGAGGGCCCGGTTCAAAGACTTCCCGGAGAAACGGCTTCACAAAGCGCTCATTGTGCTTGGACCGCAAACAGCGGCGGCCCATGTTTGCACGGTCTTTTGATACCTGGCAAATTGGCAGCGTTGCTGAAATAAGTTGCTCTGGGAAGGGATCTCTGCTTTTAAAAGCAAACCGGGGTCCCCACGTAAACTTGGCCTGTGGTTTGTGCACAGAAAGAACGAGCTCGTGTTTCACCCACGTTCCTGCCTCACAGTTACAGGTCAGTGCACTCGGAAGCCAGAGGCCACCTTAGCGAAGCTCTGACTGAAGACACAGGCGTGGGGACCAGTGTGGCAGGAAGCCCGCTCCCACTGACCACAGGAAACGAGAGCCTGGACATCACCATTGTCAAACATTTACAGTACTGCACCCAGCTCGTCCAGGTAGGGTGCATGGTGTGTGGGAGGTGGGATGCTGACGTGCCAGGGAGGTATACATGTTATGTGTTTTAGTTTTGCCAAGGAAATGGGAGTTCAGAGGTAAGAGAATGGAGCAACCTGGGCAGGTCCCCACGCGACAAAGGAGCAGAGTCACCAAACAAATCATTTAGGTCCTTCCTTCTTTTCCTTGTTCCCTGCATACACGTGAAACCATTGCCTGCTTATGTGGTCTGAGGCCTGGTATATAGCCTTGGATTGCCTCAGTCACTCAGGATTTCCTGTCACAAAATGGAGATGTCACTAGGGGTCTCCTCCTGAGGCCATTGTGAGAAACTGTGTGCACTAATACATGGGCAGAGCTCAGAGTGGCACCCGGACACAGACAATGCTCTTGGGCTACGCTGGGATAGCTCTGACTACAAGAATGACTACAGGGCTGGAGAGATGGCTCAGAGGTTAAGAGCATTGCCTAATCTTCCAGAGATCCTGAGTTCAATTCCCAGTAACCACATGGTGGCTCACAACCATCTATAATGAGGTCTGGTGCCCTCTTATGGCCAGCAGGTATGCGCACAGACAGAATATTATATACATAATAAATAGATAGATAGATAGATAGATAGATATTTAAAATAAAATATGTATAATTGAGTCTTTAAAAAAATAATGACTATAAAATATGCTCTTCATTTTCAGTTTGGAAACAGGGAAATAGAACCATGCCGTGAACCCAAGCATTTTTTTTTTTGATCAGAAAGTAATTTTAGGGCTGGAGAGATGGCTCAGAGGTTAAGAGCATTGCCTGCTCTTCCAAAGGTCCTGAGTTCAATTCCCAGCAACCACATGGTGGCTCACAACCATCTGTAACGGGGTCTGGTGCCCTCTTCTGCCCTGCAGGCATACACAGAGATGGAATATTGTATACATAATGAATAAATGAATATTTTAAAAAATAAATAAATAAAAGAAAGTAATTTTATTAAATTATAAAAGTTTCCATTTCCGCCCCTCCTCCCAACACCCTCCCACTCCCCCCACTCCCTCTCCTCCTCCCTCTCCATCCCTAAGAGCAGTCAGGGTTTCCTGCCCTGTGGGAGGTTCAAGTTCCTCCCCCCTCCCTCCAGGTCCAGGAAGGTGAGTATCCAAACAGACTGGATCCCCAAAATCCAGTATATGCAGAGGAAACAAGTCCCAGTGTCATTGTCAATGACTTTTCAGAAAGAACCCAAGCATTTTTAAATCAAATCTTTTCTTGTTTATCCACCTAACCTTCTGCTATTTTATAGGAAACTGAAATTTACATAGAAGGAAGGGTAGAGCTGAGCATGGAGTTTCTACCAATAATCCCGGAACTTGGGGGAGCTAAAACACTTATATATTATTATGTTATAATTTTGATTATAAATTTGAGGACAGCCCGAGCTAATAGTTCAGGCCAGTCTGAAACACTTGGTAGACCATATCTTAACAATAACCTGGAGCTCTGCCACTGAGAGAATTCCAGAACATAGATATATGTGAAAAAGGTTAAAAATAACAAACACATATATGATTTCATGAACATTGTCAGGCCGGGACAAAAGTGTTACACAGGTCAGCCTGGCAACCCCATTGGGAAGGGCGCAAACGGTAAGGTCCCTGCCCTCGACATCATTGAAAGAACTTTTTTTTTTGTCTGGTCAGCAAATCGTCTTCTCCAGTAAAACCCCCTTTGTGGCAAGAAGTCTCCTGGAGAAGCTATCGAGGCAGGTCCTCGTGATGGAGAAGCTGGCCGCAGTGAGCGACGAAAACCTAGGGAACATCACCTCTGTGGTGGAAGGTAAGCGCGCCACCAGCAGGCCGACCCTGGAACCAGAGCACGCCGACCTGCGCCGGAGGCACATAGCTTTTTCTGTCTACAGCAGACAAAACACGCACGCAGAGATGACACCCAGCTCCATGTAGAGCTTCTGACGTTTTCTGTTGCCAAGACTGCCCTTAGAACAGGTGATCTGGATTGTTCCAACTAGTGGAGTCGGTAAATCTGACCCCCATAGTGGATGCTGTTGTACACAGGAGGTGCTTCCAAACCCTGCTGTGGAAGAGAAACTGCGTGGACTCAACCTGTGCTATAGAGTGAGGTCAAGGGTAGCCTGAGCAAGACTTATTTCAATATCAATAGTAAGATGATGACTGGAGATATAAACCAGTAGTAGAGCATTTGTGGCACGCGCGCACGCGTGCGCACACACAAACACAGACACGCATGCACGCACTCACGCATGCACGCATGATCACGTGCTCGCATGCTCCCACATGCTGAAAGAATAAAAAAAAAAGGAAAGAAAGAAAGAAAAGTTGCCTGGAAGTAGACAAGAAGATTGGGAGTACAAGGTTGTCCTTTGTTTGAGGTACAAACTGGGTTACAAGAGACCTAGTCTTAGATAATTAATTATATTATACTAATTAAAATATTTAAAAAATAAAAGTACAGTCTGTAAAAAAAAAAAAAAACCACAAAAGAAATGCTAAAATGTCCCTGGGGACACCTTGCCCACCCGACTCAGGCAACCATCTTCATCTTTCCATCAACATCCCATTCTTTTCCAGCCATCCCAGAATTCCACAAAAAGCTGTCCTTGCTGTCCTTCTGGACCAAGTGCTGCAGCCCAGTCGGGGTCTACCACAGCTCTGCCGACCGAGTGATCAAGCAGCTGGAAGTCAGCTTCGCCAGAACTGTCAACAAAGAGTATCCAGGACTGGCAGAACCAGGTACAGATGGCAGTAAGAAGCCCTCCTCCTCCCCCCCGCGGCGAGGGGCACACAAAAAGGCCAGCCTTGAAAAAAAAAAAATCCACACACTACAGGGAAAAGATCAACGAGTCCGCTAGACTGCAAAAAGATAGCGAACGTGCATTATGCCAGCCGTGACTTTTTTTTAAAGTACTGTATTGATTATTTTTTCCTGCCGTGACAAAACACCAGACAGAAACTGCTCATAAAGGAGAGGTCTGTTTTGGTCACATTTCAAGAGTCACAGTCCATCCTGGCAGGGATGGCATGGCAACAGAAGCAGGCCGGTGGAAAGTGAAGGGCGCATGTGACAAGTGACAGATTGGAAGCAGGTTCACCCCGTGGCCATGGCAGCCAGTTAGCCCCTAGGTTGTGAGGCTTCCACAGCCTCCAAGATAGCACCACCGCCTGAGGACCAAGTAGCACTTGAGTGTGTGGGAGGCATTTCCCATTCAGTCCACAAATACTTCATGTCTGTATTGCTGCTCAAATGTTTGTACATTTGTCCCTCGGTGTTTGTGGGTGAATGGTGCTGGAACCTGGCATGCATGACTGAGGCTGTATTTGCCTGTATCCCTTGCTTATACCGGTATGGGTTGTGTATAACCTCCACATCTCCTCCTGTATACCCCAGATGACTTATAACACTTGGATAGGCCAATCATTGCTTGGGGAGTAACTGCATTTAGAAATCTCTACATGTTCAGTAGAGATGTGCTTTTCCCTGGGTGTTCTTGGTCTATGGTTGCTTAGATTCATAGATATGGGACCCATAAGCACAGAGGGCTGAAAGTAAGCTTTATCCATGAAAATCCATCGGGTACAAAAGTGTCAGTTATGGTACAATGACTTTTTTTAAATTTATTTATTTATTATGTAGATAGTGTTCAGCCTCCATGTGTGCCTGCAGGCCAGAAGAGGGCACCAGATCTCATTACAGATGACTGTGAGCCACCATGTGGTTGCTGGGAATTGAACTCAGGACCTCTGGAAGAGAAGACAGTGCTCTTAACCTCTGAGCCATCTCTCCAGCCCTACAATGAGTTTTGAAGAATGGGGAGTTTCTATGGACTCCTAGTCTGTGCCTACAATATGAGCCAGCAATTCTACTCTTAAATACATGAAGAGAAGTGGGTTTTTCTAAGCCTTCCTGTCTGTGTAAGACATGCATAAGAAGATTCACAGCCTTCGTCACAACAGCCAGAATTTGGTGACAGCTCAAATGCCATGTGGAAATGGAGATTCTGTAACGCAATGATATCGTAGAGTAGCTTGTAGCATTTCTCGGAGACTCTATTGCCATTACAGGCTATAGTCTCTCTACAGGTGGCTCTCATAGAGACTATGTTGAGTAAAATGAACCAGACATAGACAGTACATGTTGCATATTCTGTTGGCGTGAAAGTTCAGGAACAGGAAAAGCTCACTTAAATCGATAAAACTCAGGCTAGGAAACTGGGTGTGATGCTGAGCTTCTGTAACTGTAACCCTCGGGAGACAGAGGCAGGAAGATCAGGAGGCTGAAGTCAGCCACGGATGCCTGGCAAACTGGACATCAACGTTGGCTACATGATGCTCAGAAATAAAAATAAAAATGGAATTCAGGTTACTTGTTCCCTTTTGGGGAGGCTGAGTGGCTACCAACAGGAAGGGCCCCCAGAATAACTGAAGGGAAGCTGCAAATCTTTCACATCCTGACTCACTTGGTATTGTCATGTGGATATAGAAAGCAGGGACACTACCTGACTGTACATTGAAGGATAGCTCACTTTAAGCACTTTTTTACTTTATACTACTCTGATAAAAGGTGAGCAACTAAATTAATGGATCTGAGTACCATAATGAGGGGCTGGAGGGATGGCTCAGCAGTTAAAATTACTTACTGCTCTTCCAGAGGACCCCAGTTCAATTCCAAGTATTCACATGGCAGCTCATGTCTGTAACTCCAATCCCAGGGCATCTAATTCCCTCTCCTGGCCTACTTGGGCACCAGGCACACACATAGAACACAGACATACATGCAGGAAAGACATCCATACACATAAAAATAAATAAGTAGTTTAAGTGAATGCATGAATAACAAGTTCCGTGTTAAAGATGAATGTAAGTACCACGATAAAAGGTTAAGCAATATTAGTACCGTGATGAGCAAATGGATATATAAGTACAATGATAGTCACAGTTTCCGTAGGATAGTGGTTATCACATTCATCATGAAATACCAAGATGAAAGATGGATAAATGGGTGAGTGAATTAATGGATGAATGAATGAATGAATGAAAGTTGGTCCAGTTCCTTAAGCCACTTTGTCTCTTCCTTCCCAGTGTTTCGAACACTGGTGTCCCAAATCCTGGACTGCTCCGAGCCTCTGCTGTCGTCCAGCCTCTGCTCAGAAGTCATCACTGTGTTCCAGTATTACAGTTTCTTTACCAGCCATGGTGTGAGTGACCTGGAGACTTACCTGAGCCAGCTGGCCAGGCAAGGTAGGATGCGCTCTCCTGTCCTGTTGCAGAAGTGTCTTGGTCTGGCATCAGCTCTGGTCTTGCTAGTCAGGATGATTAGTAATGATTGCCCTTCGCGGGTGAGCTTGCCTTTTCGATGTCTTCTGGGCCCTCAACTTTAGTAAACTTCCTAGTATTGGAACAGGATCTCACTAAGCACACTGGTCCCCATCAGGGGCTCACCAAACGGGAAACTGACAGGAGATTGGTCATCCCATTGCTATCCTTCCTTTCTCAGCTATTGGCAGTGCTATTTCAGATTGCCTTTTGTGGTAGAATTCTTATTTAGAGTGAGCCAATGGGAAGGGGAATGAGGAAAGATAGGAAGTACGAGGCTGCCCGTTCAAGGAAGGTGAAGGGGGTGACTAGGAGTATGCCAAGCTCAGTCCAACCCTTTCATGTGGCACTTCAAATATTGTGTACATCGTATCTGAATAAAGGATCACACTCTTCAGGACAGCCAGAAGATAGCAGTCAGGGGCTGGTTCCTGGTTCTCAGGTCTGTGCTCGATAAAGCCATTGAGATTTAGCAATCCAGGCCAAAGGGATAGGAGGGAATGGAGAGTGTTCTCTGGGACCGGGTAGCACCGGGTACAGTGCCACACAGCAGCACCTTTGCTGGCGCAGACCCAGGTTAGTTCTGCGCTTTCCAGAATGTTAAATCCTGAGCCAATATGGGTGTTGTTTGGCATTGTGAAGGAGACATTTCTGCATAGCATAGGACACATGTGCTCTAGAGAAAGCATTGCAGGTGGCATGCCTGGCATACAAGACCAGGACCTTTGGGAGATTTCATGGTTGTTTTTTGTTTTTGTTTTGTTTGGGTGGGCAGTTAGTTTTGCCTTTGGTTTGTTTTCTTTAAACTTTTATTTTTTTTTGTCTTAAATTACGCGCCCATGTGTCAAGTGGGTTTGTGCCTGTATGTGCAGTGCCCATAGAGACCAGAAGAAGACGCTGTACCCCTCGCCCCAAAGCTGGGGTTTAAAGGGTTGGGAGCCATTCCACCTCTGGTGCCTAGAATGAAATTCTCTGGTCTTATAGAAGAGGAATTTGTGCTCGTAAACGCTGAGTCAGCTCCCAAGCCCCTTGTTTTTGTTTTTAGACAGGTTTCTCTAGCCCAGACTGGCCTCAGACTTACTATGTAGTCAAAAATTGTTTTGAACTTCTCACCCTCCTGCCTCTGTCTCCCAAGTTCTAAGATTACAGGTGTATGCTACCGTGCCCAGTTTATGTGATGGTGGAGATTGAACCTATTCACTTTCTATGTGCGAGGCTCTACCAACTGAGCGATGTCCCCAGCCCTTTGCTTATTTTTAATGTCTTTTTTTTCTCTTTCATTATAAAATGGATAGTTTTTACATTACAGAAAGTTTGGGAAATAGAAAATATATATTCAAATATCTCGTCCCTACTTGTCAACTTTTAACTTTCATTTGAACATGCATGGTTTTAGATTTCAAAATTGCGCCTTGTTAAGACCGGGGTTTATTTGTTTGTGTGTGTTTACTTGTTTTTGCCGTGCTAGGGGATTAAACCCAGGATCCCCTATACTGGAGAAGTACGGTACTCTGAGTTAATGCACCCAGAGTGATTGTTCCTTATAAAATATTTTCTCTTGTTTATATCTTAATATGCTTCATGCTGTTAAAAGTCAAATATTTCCAAGCATTTTATTAGTTTTATATTGCCCTTATACTTGGATGTATCCTGTGTATTTGTATTGTCAAGTGCTTTTTGTGATTTGTTTGTTTAACTGTTATTTAATACACCCTTGGGGATTTTTATTGGCATACTTATTTACAAAGCAGTGGAACTAACAGACATCCACAGCAAAGAAAACAGGAAATTAAAGCAAAAATGTCTAGATGATTCTCACCTTTCTTCACTATGGGAAAGGTGTGACTGCTACAAGAGGTGAACTCTGGCTTTTCCTTTCCCATCTATTTCCATGTATTTCCCATGTCACTGAATAGATGCCATCTCATCATTGTGTTTTAAAGACCAAGAGATATCCTTGCTGGATGTCTACTCAGGAATTAGACACCAATCTGCATTCACAGAATACAGTCAGTTTGTCCCAGAGGGATTCAGAATCCTATAGTTCATCATATTGTCTCTAGATTCCTATAAACTAAGTGATTGTTCCCCTTCCAGTCTTGACCCTTCACCAAGGATTAGATTTTTGGCATTTGGTTTTGAGTGAAAGACAGTGTTTACTATGACTATTTAGAAGGTGGCAGATAATGTTTCTTTTTATTTTCTTCATTGTATATTTTTACATTTGGCTGTTGAACCTGTCTGTATGGCACTGAGTGATGGATGCCTATAACCACAGCATTTGGGGAGTTAAAGGCAGAAGGACTAGGAGTTTTACATCTTCTTTCTCTTCATG
Organism: Myodes glareolus; assembly: GCF_982192425.1. Classification (NCBI taxonomy): domain Eukaryota; kingdom Metazoa; phylum Chordata; class Mammalia; order Rodentia; family Cricetidae; genus Myodes; species Myodes glareolus. Next base: position 42,293,556 of record NC_142039.1, read on the forward strand.
GAAAGTTCAAGGCTGCCCTAAGCTATATGAGATTCTGTCTTTAAAAAAAAATTCTATGTATTTTTGCCACCATTTTAGGGTAGAAATTCACCTTTACATTTTTCCTACAATTTGCCCTCATCTCATCATAATTATTTTCATTATTGACCTTTGTCATAGACTAAGGTTTTCTGTACACTTGGGTCTGTTATGCATCTGTTCTTACGGAAAGCGTAAGTGAAATGCTTGTGTTCTCGACACACACACCACGGCACTCTCAGAACGTGAGCTCTTGCTCCTCACCTTCCAGTTGCCGTGGTTCAGACGCTGCAGTCCCTGAGAGATGAGAAACTGCTGCAGACAATGAGCGACTTCACACCCAGCAGCCTCCCGGCCCAACAGGAAGTGCTTAGGACCCTGGCTCTTCTGCTCACCAGAGGCGACAATGAGGTCAGCGAGGCTGTGACCCTCTACTTGGCAGCAGCCTCCAAAAACGAGCACTTTAGAGAAAAGGTAGGATGCTAAATCGTGCCTAGCAAGGCACGGGCTTCACTGTCATTTGCCACTGACATCCAGCTGGGCTCTATGGCACTCACCCAGGAGGCTGGAGAGGAGGATGGTTGAGAGCTCAAAGTGGGCCTGGAATGGAGACACCAAACTATGTTACTGAGGTTACTAGTGTCACAATTTCTGATGTATTTCAAAAAGGACTGCACAGGAAGAGTTCAAAGTTTCCCAACCCAGAGAAATGGGAGCGTGTGAGGAGGTGGGAACACCAGAAGTAGATCTGAGTGTCACACATTGTCACAGAATGAGGAGCATGTGAGGACGTGGGAATACTAGTGGCAGATCTGAGCATTATACCTTGTCTTCCATATTGCCCTCTACCCCAGAGATGCATATGATTCTGTCAATTAAAAGCAAAAGTGGTATGGTTTAAAATAAAAACCAATAAAGGAAAAAAAAATTCTCCCACAGAACCCATTAGTAACCCTTAGTTAGGAGATAGGGTCCCCACAAGCCCCTCCCTGCTCCATACCTGGCAGGCCCAGTCTTGCTCAGGTCTCAGTACAGGCACCCAACTGCCGCGAGACCATGTGTGCAGTAGCTGCACCATGCCCTGAAGACAGCGTCTGCAGCCTTCTCCCTGTCTCCCAACACTTCCTTATTTTCTCCTCCCTTTTCATAATATGCTGGATCTCTTGGGACTGAAGTTACAGCCCATTGTGAGCTGCTGTGTGGGTGATTGGAACCAAACCTGAGTCCCCTGGAAAAACAACCCATGTTCTTAACCTGTGAGCCATTTCTTCAGCCCTAGACTTTTAAATATTTGAGACAGAGTCTCACTATATAACTCTGCCTAGCATGGAACTTTCAATGTAGACCAGAATTTCATGCTGGCTTGAAATTCACCATGCAGACCAGGTTGGCCTCAAATTTGCCCCAATCTTCCTGTCTCTGCATGCACATGGTGCACAGATATACACACAGGCAAAGAACCCATATACATAAAACAAAGGAGATTTTTTTTAACTTAAAAATCTATATATCACATATGAGAGAACCTGAAGAGGAGATACAGAGCAGGTGAACTACTGGACAGACAAACAGACACATGAGGACTTTCTGAGGCCCAAAGCTTAGTTCTTCATTTTATTATTATTTCTGTCTCTTGTTCTATTCTATTCCTTTTCTGTTCTGTTCTTCTACCCTGACGTTTTCCTTCTGTCTCTCTTAATGTCTTTCTTCTGTATCTTTCCTGGTATTTTTCCTCTCTTGTGTCTTTATTTTTCCCCTTACAGCTTATATATCCCAATGAATCCAAGTAAAAACAGCATGTTTCCATACCTCTTACATGATTACATATTACAGGTGAAAAACAAATTGTCCCAAGAACCCACATACATTCATATCCAAGCAACATGTTATAGATTAACAGAGTGTAAGTAAGCAAAGTATTTTTCTCAGCCAGTTCTTTTGCTGTCAGGCTGTATTTTATGGTTACAAAGAAAGGACCAATCATTTTATTATTTATCACAAAAGGTAATTTTTTTAAAAAAATCTTAAAGCAACCACCAATATAAAGTTTGTGTGTATGTGTGTGTAAAACAACCAGTCAGCTCTACTTTAAATCCTCAGTAATGTATAGCTACTCATTAGCAATTTTTTATATCAGAAATCTGGGGCAGAAATACGTACAAGGAACTAATTATCGCCTTTGATCACCAACCCATCCTAGTAAGAAAGGTCCCTCAGCCAGCAATAGCCAGGCTGTCACTGTTCTTGTTTCCTGACCTCATCGAGTCCCTCACTCAACTATGTGCCTTTCTAAGCTTTAAATTATTCCCCAAGGTTTTTTCTACCTAAAAGTCATTAACAAAAACATCGTAACCTAACGTTACTAACAATTCCACATATCTAAATTCTTTATACAGGTGATGCTCCAGCAGCAATGCTTGGAAAAAAAGTCAACCACCGTTATTTTAAGTACCAGTAACACTGCCCAGTGAGGGGCCAGAAAGCCCCTGAGAGTTTTCATATAACCCATAGATTATGGAGGGATGTGGTGACAGGAAGGCACCAATCAGAGCCGTGCTCAGTAACAGCATGAGGCCTCAGGGCAGAGCCCTCCTGGGGCTATGCCTCTCCACGGCTCACTCCGGTGTAGCTTTGCCAATCCTGTTCCTTGAGTTCCAATGCTGCCTGTTGATCCCCTCACATGGTCTCAAACTTCCCCACGCCAATTACCCTCCTTTGTCGCCTGTCTTACAAACTGTTTGGATGACACACAGTTCAAAATGTATCACAATATCTCTCCTTCACTTCCAGGCCTTGCTCTATTACTGTGAAGCACTGACAAAGACCAATCTCCAGCTACAGAAGGCAGCATGCCTGGCCCTAAAGAGCCTGGAGGTAAAACCCAGTCCCATAGCCCTACAGTCCCACGCTTCCAGAATCAAAGCCCCTCAGCCCTGTCCAGACTCAGAGGCCCACACTCATCTCCTGAATCAGAGACCCCATCCTGGTGGCGCCCCTAGAACAACTAATCTGTTAAGCATAGAGGCAAGCCCCACATGACATAGCAGGTTCTTTCCATACTCAAACCCCGCCTTGTAGCAATGTCTCTCGGGTCCTCAGAGCTGCACCATCAGGGTCCTCTCTCCCCTTCAGCAATGACTGCAGAGGGTTTTGTTAAAGTCACTACGTAGAGAATAACTGCGGTTGACCACTGACCACAAGAGCCATCATGACTCTGGATCAAATGTAGAAAAGTATCTTAACCCCCAAATGAGATGATGTGGTGATTTCCCCAATGTTTATCATGTATAAGTTAGCACAGAAAAATAAAGCCTGCGCTGAAGTGTCTCAACTCGGTTTGTCACTGAGCTCCCAGGTCCCTTCTCTTTAAATTAGTTTGCAGGCGTGTCAGCCTTTGATAGCATGACATGACGTCATCATCTACAGGTTTCACAGCTGAGTTACAAAAAGAAAAAAAAATACACTGTCTTAAATCTGTGATTTTTGTGTCAAGCTGCACTGTTAGCCTCAGCCACACGTGGACTGCGGGCTGCATGTTGGATGCCCCTGACTGCTGAGCAATGGTAACATGCTAGAGGAGGAACTTGTGAGCAGGGAGAGAGCTAAATGCAAACACAAGGAAGCAAAGACTGCAGACTTCCAACGGAAGTGTGTCTTTCGTCAGACCAGATCTCATGTGTGACCCACCTTTGCCACATAAAAAACATTAGGAGAGGGCCCAGGAGAAAGAATGAGAAGGCCACACCTTAGTGTTTACTAAAACCTTAGGTGGGTGCATGGGACAAGGAGCAGGCCTGAGGGGACATGAAAACAAGAGATTAATGCCACAAAAGGAAAAGTTAATGACCGGTGAAGGAAAACAACCGTGGGAAATTTTGCCTTCCTTGTTACTTGGTCAGAAAATTACCTTCAAGTGACCCAACCCCTCCCCAAAAAATGTCCCCATTGGTTAAGTATTTATTTGGGCACTCTCCTGGCGTGCTGTGACTCATTGTAACTGAGTGTCTCTGCCACAGATCTCAGACACACAAAGTGCAGCCGTCGGTCTGAGTTCTACCGCACTTAGGTTTTAGCCCGGGCATACCCCCAGCTGAGAGCACCACATCCCTGCCATCCCTGCTCTGTTTCTTTTCTCCCTTCTGGGAACAGAAGTTCTCTTTCCAGGCCACTCCCAACTCATGAAAAGAATTCCTCACAACGTGTTGTTTCAATGCAAGCACAAGAGTCTAAAATGAGGGTCGTGTTGGAATCAAAGGGCTACAACTTAAAGAACTGACTGTTTAGTCTCCTGGAAGACTAAGTCTCCTGGGTCTAAGTGTCCGGCACTAATCTATTTTCCCTGGCAGGCCACCGAAAGCATTAAAATGCTAGTGACATTGTGCCAGTCTGACACTGAAGAAATCAGAAACGTGGCCTCGGAAACCCTCTTGTCTCTTGGTGAGTTTGTTTGTTTCTTTATGTTTGCTTACTTCTGATGTTCTCCTGGGAACTGAAAGGCAATTTCTTACCCCTGCTCTGTGCACATCCCCCTTGGCTGTTTGCTCATTGGTCCTAGAACAGGAGTAATCAATTGTGCCCATACCTTGCCAGGCGTTTTCTCCCTTGTTATCTCCAAGAGTTCGTCAGTCCGTTCCCTATTTAGAATCAAGGCTGTTTTGAGAGTGGTGACTCACACCTGTAATCCCTGCTGAGGCAGGAGAATCACCTCAAATTCAAGGACAGCTTAGGCTACGCAGTGAATCTGTCTCATAAAAGCAAAAATGCTAGAACCTGGAACGCAGAAGCCAAATGGGAACTCTGGAAATCCCAGTGGGGTTGCCTGTGTGGGGGTGACACACCAAAGTCAACGTCCCTGACCTCTGCAGCGAATGCTGTGTACCCCAGGCACCTCAGCCTCCCAGTGACTCTGATCACCCTGCTGTCCTAGCCCCACTTGGTGTCATTTCATTCTGGTACACACACACACACACACACACACACACACACTGCTGCCCCCGCTTCACTTTGTGTGGGTTTGTATCTTTTTTGTTCCTTTGGGTAGACTTGGGAAGATGAGAGTGACAGACTTTTTTTTTCTCATTTACTTATTTATTTGGGGGGGGGAGGTTCTAGACAGGGTTTCTCTGTGGCTTTGGTGCCTCTCCTGGAACTCACTCTGTAGGCCAAGCTTACCTCAGACTTACAGAGATCTGCCTGTCTCTGCCTCCCGAGTGCTGGGATTAAAGGTGTGCACCACCACCACCCAGCTTCTCCTATTTTAAAGACTAGGTGGTTCTTTGTATCCCAGATTAATGTAACTATGAACTTACTATGTACCCTAAAAATGGTCTTGAACTTCTGATCCTCCTGCCTCCACTCCCAAGAGCCAGCATTACAGGTCCATGACATTGCCTCTGATCAAATCCAGGATTTTGTACACATTAGGTCAGTAGCTACCAACTGAGCCACCATGCTCAGCCATCAAGAAAACCTTTCTTAACGCTGTGTAAAATAGACAATCATTGCTGGTAGGTCACATTTGTAATTCAAACATTTTAGGGGTTGAGGCAGGAAGCTTGTCACAAGTTTAGGGATAGCCTGGGTTACATATTGAGTTCCAAGCCAGTGTGCACTACAAAGTCCCTAGCTACACATATACACATAGAGAGAAGGAGGAGAAAGGAAGGAGAAGGGAAAAGAATTATAGAAAACTTTACTATGATCATATATTCTAAAGTCTGAAATTGTTCCTCTAAAAGTCTTTAAGCCAGATACTGCCAACGTCTCCAGGGGGAAAAGCCACTCTGGTTTGACAATACATCTTAGTCATGTGAAGGAGACTCATGATTATTATAACCGCCATGAAAATCCCATTTATTCTGAGACCTTCTTTCTTACAAATATGGGATTAATAGGACTTGGCACTGCCATTGAACACACTATTATTTGCAGAGGAAGCTTAGCAAACCTGTGTTTGTTTAAAGGATAAAATAATTATTCTGTACGGCTGTTTTAGGTATAGAAGTTATTTAATTCTCTAAAACATACCCAGGGTATTAGTGACTTAGTCTTTTATCCCTTAGTCTTCTGAAATAACAATGAAGGTTTGAAAAACTAAGCACTAGCCAGATGTTTGGAAAGCACAGCCAGTGTGTCTCTTTCCGTGGTAAACTGAGGAGGGGAACCTCATGGCCTGTGCCCCAAGACTCACTTAGCTGTACTCCTAGCTGGATCTCCAAGAAGGATCACCACCTCTGTTCCACTACCACCCTTTCCACGCTGCTCACACCACCCAGGCCTCACCATCATGGTTCAGGTTTCTGCACTTGCTGCGTACCCAAGTCTTCAGGGAAGTCTAATGTCACTGTGCCTCTGCCCCCACTCCCTGTGGTCTCCAGGGTGCCCCTGCACTGGGGTTTTAAAGCCTTCTGGGTGACTAAAATATTCAGTAGAGTTGAAGACCCCACCCCCAAACTCAGTGCTGTGATTCTTCCTTGACCCTGATTGATGCCCAGATGCTGGGTGGTAGTGGCGCAGGCCTTTAATCCCAGCACTCGGGAGGCAGAAGCAAGTGGATCTCTATGAGTTCGAGGCCAGCCTGGTCTACAAGAGCTAGTTACAGGAGAGCTAAAACTGTTACACAGAGAAACCCTGTCTCAAAAACAAAACAAACAAATTTTAATCTGAGACAGAATTCCATTGAGTTTCTTGAACTGGTAGCAATCCTCCTGCCTTGGGTTCTTGTATAATTAGGATTACAGGCCTACACCACCACACCTGACTTTTATTTATTTTCTTCTGACAGCCTCTCAATGTAGCCAAGGCAGTCTTTTGACTCCTCTGTAATATGAACATTGTCCCTGGCTCATTCCCAGCCCTCATATTCCTATATTGTAATTCGTTTTTTAAATAGTAACAAAATTTATTTTCAAAATGTTAGCTACATAAGATGTTGCTATGAGGGCCAGAGAGATGGCTCAGTGGGTAAAATGCTAGCTGCACACATCTAACAACATGAACTTAGTCCTCAGAACCCATTTTAAAAGCTAGGCGTACACATATCGGTAATAACAACAACCTTCCTACAGTAAGAGGGGAGGTGGGGGCAAGAGACTCACTCCGAAGCTCAGAGACCAGCTAGTGTGGCATCTGTAGTGCAGCAAAAGCAAGAGGGACCCTGTCTCAAAGTGGAAGGAGAGATCTAGCTCCAGAATGTTGTCCCTGACCTCCAGATGTGTGTGGTAGTGCACATGTACATGCATACATGCACCCACATGCATAATAAGTAAATAAACAGAAGATGTGGCTATAAACAAGACCAGATGGCCCATTGCCTAGAGGAGTACTGTATGTTTAGGGGATTGTCTTAGGGTTTCTGCTGCTGGGAAGAGACACCATGATCATGGCAACTCTTATAAAGAAAACGTTTAATTGAGGTGGTAGCTTACAGTTTCCAAGGTTTAGTCCATGATCATCATGGGAGAGAGCATGGCAGCTGGGAGTGTGGTGAGACATGGTGCTGGAGAAGGAGCTGAGAATTCTACATCTTGGTCCAAAGGCAACAGAAATTGAATTGAGACACTGGTGTGGCTCGAACATATATGAGACCTCAAAGCCCACCTTCACAGTGACACACTTCCTCCAACAAAGGCATACTTCCCAATAGTGCCATTCTCCATGAGCTTATGGGGACAATTACATTCAAACTACCAAAGTGTAAAGACTAACTTTTAGCTAAAGCTTGAAGCCTAACTTTTAAAGATTAACTTTTACCATTAGTCATATAGATGTCCATAGCAACATAATGTGTGTAACATGAACGGGCCGGCTTGCTTGTTGGGGTTTTTGTCCTGCCCAGTTCCCACAGCTGTTTAGCCCCAAAGTAAATCACACAGAGATCTCTATAAGTTGTAAATCTGATTGGCCCATTAGCTCTAGCTTCTTATTAGCTAACTCTCACATCTTGATTAACCCATTTTTCTGATCTATTTTAGCCATATGGCTCAGTACCTTTTTCAGCTGGCAGATCACATCCTGCTGCTTCGGTGATCTGGGCAGGAGTGGGAGGAATCAACTTCCTCCTTCCCAGAATTCTCCTGTTCTCATTGCATCATTTCTACTTCCTATCTGGTTTTCCCACCTATACTTCCTGCCTGGACAATCAGCGTTTATTTAAAATATGATTGACAGAATACAGACAATTCTCCCGCACCAATGTGTAATAATATGTATATATAATATAATGTAATAAGTCAATATAGAATGTATTCAAGTTACATATAGCGTTCAGTACACTGAGGTCTTGCTGAATAAGAGGTCTTACTCAATAAGTCTTACTGAAATCCCTAATGCATTAAACAAAAATTAATCTGTCATGTGCAATTAATTAATTGGCAGCAGATGGCAAGGACTTGTGGCTTTGTTTTGTGCCTTGCCTTTTATCTACTCTCTGACATTAACTCAAAAGTCCTTGGTTGTTCTAAGTATTGCCTAGAAATTTATAACATAACTGAGACTCAAAAAACATTTTCTTCACATAGTAATTAGCTAAGACATCAATACAAGGCTGAGGGTGTAGTTCAGTGCGAAAGGGTTTGGTCTAGTATGCATGAAGCCCTGGGTCCAATCCCCAGGAACTGAGAAAAAAATGTAGCAACAGTATCAGCGAATCAATCCCACACCAGTTATGTTTTAAGGGGTTATTTATTTTGGGGGGTAAAACTTACATACACCATAAACCGTCAGGAAGGGAGCCTAGTAGGTGGAGCAGGAGCCGGGAGCAGGAGCTGGGACCAAGCACCGGAACCAAGAGGGCCTGATCCAGAGCTGCTTCTCTTTTTAAAAGAGAAATATACCACGCCCCAGTGGGCTGATATTTCAGCAGCTATTGGCTGACGGAGCGGAAGTCGCTCCCCGGTGCACTATGGGCTCGTGCTTCAGCGACTATTGGTTGAGGCAGCGGAAGTTACTCCCACAGCACAACAGCACAGCTCCACCATGTTCTCCTGTGTGATGCATAAAGAGGTTAAATTCGAAGCAGTAATCATGTTTACTGTTCCCTGTCCAGGAGAAGATGGGCGGCTGGCATATGAACAGTTAGACAAATTCCCTCGAGACTGTGTTAAAGTCGGAGGTCGTCATGGAACTGAAGTTGCCACAGCCTTCTAAATTTCACGTTAGCACTGCCTGACTGCTGAACTGATACTTGGCCCTCGTCACGAGGGTGCTGTGATGTGGCCGGAGGGCACCTGGAACTTGCAGAGCGCCGCCCGCTTTTGCCAGTGTGGAGACCTCGAAGTCCAATTGTGCTGTGCCGGCTACTTTTCCTTGGCCCACAGAACAGGGCTGTGTGTAGCTCACCAGACCACATCGTATTGTGTCTGACAGCACTTCAAAGCCCATCTTACGTCACTGTGGAATTTGGAAACAGCCATCTTTGCCCCTGTTTGGAAGTTCATCTGTGAGCTTGAGCTCTTGAGGCACTCTTTGGATAAGTATCATATACCTTGCCCCTTTTCTGCTGTGTTCTCGGGGGGCCGTGGTCCTTTAGCTCCCTACTTTTACTTTAAAAACAAAGCACAAAAGGAAATTCCTTCAGATCAGTTCTAAGAGGCTAAGGTTTGGAGCTGAGGCTGTAGCTCCCTTGGCAGAGTGCTTGCCTAGCATGCACGGAGCCTGGGCTCATCTCCAGCACCGCATAGGCTGGATGTGCTCCTCACAGAAGCTCAGTGCTCCAAAACTGGAGGACGTAGGATCAGAAGTTCAAAGTCATCCTCAACTACCCAGGGAGTTCCAGGACAACCTGGGATACATGAAGCCATGGCCGGGGAGGTGCAACCTGAGTTGTATATCTTAGCTTTTTATAGTTCCTACTATTCGTTTCATTTTTCCATCCTGAGAATTTCCACATCATCTATCCGTATGGCTTAAAAGAGTAATTGAAAAGTACTGCTTCATTAAGATCGTACCTATCCTACTGGGAATACACAAAAGCCTTGAAGCTTAGGCCTTTATCCTTTAACAAAAGCCATCTTTAGCGCACTCTTGATTTTTTTTATTGTTATTTGGTTTTTGTTTTATCTTGAGACAGAGTCTCCCTATTGCAGTACTGACTGGCCTGGAACTCGATATATAGACCAGGCTGCCCTTGAACCTGCAGCAGTCCTCTAGCCTCTGCCTCCAGAGCTGGAATTATAGACTCAAGCCACGAGGCCTAGTTCCACATGCGTACTTTTTCCCTAAGACAAATACAAACCCCAGCAGTATAGATTCAAAAAGACGTGTGCTGTTCTTTCAGGCGGGAACCTAGACTTTGGATGAGTCCTAACTGGGTAGAATAGTGGGGTCCCGGACGTGGCGGGAGCCTGAGTCGCACCTGGCCTTGAGCTATGAAAACTGCTCCAGAGCTTCAGCAGCGGCTCAGAACCAGGGTGGAGACTCAGCCATTTACTAAGTGTGGAAGGGGAGGGTAATGCCAAGACATCACAGCAAAATGTGTGAGTGCAATTTAAACTGTATCCTGGATGTGTTTGTATGAAATACCAATTAGATATAGTTTCAATATATGCATTTTAGTGAGACTTTTAAAAGGGTTCATTTCATTTTAAAGTGAAGGTTGTTTGCCAGGCTTCTGGCAACACATTCTTTCAACTGTGAAGTTCCACTGTACATATTTGTATATTTGTAAATATTATATATATGCATATAGCCTTCATTTTAAACTGTACAGTTATAGTATGTATAGGCTATGGTCTCCGTTAAATGGTTGAAATGTCTCTTTTATAGGAAGTCAAATCACAGCTATTACAGGGATTTTGTTTGGTTTGTTTGGAATTTTAAACTTTGACTATTGCATGGATAATTAATTTCACATCTTTTTATTCACCTCTGTGTTTAGTTTTGGTTGGGAAAGTGCTTTGAGTTTTGTGGTATTTGTATTTATCACTCTTTCAATCATGTAAGTCAAAATAAAAATTATTTTTAATTACTAGTCTAATGTAGACTCTGATATATGTTTTTAATTTTTTATCTATTATTATGTGTGTACATAGTGTTGCATGGGAGGCAGAGGACAACTTTGTAGAGTTTGGTCTCTGTCCACCTTTTCAAAGGCTCCCAGAAGCAAGCTCGGATTATCAGACTTGCATATCCAAGGCCTTTACTCACTGAGCCATTCCGTGGTCCTTGTCTATTTTCCATATTCCCTTCTTGAGGTAGTATTTATATACCACCCCTCACTATCCACTTGAGTTTACTTTTCTGAAGTGAAAATCCTAAGGGAATTCTGTATCCTGGTGTAAGTAGTAGACTAAGTACACAGGAGGAAAACAACTATTTAAAACATCTTCCCAGCCACCTTTAATCCCAGCACTTGGGAGGCAGAGGGACCTCTGTGAGTTTGAGGCCGGCCTACAAGAGCTAGTTTCAGGACAGCTAGGGCTGTTACACAAGAAAAATTTCATCTCGAAAAGCCAAAATAAATAAATAAATATTAAAAACAACAACAACAAAAACCCACAAAGCATCTTTCCAACACTCAGGAGGCAGGGGCAGAGGCTGGTGAATCTCTGAGTTTGAGGCCACCCTGATTTACAGAGTGAGTGCCTGGACTACACAGAGAAACCCTGTCTCGAAAAACAACAAAAACAGACAAACAAAATACGAATAAAACTCTTCAGACTGAACCAGCAGCCCTCCCTCCTGCCTTTCCCAAGTGATAAAGATATTCACTAAAGCCACGCTGTGTCTGCTCTTGAAACCAGCCATTCAGTAAGTTCAAGGTCTTAACTTGTGAATATCCTTGCCAGATCTTTGTCCATTCTGCACTGTTCTGCCCTCTCCTCTGTACTAAGTATAGGGTCACTGTATATACTTGTGGTTTCTTCTCCCAATTATTTGTGTGTGTGTGTGTGTGTGTGTAAGTATATGCATACGTATGTGTTGGGCTTTACACTTGTGCACACACGGAAGCCAGGGTAAGTTGTAACATGAGGGGCCAGCTTGTTGGGGTTTCTGTCCCGCCCAGAACCCCACAACCGGCAAGTCCCAGAGAAAATCAATCACACAGAGATCTCTACAAGTTATAAAGCTGATTGGCCCATTAAGTCAGGCTACTTATTAGCTCTTATAACTTATGTTACCCCATTATCCTTATCTACGTTAGCCACATGGCTCAGTACCTTTTCCAGTGGGGCAGCTTACATCTTTCCTCTCCGGTGGTCTGGGCAGAACTGGCAGAGGGAACTTCCTAGAATACTCACAGTCTCTTTGCTCCACCTCTACTTCTTGTCTGGCTTTCCTGCCTATACTGCCTGCCTGGCCAATCAGCGTTTTATTAAAATATGATTGCCAGAATACAGATAATTCTCCCGTACCAGTAAGTTAGATGTCTTCTGTCAGTCTCTGCCTATTCCTTTGAGGGTCCACCTGAATCTGGAGTTTGTATTCATATGTCTAAACTAGAAGCCAGGAAGGCCCAGAAATCCTCCTCTTCTTGCCCCTCCTCGGAACTGGGGTTATGGGCATTTGTAGGATGCCCTGCTGGGATCTGAACTCTGATCCTCACGATTTCACAGCCAGTGCTCTTAATAGCTAAACTATCTCTCCAGTCAATTCCCTTCCTACCTCACCACACTTTGAGACAAGGTCTTCATAGGGAAGGATGCCCTTGAACTCATTATGCAGCTGATAATGGCCTCAGTGGATGATTCCACTGAGATTTCAGAAGGGAAGCCTGAAAGCCAGGCTTGTGTGGCCGGATAGGAGTTCTGCAAGTGGTGTCCACCCACCCCCAGCAGGAGGGCAATGCATGAGGCCTCACTGAGTGAAACCAAGGCTGCAATGGAAGAGCTTTAGTCCAGAATGTGTGCCTGCCCAGGAAGCTGCAACTAGTGAACAGAGCCAGCCTGAGGGAGCCGTCACGTGGACTGCAGTTATTAGTAAGGCTTTTTTGGAGCTCACAGCACAGTGTCCAGTATGACATCATGTTTTCTCAGCTGGAGTTTCGTTTACCTTCACTACTTCCCTCCAGTGCCGTCTCCTTCCCTTCTGGAATGGGAATGCAATACCCCTATTGTATCATGGGTTTACAATGAAGTTTGGCTGGGGTCTCAGACTTCCAGCTTGGACATCTGTGCAGTAGAACAACTGTTAACCCTCTGGGGACTCTCGGAGATGAGCTAAATACATCCTTTCCCAGGAGAATGGGAATGGAGGTTCCCAAAAAGAAGTTGCACTTTATGCTCCACCTTCTCCAAAGGCGGCTCAACGGATCAGACATACAGCAGCTGTGGGGAGGTTGGGATGCTGCAGGTCTAGAACTTCGTTATAAATCGCCTAGGGCTAGATCTGCCCTCTCCGTAATCATTTGTTGTCGCCTCTGTGTGTGACCTAACATTCTGGTGACTCGTAGGGCTTTGGGCAATGTACGCACAGACCCTTAGCCCCCAGCTTCTACCAACCCAGAGACATGTGAGACCGCGCAGAGGGGCTGTCGCCCACCCACCTGATCTTCCTACAACATTATTTGAAAAGTGTGTTGATTTCTGACCTCTTCTGCTCTGTTACTATAAAAAATTTCACAAGACTGTTGGAACCTGATATTTGGGGTAACCTAAATCTGTGTCCTCATATTTAGCCATGGTCCTTCATATTTAGTCCCAAAATAAGCTCTCTCTTTTCCCCTTTGAGATGATAGCTTGTGGTTTTTATTCTATTTGTTGTTATTTATATTAATATGGGTATGAGCATTTGAGAATACAGGTTTTTGTTTGTTTGTTTGTTTTGGTACAGGATCTCACTGTGTACCCCTGGCTGGCCTCAAACTCATAGAAATCCACCAGACTCTGCCTCCCAAGCACTGGGATTAAAGGTGTGAACCACTATGCCCAATGGGTTTGTACCTTAAATCCCCCCAAAGGCTTGTGTGCTTAAAGGCTTGGTCCTCAACTTATGGTGCTACTGGAAGGCAATAGAATTAGAAGTGGAGCCTACTAGGAAGATGCTGTGGGAGCACATTCCGTTCCTTCAGCCAATAGCCTTTAAGATACCAGTCCACCTCTGAACTGGTATAAGGTTATTTTGTTACTTCCACCATCAGGAAGATGTTAGGTCACTGAGTGGGGCATGCCCTGAAGAGGTACTGGGACCTTGCCTTTCCTGTTTCTCTTTGTTTCCTGGCCGCCATAAAATGAACGGTCTCACTCCATCATACACTCCCTGCCATGATCTACCTTTCTATAGGATCTAAAAGGGGGCAAGACACAATGGCCCACACCTCTAATTCCAGCATTCAAGAAGCAGAGGCAGACAGATCTCTATGAGTTTGAGGCCAGCCTGACCTACATAGTGAGTTCCAGAACAGCCAGGGATATGTAGAGAGACCCTGTCTCAAAAACGAAAGAAGCGAGACAGCCCCTTGACTCAGCTGACTGCGGACTTGACCTCCCAAACTGTGAGTTAGCCCTTCCTTCTTGAAGCTGTTCATCTCAGACATGTTGTCACAGCAGTGGAGGAACACTTACTGGGAGCCTAGAAACCAGGTCCTCTCACTTCCCGAGCACTCAGCAACACATGCTGCATGCATAGTTGCCGTGACTGGCGTGGAAGCCAGGGAGTGGGCACCAGATGTGCAGCAGGAAGGATAAAAGACATAACAGTGTCTGCCCTTGTAAGACTCATTGTCTGACAAAGAAAAGATAATCAGGCCAAAAAGGAAAAAAGAAATCAATGATTGTAAAAGATTGGGTTGGGGATGGGGACTGTCTTAGGGCGCTCTATTGCTGTGAAGAGACACCTTGACCGTGGCAACTCTTATAAAGCAAGATTTTAATTGGGGTGGCTCATGTACAGTTTCAGAGGTTCAGTCTATTATCGTCATGACAGGGAGCATAACAGTGCGCAGGCAGACATGGTGCTGGAGCTGAAAGTGCTACATCTTGCAAGCAACAGGAAGTCAACTGAAGGTCACATGGAGGGAAGCTTGAGCGAGAGAGACCTCAAAGCCATCCCCCACACACTTCCTCCAACAAGACCACACCTCCTCATAGTGCCATTGCTGTTAGGGCCATTTTCTTCCAAACCACCACAAGGACATACTCCTGCCTTAGAGCAAATGTCGAGCAAGCTTGAGGCTCTGAACTTAAACTCCAGCTCCAAAGGAGGGGAAATGTTGGGTTGCAAATTTAAAGGATGGGAAAAGCCTGTAAAATGTGTGGTTGAGAACTGAACAGAGAAACCATGTAGAGGGGGCTGGAGAAATGGCTCAGAGGTTAAGAGCACTGACTGGTCTTCCAGAGAACCCGGGTTCAATTCCCAGCACCCACATGGCAGCTCACAACTGTCTGAAAATCCAGTTCCAGGGGATCTGACACCTTCACACCAATGCACATAAAATAAAGATAAATAAATCATTAAAAAATTATATAAAAAAAGAAACCATGTAGACTATCTCTGGAAAGAATATTCCAGGGGGCTGGAGAAATGGTTCAGTGGTCAAGAGCTCCACTGTTCTTCCAGAGGATCTGGGTTTAATTCCCAGTGCTCACAGAGCAGCTCGCAAATGTCTAACGCCCTCTGCTGGCCTCCAGGCACACATATGATGCACAGACATACAGACAAAGCATCCCTACACATAAAATAAAAACAAATGGTTTTTTTTTAAGGAAATATTCCAGAGGCAAGAAATACAAGCCTTTGAAAAAGTACCATGTTTGGTGTTTTGAATATTCTGTGCTCTCTATATCCTTATACAAGCTCATATAACTGAAGTACCCAGTCAGGAACATTTTATGATGTATGGGATATGTTTTGAAAATAGAGCCAAGAGAAACTGTCAGGAAGTTGGAAATGAAATAGGAAACAGGCTAAGAATGACTTCAAATATTTTAGGCTGAACAACAAACTGAAAATATGGAATATCAACAGAAAACCCTAGAGCAAGAAGGAGGAAGCCCAGGAATTATTTTAGACACGATAAAGTTTATATCCAAAGATAAGATGGTGATTTAATATGAGTCTGGAAGTCAAGTGAAAAATTCTATTATAAATATAAAATTGTGGGAGTCTGAGGCAAGTGGATAAGCAAATCTCTATGTGTTTGAGACCTGCATGGTCGATATAGCAAGTTCCAGGCCATTCAAGACTACAGAGTGAGATTGTCTAACAAACGAACTATAGACACACACACACACACACACACACACACACACACACACACAAGGTGAGCATCAGAGAGCATAATTCCAGTACTCGGTGGACTGACACAGTAAAATCTAGATCTCTGGGGTTGAGCTGGAAAGATGGCTCAGTAGCTAAGAGGACATACTGTCTTCCAGAGCGCTTCAGTTCCCAGCACCCTGTAAATTCTAGGTCCAGGGGAACACACTGTCCTCTTCTAGCCTTCAAGAGCACTCATACTCATACATGGACACATGCATACGCACACCCAAACACATACCCACTGCACTGTACACACTGTGTCAGGATCAATTACACAAGGACATAGCCCTGTCACCCACCATAACCGTCACTCAACCCCCATCAATGGATGTATATTTGGGTTTGGGGTTCTTTGTTTTGTTTCGTCTTGTGGTTGGTTTTTTATTTGTTTTTTGTTTTTGTTTTGTTTTTTGAGACAAGGTTTCCAATAGCTCAGTCTGCCTCATAGTCACCATTTTTGCAGTCTATACTTCAAAGACTTAGTTTACTTTTAATTATGTGTGTGGGGGTGAGTGTGGGGTGGGATTTATGTCCATGTGTCTGTGGGTGCCTGCAGACTCTTAAACAAACAAACCAAAAACAATCTTTAGGGGCTAGAGAGACGGCTCAGTGGTTAAGAGCATTCATTCTTGCAGGGGACCTGGATTCAATTCAAAGAACCCACATGACAGCTCCCAATTATCCAAAACTCTGGGTAATCCACTGCCCTCTTCTGACTTCTAAGGGTACTGGGCACACACACATGGTGTACAGGCACACGTACGGGCGAAACAGCTATACACATAAAACAAAGGAAACCCATCTCTTAAAAAATGTTAGATAGGGTTTGACTGAAGAACAGTCATCATCCTCTGACCTAGTGCCTCTGGGATCCAATGACTCTGGGCTCTGCAGGCACCTGCATACATCTGTACATAACCCCACCCCACCACCACACACATACATATAAAAAAAGAAAACTATGTCTTTGAAATATGTACCGCAAGCTGGGCACACGCCTTTAATCCCAGCACTCGGGAGGCAGAAGCAGGTAGATCTCTGTGAGTTCAAGGCCAGCCTGGTCTACAAGAGCTAGTTCCAGGAGAGGCTCCAAAGCTACAGAGAAACACTGTCTCAAAAAAAAAGAAAAAGAAAAGAAAGAAAAGAAATATATACTGCAAAGACAGTGAATGGGGCAGACTGAGTTATATGAGACCTTATCTCAAAATGTGTGTATAGTGGTATATTATTTGTGTTCTATTAAATAGAGCTTGCCCAAAGATCAGAGGGCAAAGCAGCCATACAGGCCACGGGGTGGTAGCACACACCTTTAATCCCAGGACTCAGGAGACAGAGGCAGACAGATCTCTGTGAGTTCAAGGCCACCGTAGGCTCACAGATTGAATCTGTCTAAAAGAGAAGCGGAGCTAGGAAGCAATATGGCTGGGCAGAGAGAGAACTATAAAGACAGGAACTCAGTGAAGTGTGGAGTCTGAGGTTGATGACGAGCATTGCAGAATCACCCCTTTGTTTGTCTGAGCCTTGGTAGAAATAAAGAAATAAGATCTAATGGCTTGACTGCTTTGTTTTTCTGATCTTCAGCTTGAACCCCAATATTTGTCTCTGGGTTTTATTATTTGTGGTGTGTGTGTGTGTGTGTGTGTGTGTGTGTGTGCGCGCGTGTGTGTGTGTGCGCACGTGTGTGTGCGTGTGTGTGTGTGCGTGCGTGCGTGTGTGTGTGTGTGCGTGTGTGTGTGTGTTGACTGGCATGAGGAAGTAAGTATGTCCTTGTGTGATCCTGATGCAGTGGTATGCTCTTGCGGGAGGCTGATACTGGGGAATCCCTTGAGCTCCGGAGTCAAGGTGATTCTAGGAAAAGTGGCAATAACCTGTGTGCAAACAACACAGGCACATAAAATTGAGCGTGCTCAGGATATAGAAGTCATTTAAAGCCAAGATATTAACTTAGGAAATCTCGATCTATCCCAAGGAAAGACAGAGGAGTGCGTAGAAGCAAGAGTTATGTGTTTTGGTTTTTTAAGACAGGGTCTTGCTATATAGCCCAGCTTAGCTTCAAATTCACAAGTCTCCTGCCTCAACTTCCCAGATGCTCTACTGATATACATGTCACCACATTTAGCTGAGAGGTTTTTGTTTGCCTTTTTTTTTCAATGAAGCCCAGGTGCTTGTGTCCTGAGATCCAGTTGCCACGGACAATGCACTAAGATACGGGAAGAAATGGAGAACAGTATCTTTTAGGGGACTGGGAGAAGTTAGTTGAAAGGTTCTCAAACAGGACACCCACAGGCACAAGAGAATACATGAGCACAGATGGATGGGTAGATATGGTGTGGGGTGACAGATGGCTCCCAACTTTGTCATCAAAACAGGGTAAGTCTACAAAGTAAGGAAAAACAAACACAGCCTTGAGATACCCAGTGCAAGTTCCAGGAGAAGCCACTTAGAAGTTAGGGTGGTAGTCCCCAGTGAGCCCAGCACAAGACATGGAGCAAAGACTGTGTGTTGGGGGGAGGGGGGAGAAACAGCTTCCTTTGAGGGTTTGTGTCCCCAGAGAAACAAACGTCACTTGTTCTCGTTCTAGCCCTAAAGGGCCTTGAATGCCAGGCCCAGGAACCTCAGTGTTTATTGTTGGGTTCCACCGTATTCCGTTCTGTCTCGTTGCCAGGCGGTACATTCCAGTGCCGCTATCAACTCCAGCCCCGCCCGTGCACCTGAGCACCAATGGCCTTCTACAGGAAGTTGAGGATCTTTACTTTTTGTGGTCAGATTTGCAAACGGACCTGTCGGTTCTTCGGGAAGCTGCGCAAGCGCCTCGGGGGGCTCTGGAGAACTGTTAAGAGATGTTTTACTAAGACCCAGGAGGTAGAGCAGCAAATGTCTGCAACTGAAAGCATTTTTCACAGAGAGAAAATTGTGGAGCTTGGCAACACACTGAAGAATACACGTCTATCCCTTGAGAAAAGAGCTTTGGCTGCCCAGAAAATTGGACTACTGGCCTTCACAGGTACTGCTTCGCTGCTGTGCTAACATAGCTGCTTCGTAATCTCCTTCTGCTCGTTAGAATACTGCAGTTTAGAAGGGATGATGATGATGATGATGATGATGATGATGATGATGATGATGATGATGATGATGATGATACCCTGGCTGTCCTGAAACGCTCTCTGTAGACCAGGCATAGATTCTGTTTTCAACATCAATCCAAGATCTTTCAAGTTCAATTTTAGATTCCAACAAGGTACTAACTAAAAGGGCATGGGCTAAAGAGTATTTTGGTAGAAATTTCTAGCTCCTGGAGCTCTGTTCTTGGACTTCTCTATTTCTGTCTGCCTCTGTCTCATGAGTGCTGGTATGCCACCACTGCCTGGTCTCCATGACTAACTAGTATGGCTAGCTCTGCACTCTGATCTTCAGACAAGCTTTATTTGTTAAAGTACAAACAAAATATCACCACACCGGTCCTCTTATAATGACTTGGCTTTTCCTCCAGAAAGAGAACATCGAGGGAGCTGAGCCTGCCTCATGTGATCCCCAGCACAAATAGTTCCTTCACAGAGCATGGGGTATAGCTGAGGTTCCGGCCTCTCTAGTTTTGTTCATTCAATGAATATGGATAAGGACTCTTATATTTCCCCTCATGGATATCATTTAAGATCTGATCCCTCAAATTACACCTAAGAAATTTATTTTCCCACTTAAATAAAATTAAAGCACTCAGCCCTTCTAGCCAGCAACTTTTTTGTCTTGAGAAAGGGTCTCAGGTGGTCCAGGATGGATGACCTTACACTTCCTGTCTTTCTGCCTCTATCTGAGAATATAGCTGGTCCTGGGGATTGAATCCAATGTCTCATGCATGCTAGGCAAGTACTCTGAGAACTGAGCCATATTCCCAGCCTCAGAACATACTATTTTATTAGGATATGATCAAAAAGATTAAATAAAAATTTATATATTTCTTAAAATTCATTAGGGAAAGTGAATGGGTTGGACCTAGTAGTCATTAGGGCCATGTGGTTTCGCCTTTTACTAGTATAATTATTAGCTTGCTTTCTTTATTTATCTTTTTTTGGGGGGGGGGCGGTTTGAGACAGGGTTTCTCTGTGTAACAGCCCTAGCTGTCCTGGAACTAGCTCTTCTAAATCAGACTGCCCTCAAACTCAACAGAGATTCGCCTACATCTGCCTCTGCCTCCTGAGTGCTGGGATTAAAGGTGTGAGCCACCACTGCCTGGTTTACTAGCTTTCTTAGTAACTGTTTTCGTTTGTTGATTGTTTGTTTTGTTCTGTTTTCTTGAGACAGGCTCTCTCTGTTATGTAGCTCTGGCTGTTCTGGAACTTGAATGTAGACCAGGCTGACCTTGAACTCAAAAAGATCCATCTGTTTCTGCCTCCTAAATGTTGGGATTAAAGGTATGCGCCACCATGCCTAGTTCTTCATAAGTATTTTAGGAGCATAAATTCTTATTGATTTTTTTCAAATACATTTTTTCTATTTAATGCCTTTTCCTATTTGAGGAAGGGATTTGAGATGAGAGTCTTATTTTGTTGCCTTGACTGGCCTGGAATCACTGTGTAAATCAGGCTATCCTCAGACCTGCACAGACTTTCCTGTTTCTGCCTTCCAAACTGGGATTACAGATGTGTACCACCACACTTGGCTATGTGTAATATACTTTATAAACTATAAAAATAAAATATTTGGTACTTATATTCTTCATCAAAACTCTATCACAGGGGCTGGAGAGATGGCTCAGTGGTTAAGAGCATTGCCTGCTCTTCCAAAGGTCCTGAGTTCAATTCCCGGCAACCACATGGTGGCTCACAACCATCTGTAATGAGGTCTGGTGCCCTCTTCTGGTCTGCAGACATACACAGAGACAGAATATTGTATACATAATAAATAAATAAATATTTAAAAAAAAAACTCTATCACAAAACCAGGCATGGTAGCACATGCATTTAATCCCAGTACTTGGGAAGCAGAGGCAGGGGATCTCTGATTTTGAGGCCGGCCTAGTCTACAGAATGTGTTCCAGGATAGCCAGGGACACACAGAGAAACCCTGTCTCAAAAAGAAAGAGAATGAAAGGGAAGGAGGGAGGGAGGGAGGGAGGAAGGAAGGAAGGAAGGAAGGAAGGAAGGAAGGAAGGAAGGAAGGAAGGAAGGAAAACAGAATCTAGGACTAGGCTGGGTTGATGACCTAAAGGGGGCGGGAAAGTTTATATGTCAACATTGGTCTTGAATCTGGGAAAGAGTTGGGAATAAGAAATGTATAAGAGGGGTTGGAGAGATGGCTCAGTGTCTAAGAGGACTGGCTTCTCAGTCAGAGGACCTGGGTTTAATTCCCAGCAGCCACATGACAGCTCACAGCTGTCTGGAACCCCGAGATCTGAAACCCTCCCACAGACATACGTGCCAATGCATAATTAAAGAAACAAGTTAGAAATGTACAAGAACAGCTCAGCATTCATGACTCTCAAACACTTTTCTTCATTGCTCAGCCTTCACATTCTCTCTGTGCTCTGACCCTCTCAGATTCACAGACTTCCCTCCAGGACAAAGACAGAACTTTGCTAAGCAAACACATCCCGATTATACCACTTGGATGTCTTCCCACCTCCGTCCACACAGCGGAACCAAGGGAGGAGCCTCAGCGGGCAGTGCCCTTCCCTTGCATCCCGCATGACTCCTCAGGTCCTCAGTTTCCATAGTGACACAGAAAAGGAAAAGTTAACAAGTCCAAAATGTTACCAACGACTACCAGAATATGAACCTGGGTCTGGGGGGTATAGTGAGGCCCTGAACTCAATCCCCAGAACCAAAACAAACAGAATGACAGAGGAAATGGAGGCTGAGGAGCTAGCTCACTCAGTAAAATGCTTACTTTGTAAACACGAGGGCATGAGTTTGAGCCCTGGAATCCACATAAAGAGTTCAGATCCACATTTGAACTGGAGAGGTGGAGACGGATGGGTTGCCAGTCAGTCAAGGTAGTCTATTTGTAGAGTTCTAGGCCAAAGAGAGACCTGATCACAAAGTGTTAAAAGTATATAGCCCAGTGTGGTAGCTCACGTCTTTAATCCCATCAAGGAGGCAGAGACAAGCAGATCTCTTGAGTTGGAGGACAGGCAGGGCTATACAAAGGAATGATGTCTGAGGAAGGATGTCAATGAGGCATGAAGGCCAGTTTGTTGGGGTTTCTGTCCTGCCCGGTACCCCACAGCCGGCAAGTTCCAAAGAAAATCACACGGAGTCTACATTAGGTTGTAAACTGATTGGCCCATTAGGTCAGGCTACTTATTAGCTAATTCTTACATCTTACAGTAACCCATAATTCTTGTCTGTGTTAGCCTTATGGCTTGGTACCTTTTTCAGCTGTCAGCTCACATGTTGCTTCTTCGGTGATTTGGGCAGGAATGGCAGAGGGAACTTCCTCCTTCCTAGCCTTCTCCTGTTCTCATTGCATCACCTCTACTTCCTGTCTGGTTTTCCCACCTATACTTCCTGCCTGGCCAATCAGCATTTATTTAAAATATGATTGATAGATTACAGACAATTCTCCCACACCATCTCCTAACCTCAAGCATGTACATACATACAAACAGGCATCCCCATGTATGTATACACACACACGTACACACACATACACATGCATACATACACATGCACACACACACACACGTACACACACGAAGAATAACGTACAGGCTTACCAGCTATATTCACTACACACTTCTGGAAGCGAAAATCCTTGTCTTGCAGGAGGCCTGAGTGCTGCCCAGTTCGCCAGCGAGTACATGAAAGAAGTTGCTTCCTTGCTGCTGAATGAAAAAGTGATGTCGTCGAAGACGAAGATCCTGCTGCTCCAAAGCGTGGCGTGCTGGTGCTACTTAAACCCTGCCAGCCAGAAGAGAGCCAGGCAACTGCAGTTCATTCCCATCTTTATCACTTTCTTCGAGACTCCCTTCCACTCCACCATCAAGAGTGAAGTAAACAGTCACCGCCTCGTGCAGTTTTGGATATGCTATGCTCTCTCTGCCATGACCTGTAACAATTTAGCCATCATGAAGGAGCTGCGGTCTTACGGTTCTCTAAAATACCACCTGCAGATATTGGCCATGGAGAACTGGTCTGGGTGGTCTGAAAATTTTGCCGAGGTCTTATACTTCCTAGTAGGTTTTCACAGGAATTAATTCATTTTCAGTCTAGTTGCATGATTCAGCTATCTGTGCCATCGCATTACCCTGGAAACTTGCAATAAAGAATAAAATCCACGTGTTGTTCTACATTGTTGTCTTTTGCAGTTAAAAAGTCCTACACATGGGCTGAGCTGGTTCAGCGAGGAAAGTACCTGCTGTGCATGCCCAAGGACAAAAGTTTTGGTCCCCCAGAATACACCTAAAAGCTCTGTGGGTGTTGGTAGCCAACACGTGATCCCAGCAGCGGGGGGTGGGCAGTGATGAGGGAAGACACACTAGGCCAACCTCAGACCTCTACACATGCACCACACACATACAAACATGTACGCACATACAGTCTATGTAGACATCCATACAGTGTGTTAACTGTAATCATAAAACCTCTGAACAGAGCCACTGCTTATTATGAATTTATAGGTCTAGAGCTTCTTGAGCTCATACAAGTGTCGCTCCCCATTAGGAAACAAAGGTGTTAAATCAGCCAGGCTTGTAATCCCAGCTCAGCTAGGTGGCGGCAGGAGGGTTATGAGTTCACAGCTAGCCTGGGTAACACAGGGAGACCCATTCTCCTGGGCTTGAGGCCGGCCTGCTCTGCAGAGTGAGTGCCTAGACAGCCAGCGCTATACGAAAACAAACAAACAAAAAACCCTGTCTCGAAAAAAACAAGAGAGAGACCCTATTCTCAAACAAGTAATTAATTAATGAATTAATTAATGATTAGAAAAGGCTGGCCAAATGTGGTAGAGCAAACATTTAATAAGAGCACTTAGGAGGCAGACCTCTGAAGTTTGAAGCCAGTCAGTCTTGCCTACATATTGAGAGTAACAGACCAGCCCGAGATCTATAGTGATACCCTGTCTTAAAAAAAAAAAAATTAAAAAAAGGCCAGGGGTAGGGTGCAGTGTCAGGGAGGGCAGCTGGAGAAATGTTTCAGTGTGGATAAAGAGCTTGCCACACAAGTATATGGACCTGAGTTTGAATCCCCAGAATCCACCTAAAGCTGAACACAGTAGAATGTGCTTGCAATCCAGCATTGTTAGGGCAATATGAGAGGAAGAGACAGGAGAATCTCTGAAGAGACCCTGTCTCAAACAAGGTAGGTGAGGACCCTGAGACTGTCCTCTGACCTCCACATGACCACTGCAGCACTCACACATCAATACTCACACATATGAACACACACACACACATCATAGACATACACACAAAAAATATTTTTTTAATGGAAAACAAAAAGCAATTTGACCTGGTGGTACACTCCTGTGATCCCTGGTTTAAAGCCAAATGCTACAAGGTCTTAAGGGGTAGAAAAATGGCTAAACAATAAGAGCGCTTCCTACTCCTCCAGAAGACTTGGAAGGTGGGGGCAAGAGGTCAGAGTTCGAGGTCATCCTCGACTGCTGACTGAGGTCAACCTGAGGTCAACCCGAACTCCGTGAGATTCTTTCACACACTCTGCAGCACGCAGCTGCAATTAGAGGCAAAGGGCTGCGGGCTGCGTGCCATCACAGTGTTGAATATTGTTTGTGGGAATATTGGTCTTAGCCTTTACACAAAGGCCAAAGTGGTTGCCTTCAATGTCTACCATTAAACTATGAACGTTATCTTCTAATGACTGCTTGAAGCTGATTTAGAACATTTGCTTAATTACCGATTCCTCATAGAGAAAAAAGCATGCCCTGGGTTCTCGTCGTACCATGTTTACTAGAAACAGCAACAAAGGCCTCTAATCTTAGCACTTGGGAAGTAGGATCAGGAGTTCATTGCTTCCCATCTCAACAGGTCAAAGCAATAACAAATATCATACACTTCACACAACTGTATCAAAGATAGTTCTAAAAATGAAACTGACTAGTAATAATGTCTTGTTATTCCTACACTGTCGCTTCTTCATTACTGGACTCTAGTTCTGCTGGTGTGGAATTGGCTTTTGGATTTCTTGGAAGGTCAGAGGAAGAAACCAATAGATAGTTTTGTTCAATTTCCATATCTAATCAGAGGGGTCAGAAAGCTCTTCGGACTGTGCTCAGGGAACCTTTCCTCTACAGAAGGAACTGTAAGACTGGCTGACCACCAAGCCTACTTAAGCTCCAAAAGCTGCCTGTCATGTGGAAGGAGGTAAAATTCAAGTTAAGTCTTGCAGCACTGTAGTGGGAAGCCTTGAAAGCCAAACTGGATAACCAGTTCTCAAGTCCTTTTGTTTCCCTTTACTAACCCTTCTTAAATCATCTCTCCAGCATTTGGGTTTTCCCAGAACAACTCGAAGGTACGGATCTGCTGGAATTAGGGGGCACTTGGCAGGGTTGTGTGTGTGTGTGTGTGTGTGTGTAAACCTAGTGCAGTGAGAAATTCCTGGAATTTATGAGGGTGACCCTAGTGATGGAGGATATTGAGTCTGAACTGACCATTTTTGTAGCCAGTTAAGGTTTCAAGTGGTGAGACTGGGTTACATTTGGTTGAGGCCTAGGAGGTCCTCGGAGATTCCTAAACCCAGTCGGAGGCAAGGACAGAAGGTCACTCTCTGAAAACTGCCAAGGACAACTTCCACTTGGTATATTGAATGTAGAGAGGTCAAGCTGGTCCAAGTTTGGAGACTTCATCCCTACTACATTCTAGTCTCTTTGGCATGGAAAGGTACTCTGCAGGAGATGTAAAGAGAAACCTGGACATCAACCCAGACACAAAACCCTCCACCTACAATCTGTCCGGCCTGAAAGATGTGTTGGGGCAATGGTGGTCCAGAATTTGTATGAGTGGTCAACCAAAGATGACTCAGTGGTTAAGAGTACCAGAGGACCCAGGTTCAATTCCCAACACCCACACAGCTGCTAGCAACTCTAACTCCTGTAACTGGGGGTAAGGAACTGAACCCAGGTTCTGTGCAAGAGCAGCAGGTACTCTTAAGCACTGGATTATCTGTCTAGTCTCAATTTCTTAAAAAATATAATAGTCTCAAAAATGTTTCCACTGACACAAACTGCTTCTTGCACAGGCATCAAGTTCACCTGACTTCTCTCTAGCCTCAGCCAGCATCTATCCCGTCACCATCCGGCTATGTGCTCTGCTGCTATGCTGTTACGGCTAGCACGCTACTCTGAAGTGCCTGCATCCTGCTTCCACCTCAACCCTGATACTGTTAACTGTGTGTTATTCCCATGGGTCACATGATAGGTGGGAGTTTGAGGTGCAAGCCAAAAACTGATGATTCAAACTGCATGAATGGATGAACATGCTACCTTGTGGGTACACAGATAAGCAATCAGCCCTAGGAGATGGGCTTCTGGGCATGTCGGTGGGGGATTGTGTTACGGCAGTAAGACAGAAATACTAGGTATGGTATGTTGGACCTCATGAAGCCCGCGTAACTTCCGAAGCCTAACTTGAGTTTAATGAGGCCCAGTGTAACTTACTAAGCCTAACTTCAGTTTAGTGAGGCCCAGTATAACTTCCTGAGCCTAACCTGAGTTTGGAGAGGAATGACTCAGCACAGCCTGACCTAGGCCTGCCTCTGCCCAGCCACTGCTGAGCAGGATATTACTGACCCTTATTTCTTATTCCACCTCACCCCATCCCAAGACTTCCACACACTACCTCAGCCCTATATAAGTTCCTGCCCTGATGCAATAAAGTGAGATCCTGCTTTGACAGACTCCTGGCTCAGTGTCTGTTTCTCCTGGTGGCCAGGGGGGAGGTCTGGGTTGTCAGCAATCACCATCCTGCTGGGCCCAAGGGAGAGATCGGCAGGACTGGCTCTGCCTCAGTCCCCTATCTGCTGGAAAACCCCCAATGGTACCTTTCCCTGAATGAGATCCCCAAGTTAAAGAAAGCATAACAGCAACATGCATTTACCACTCTGCTTTCTGATGTCAGTGACTACGTGACCAACTGTCACAAGCTCCTACAACCTTGACTTCCACATCGTGGTGGATCGCCCTTGAAGTGTCAGCCAGAATAAACTTCCTTGCTTAAATCATCTTTGCTGCGCTGGAGAGATGGCTCAGCAGTTAAGAGTACTGATTGCCCTTCCAGAGGGCCCAGGTTCAATCCCCAGCATCCACATGGAAGCTAACAACGGTCTGTAACCCCTGTTCCAGGGCAAATAACACCCTTACCTTATATGTGTGTGTGTGTGTGTGTGTGTGTGTGTGTGTGTATACACCTAAGTTTGTATATATACAAAAAACACCGATGCACATAAAGTAAAAATAAAAAATTCTAAAATAAATTGTGTTTGCCAGAGAATTTTATCACAGCAACAGGCAAAGAAACTGAGCTATCACTGCTAAAGACAAAGCCTGCATAAGGCGATCTACCTGTGCATCACCCAAGAACTTGGACCTATTTCAGATGAGCTGGGAACCCCCATTCCAGAAGAACCAAGCCTCCCAAAAGTGCAAACACCACAGTAGGTGTCCCCGGCATTTGTGCCCATTGCTATCAAGTTACCTGGAAATGTTAGCAACATTATTTGAATAAATTCCTCTTTGAGTATCAAACCATGTAATAGTAATTTGAATTTTAAATCAAATGGAAATAAGTTTGAACTGAAAAAAAAATTACTGTGGGGAAAATGGAATTTATTTGTCTTGGCTTTTTTAGACAGGGTTTCTCTGTGTAGTCCCGATTGTCAAGAATTAAAAGTGTGTGCCACCATTGCCCAGCAGGAAAATGGAAGCTTTACTCCTGCTGGGGAACTGGGCTGGTACACATACTGTAAGGACCCATTATCCACCCTATCCAGTGGACTCTGGTGCTGATAGTTACAAATTTCTTGCCATTCCTTGACCTGTGATTTATCAGGTAAAACCTTAATTGTGGTTTTTTCGTTGCTATTGTTTTTTGTTAGGTTGGTTTTTTTTTTTTTTTTAAGACAAGAGTCTTACTATGTAACTTTAAAGTGACAATCGTGGAATTCGCTCTGTACACCAGGCTGACCTCAAACTCGGAGATTCTCCTGCCTCTGCCTCCTGAGTGCTGCGATTACAGGCGTGCCACCACAGAAGGCTAAATCCAGAGAGCTCCTTTGAAGGGACAGTTTGTTAAACAAAATGAAAGGCCCTATGGCAATGTGGTGCTACACCAGAATGCACTGGAATGTACTTCCGAAAGCATTGCAATCATGAAATTGTTTTTGTTGTTTTTTTGTTGTGATTTGTTTTTGTGAGACAGTTTTTTTGTTGTGATTTGTTTTTTTGTTTTTGTTGTGATTTTTTTTTTTTTTGTGAGACAGAATTTCTCTATGTAGCCCTTGTTGTCTTAGAATTCACTTCGTAACCAGGTTGCCCTCAAACTCAGAGATCCTCCTGTGTGTCTGTCTACCTAGTGCTGGGAATAAAGATATGTGCCACCACGCCTAGCAGAACAACGTTTTAGTGCAAGCAAGTGCAGCCACTCACACTCCAAGGCCCACACGTGCAGGTCAAGAACAATTAAGGGTCAGTTTTCTCCTGTCACCATGGCCTCCAGGGTCTGAATTCAGGTTGTCAGGCTTTCCCATCTTGTCAGTCCACTGTTCTAAGACTGCCGGCCAAGCCTCTCCAACAGTGGCAACATAAGCCTGAGTCTTAGAGAATTGTAAATGGAGACTGCTTCTTCATTTCCTGGCCACCCAGACCCGAAAAATTACACAGAAACTGTATTAATTACAACACTGTTCAATCGTTTAGGTGTATTCCTAGCTAGCTCTTACATCTTAAACTAACCCATTTCTATTCATCTATGTATCACCACGAGACTGTGACCTACCGGTAAATTCCAGTCTGTCTCCTTCAGCAGCTACAAGGTGTCTGCCTTGACTCCGCCTACTCCCTCTCTATATCTTTCAGTCTGGCTATATTCTGCCCTGTCATAGACCAAAGCAGCTTCTTTATTAACCGATGGTAATAAAACATAGTCCTAGCATACAAAGAGAATCCCACATCAAAAAATCTTATGTAAATTGAGAAAAATATCTCAGAGAAGCTGTCCTCTGCCTGTTTTTCAAAGAGAAGTTTCTACTTTTTACAAAGCCTATTGACACAATTTTAGCTCCTTCTGTCCTGTATGAGAAACTTTTGCAAACCTAAATATTGTTAAGGCTTTTTCATTTTGCTTTAGAAATCTTTCCTGCTCTGACATTTGTCCTAAGAGTTATTATCATGTTGTTTTAAAAAATCTCCTTTATAGCCAGCCAGGCGGTGGTGACACACGCCTTTCATCCCAGCACTCTGGAGGGAGAGGCAAGCAGTTCCAGGACAGCTAGGGCTTTTACACAGATAAACCCTGTCTCGAAAAACAAAAACAAAAAACTCTTTTATAACCAGAAGAGGAGGAAAGAGATGAATGGAATACATGTGTATGAAAGCAGAACTATCTGAGAGGGGAGATCAACAAAAAGGGGACAGGAGGAAATGTGGAAAGGGCTAAGGCCACAGCATGGCATGTATGAAACATTACCCTGAAACCTATTATCTTATGTAACTAACCTAAGCACACAGCTCCACTTACCAATCTAACTGTGACAACAGATTCTCCCCCTTGCCCTATCCCAAATATTTATGAAAGTTAATTTGCTGATTCTTTAATGCAATCTTTAAGATATGCATGGTCACCATCTCCTAGTAGCCACTAGTCTCAAGGTTTATAAAACATACACTAAAAATCGATTTCCATTCACACTATTTTGAATGCTGATCTAGTGGTTCCTGCAATGTATAACACAAGTATGTCACCATCATCCCCAAATTCTATTGAACAAAGTTATTAGTAATAGCTTCCATTTTTGTCTTTAAAATAGTTATTATCATAAACCAGGCGGTAGTGGCATACGCCTTTAATCCCAGGATTAAAGGAGGCAGAGGCAGGTGGATCTCTGTGAGTTCAAGGCCAGCCTGGGCTACAAGAGCTAGTTCTAGGACAGGCTCCAAAGCTACAGAGAATCCCTGTCTTGAAAAACCAAAAAAACAAAACAACAGAATAGTTATTATTTACTTGAGTATGGCACACATGCCAAGGCACATAAATGGTCAGAGGACACCTTTCCTGAGGTGGTTGTCATTCCTGCTGCTCTGCATACCCCAGGCTAGACAGCAGCTGAGCTCGTCCCTGCTTCCTGTCTCCACATGGAAGTGTGCTGGGACTGCAGAGCATCTAGCTGGTCTTAAAAGCACAAGTTCCATTAACTGGGCGCGTTAGCAAACACCTTTTAATCCTAGAACTCCAGTGCTCTGGGGAGGCAGAGGCAGGTGGATCTCCCGAGTCAGAGGCCAGCCTAGTACACATAGAGAGTTCCAGAACAGTCAGTTACACAGAGAAACCTAGTCTCAAAAACAAAACAAACCAGAAAGAAAAAAGGGGTATGGGGGGAGGGTCTCAAGGTCCATGGGCTCTGACAGCTAGTGTTCCTCTCCACTGAGCCATTTCCCTGGCTTGTTTTGCGACAGGGTCTCCTGCTTCCAGGTTGGCCTTGAATTCATTACGTAGCAGAACCCTGGCCTTCCGAACCTCCTGCCTCCACCTCCCAAAGCACTGGATTACAAGTGTCCACCACTACACTTGGTTTATGCAGCTGGGGATTTGTGCATGCTAAACTCAACTGAGATACACCCCCAGCCCAATAACAGCTTCTTTCTTTTAAGCACTTAGTTCAGACTCAGTAGCCTTTTTCATCACAGTAATACTAAAATAGGTTTACCTCAATATTAGAGACAGGAAAACTAAAGTTCTATAAGAAAATGTGCCTAAAATAACCCTTCAAAGGCCAGTGTTGGGGTTGGCACATGGCTCAGCAGGCCTGGCAACCCCTCTGCAACCAACCCACAAGGTGGAAGAACTGAGCCCCACAAGCTGACCTCTGGCATTCATATACACAGTAAATAGGGTAATAAAAGTAAAGGTTGATGATGCTATTTGTTGTCAATTTACATAAAAATACATCCATGTCCATCAGAGCATATTTCACCCATGCTTTACTAGCAATGTTTCTTGTCTTCTCCTTCCTCCTTTGATATTTACACACTTGTACACAGCTTCCAAATTTCAGCTATGTTGAGTTTCTCCCTGCACTTCCCCTCGCCACTTTGCTTCTGAGGACCATCCCGATCACCTAGTACTGATGGTTTGGAAGGTTCAAAACAGGACGGCCATACCAGTTAGGCAAGCCTTAGCCTGGCTAATCAAATTCACTTGGGGAAGTCTTAGAAAAGCAGATGCTTTACTCAAATTCTTACTCATATTTACTCACATTCTTACGACAGAGTAAGAATATGCAAACATAAAAATCAACAGCATTCATAGTGATCCTGAGATCAGATAGAGTTTATCTTACATCAGCTCCAGACAAGAGTTCATTTCCCACTTTTACAACAGTGAAATAATAAAATACTATAGAAACTGGTGCATTTTCTACAAACTGGATACACTGAAGTCTCCAAGATATACCATGTTCAATAGGAAATTGAAGTTTATTAATTTAATTATTACACAAGTCACATCTGACACTGAGAAAATGAAAATGCTATTTACATAAAACAACAGATTAAAAATACATACTATCTGTATTTTAATGCGTACTAGCCCCAGGATTCAAACATGGAGTCCAAAACTTGCATCTTGTAGTTCATTTACCAAGAGCCAGACCGAAGGGCAAGGTTGACAGTGTATTTCACACTTCATGTACATGGTTTGTCATCCGTGGAGGAAGACACAGTCTCTTCAACACGTGTTCCAACTTCTGAGTCTTCCACTTCAGAATCCTCAACAATTTCCTCTTCGGAATCAAATTCTTGACTATCCGGTGATTCAAAGCTATCCAGAGGTTCATTACTCAGCCTCTTTTAAGGAAAAATCAGCAATTTATTGTAAAAATCTTGAAACGGAAACCCACTATTAATCAGTATACTGATACAGCAACCCACCAATGTTATAATACCCCCAATAAATTCACTTTTACAGTGGTATATCAAAGTCTCTACAAGTGTCACATATTTCAGCAAGTCCAGTTAGCAATTTGCTGGGGTTTTTGTTTGTTTTTTTAAAGCACTGACTGAGCTGCTTCCAAAGCACAACCTAACCTGGCACTTCTCTGAAACCACAGAACTGTATGTTCTTAATTTCTAGCCAGTTGGGGACCATATTTTTAAAGTCAACACAGAGAACTAGTTCAGTACTTCAAAAATTAAGAGCATGGTCCTCCAGAGGACCGGACTTCTATTCCCAGCACCCATAGCAGGTGTCTATCACTCTCGCTCCAGGCCACACTTACTCATAATTAAAAATAATTTTTTACAAAAAGTCTTAAAATAACAACATGCCATGGTTCTAAAATGTTAAGGCAGTAATTTAATGCAAGAAGATTTGATTTGAAAAGCTTTCTTCCCAATGGTAAGATGGATTTGCTTTATAAATACAAAAAAGGCTGAGAGCATTTATCAAGTAAAGCCTGGTAAAGTCAGAGAAATCAGGCTGACTTTGAAACACATCAGCTATTTCCTGAATCTAAAGTCAGATAAAGCCTATTTGTTTTCTAAATGGCAGCTGATATGCTTATACGAACTAGAACCTAGAAATGTGTTAACTGTGCAATGGAGTAACTTTTCTTATCTTTTTCAGATGTGGGCTTATTACTACCATTTTACAGGTAAGGAAAATAAAATCCTGACAGGATAAATAACCTTCTCTATCCAAGAAACTCAATGGTGCTGACCAAACACTGCCTTCATGACTCTGAATCCAATGAATATGGAATTACCTACCTCAATTACTTCTGCCATGTACTGTACATGTTCTGCTACTTCTGCCAAATCTTTATTCTCCTTTTTCAGGCGGGCAATTTCACTGTCCTTTTGTTCAATTGCTTTATGAAGCTATAAAATGAAAATAAAGTTTAGTATTCCATAGATCTGCTCTGATCTCCAGAACCCTCCAATCAGATCACTGGCAAACCCACGCAGTAACACAGCAGGGCTCATTTTGCTCATGTAGTCAAATTTACACTGGACCAACACTCAAGCTGGTCTACCAGTCCAACTATGCTGAAATGGAAAAGAACACTACCAGAACCCATGAAATGGTAAGAATTCAATACGTACTTTCTCATTTTCTTTAAGTGCTTCATAGAGAGCTTTCCTCCGTTGTTCTGCCACTTCTTTCCAATACTGAGAGGATGGATTTTCTGGAATAAATCAGTGTTTTCCATAACTGTAAACCTTTGGCTGTGGTGGAGCACATGTCTCTACTCCTAGCACTCAGGAGTCTGAGGCCTAGACTGCACAGTGAGTCCTCATCTCAAAAACACAGAACTTCCTGCTACAAACAACCCAGTCATTTGTTTCTATTGAAAAATTCCAACCTAATTTTTATTTTCCCCGCAACATATCAGAGTTTTCAATCCTTGAAAAGAATTGCAACAGAAGGAAAATAAGTGCAGATGTATTACCTATACGGTTTAACATTTTACAAGGTTTGTTTTGTGCTAGTGCATTTTTATTTGACCTTTGTGGGGGACAGGGACTCTACCACCACTGAGCTATACTGTCAGCCCAAATAGTGCTACCTTTGAAACGTCTAGACCAGTTAATTTGCATATAGTTCTTAATTTTGAATTTGTTTCAGGCTCAACATTTTTGGCAGGAATATTGCAAAATACACAGTATCTTCAGTGTATTATCAGGAAATACACACTAAAATGTTACAATATTGAATATAAAATATGATCATTTGATTTGAGGGTCATATACCAAACTTCTCCCTTGTAAAGCTTGTTTTCCTTGGTAATAAGAGATCTAGGGAGTAAAACTTGAGTTGGTTAATCTGTTTCCCAAACAACTTTAACTCTACTGGAGATTCTTGCTTTAATCTTCTATAATCTACTGTGGATGTGATTTTGAAAGGAATCCTCCCTATTCCATTTTCTCTTAAGCTACCATTACAGATTCATATACTCTTTTCCCTTCACTGTACCAAAAGCAATGCTGTCATTGTTTTTATTTTGAGACATATATCCCAAGCTGGCTGGCCTTGAACTTGATAAATAGCTGAGAACGACTCTGAAGTGATCTATCTTTATGTAGGAACAGCATGCATTACAAGTGTTCGGCACCGTGGCCCGCTTAATTAGAAGTCATTCTTGCCACTAGTCATTTTGAGGCTGAAAATTTCACACATTTAATCAGTGTTCATCTCTTCAAATTGAATCTGTCCCTTAAACATGTCCAACGTTTTCCTTATTTTCTGATATGAGACATAAGGATCACTCTATACAGTATCCTGGATACTGGAATGCTGGAGTCAGCCATTTTCTCAAGAGCTTCAGTGCAGAATAGTGTTTACAAACCAAGAATTGTGTATCTGGTATGTTTCTTGCTTTCAGTGGAATGACTTTTTTGTTTGTTCATTTGTTTGTTTTTCGAGACAGGGTTTCTCTGTAACTTTGAAGTCTGTTGGCCTCAAACTCACAGAGATCTGCCTGTCTCTGCCTCCCAAGTGCTGGGATTAAAGACGTGCACTACCCCCTTCCTGGCAAGTGGGTTGTCAATAATCAATTTATACTAATACTCTCAACCAATTCAACAATTCACCCTTCCCTTCTCCACTCCACATTTGTATTTCCATTCACCCTATTAAGAACCTGCCTCCCAACACCAACATATTACTCATTTGCTCTATTCTAAAAAACAGGAGATTTTTCTTTGCAAAAGTACACCAATACAGTACCAACAAAAGATTTAACAAAATTCAGACAATCTGTGTGGGTCTTTTAATTCTAATGATATATATAGTCATAGTTATACTGGTACTTTCTATGATTAATGATCTACAATCACCAATGACTGTACAAACAACATTTCTGAATGATTTTAACCTAATCAGGTACAAACATTACAAGCCCTGTTTTGAATGTACTACAAAGCTGCTGTGGTTCTGTTCAATAGACCAACCATTTTCAATTTTGTCCTTCCTGTATAAAAAAAAAAAAAAAAAGTACTTTGTGCTTCTAAACTTCCTTACAACATCCCAGGAAACTCAGAACAAACCCAAAAGTTGCTGTGACTGACCCTGAACAAGCCAATGAACTTCAAAACTGAAGCAAGACTGCCTGAGTTCAAGGCCAGGTTGGGGCTACACAATGAGTTCTAGGACAGTCTGAGCTGCAGAGTGAGATTGTGTCCCCATATAAAAAAGCCCACCACAATGATTTTAACATATTATCAGTTTTCTCTTCTGGTTTCCACTACTCTCCCATTAAATACACTTTTTATTAAGTGTATTTCAGCCGGGAGGTGGTGGTGCACAACTCTAAACCCAGCACTAGGGAGGCAGAGGCAGGCAGATTTGAGTTCAAGATCAGCCAGGTCTACAGAGTGAATTCTAGGACAGCCAGAGTTACACAGAGAAACCCTGTCTCAAAAAATAAACAAACAATAAAGAACAATAAAGTATATTTCTCCTTTACCTTTATCTCCCTTTCCCCAGTGATGTTCCTATTGGCCCTATTACTTTGTGTCCTCTTGGAATATTCAAATCCTTTTTCTATTATCACTTTTCTTGTAAAAAGCCCATTTCCAGGTCTTGTAAAATTCCAATGCAATTCACTCTCACAGATGTCAATTTAGTCACTGTCCTGTTGTTTAATATCTTACCCATATCGGGGTCTTGCCAAACAAATAGTTCATGTGTTCAAATTTAGAGTATTTGCCTATTTACAAAACAAAATCTTAAATTATCAAACAGTAAGCCCACCAAATAATACACCTCCATTGTAACTTTCAGGACAAGGCTATATTCATTTTTCGTACCTTTAATCATAAGATCAAATGCTTCCTGGGCGACATCTCCAACGTCTTTATTTTCACTACTTTCTGAACCAGAGCTTGAAGTCTTGGATGTTAACTGGTCATTCCAAAGCTTCCTTTTGGACAAGCCTTTTGGCAACTGTGATGGAAATGCTAAATTACTTAGATTTGATAAACAAGAAAGCTACATTGTTCAGTTATTTATGTATTTAGGATTTTTTTTTAAAGTTATACAATTCAAAACTACCAAAACAGGGCTGGTGAGATGGCTCATCAGATAAAAGTATGTGCTGCCAAGGCTGACAACCTGCATTCAATCCCTGTGACCCACACAGTGACAGAGTAGATTCCTGAAATATGTTCTCTGACTTCAACTGTGTACTATGGCACTTAAATGCTCCAAAGCCCATGTAAACACACACATACATACCCACATGGGTGTGTGCACACACAAAATAAATAGTTGCATTTTTTAAGACTGCATTTGTAATTACATTTTTATATTTGTGTGCGTTTATGGATTTGAGCGCAGTCCTTGGCCAGAAAAGGGTGTCCCACCCTTTAAAGATGAATTACAGACAGTTGTGAGCTGCCTGACATAGGCACTGGGAACTGAACTTAGGTCCTCTGGAAGAGTAATGTGTGCTTTTAACCACAGAGCTGTCTCTTCAGCCCATAAATTTAAATTTTAAAAATCTACCAGAATACATATTATTTTAGAAATTTATTTGCAGCAACTATTTGGACTTTAAAGTTTAGCTACAATTAAAACAAACTAGTACTTAAGAAAACTTGGGGGGGGGGACTGGAGAAATGGCTCAGAGGTTAAGAGCACTGGCTGCTCTTCCAGAGGTCCTGAGTTCAATTCCCAGCAACCACACAGTGACTCACAGCCATCTGTAATGTGATCTGGTTTCCTCCTCTGACCTGCAGGCATACATGGAGGCAGAATGTTGTATACATAATAAATAAATCTTAAAAAAAAAAAAAAGAAAGAAAAAGAAAACTTGGGAACTGTTTAATGCTGATTGACCATCTCCCCACTCTAGCCCTGTACACATACCTCATTTTCTCTGCCAACAAGAGACCCATCTGCAGAAGGCTGAATCATCTTCAGTGTTCTCCTTGGGACAGGACTATTCTAAAAGTCAAGACGATTCATTATCTGGTTAGTGCTATATGATTACTTTCCAAGTTTCTATACAGTTAGACTGAGCCTTATTATAATCTAAGAGTAAAAAAAAACCCACTAAGAACACAAGATATATATATATATATATATATATATATATATATATATATATATATCACAATGCTGTATTAGAATAAGACATTGTAATAAAATGTTGGCTTAATCAACCAGCAAACTTATTTCCCAAGATTAGAGTTTGAAGAAATCATTAATAGGTAGGTCATATCACCCAAGCCAAGTTATCACACACACAGATAACTTTTCTCATTCTAATACAAAGTCTTGCTGTAATCATTGTCAACCCATCTTATTTATTTAAAATACACATTAACGCTTTCTATGGTGGCAGTGACAATTCAAATGATGTATGACAAATTTTCAATTAAAAACTAACTGTATTCTTAAAAAAAAAAAACAAACCTTCTACACTGGGATTTACAAACATTCTACTTTACAAAAGAGATAAACACTGAGAGAAAAGGTGATTCCACAAAATACTTTTCTTTAATCAAAATGATTCATCTCAGAACTCTAAATATTCCCAAACATTATGGTCATTTTGTGGAAAAAACAAAAACAAAAACCTGCTGGTTGGTTTGTGTCAAAAACCAGGACACATCTGGGAAGAGAGAATCTCAATTGATGAAGAATGGTCCATAGGCAAGCTGGGGGCATTTTCTTGGTTGATGATTGATATGAAGGCTCAGCTGTTGCCAGTGCTATCATCCCTGGGCAGGTGTACTGCGGTGAATAAGAAAGCAAACCGAGCAAGCAAGGAGATGGCCTATGCTTCAGTTCCTGCCTCAAGTTCCTGTTCTGACCTCCCTCAATGCTGGACTGTGACCGGAGACCTGAAAGCTGCAATAAACTCTTCTCCAGGTTGTTTTTGGTCATAGTAGTTTGTGGTGTTGTTTTAGTTTTTTTCAAGACAGTGTTTCTCTGTGTAGCCCTGGATGTCCTGGAATCATTCTGTAGACCATGCTGGCATCCAACTAAGAGATTTGCCCCCCCCCCCCCGCTTCCTGGCATTAAAGTGCTGGCATTAAAGGTGTGCACCACTACCACCTGGTTTGGTCAAACAGAAACATTAATAATGAAATACAATTAAAAATATTTTGTTATATTTGCTTGTGTGTGCACACATGTACACACAGAGATCAGAGGACAACTTGCAAGTCAGTTCTCTCCTTCCACCATATTTATTCCAGAGATCCAACTCAGGTCATCAGGCTTGGCAACAGGTATCTCACATGCCCAGGAATATAAGTTTTACTTATTTACTTATTAATTGGAGACAGGGTCTTTCTGTATAGCCCTGACTGGCCTTGGTCTCACACAGATCCACCTACTTCTACCTCTCCCGTGCTGGAACTAAAGGCTTGTAGCACTATGCCTGGCACCAGAATATACCTTCTAGAACACATTATAGGTGGAAGCAAGTGCATGCGTATATAATGAATAGCCCCTCCTCAACTATCACCTGACAACAGAAGCTGATCTGCTACAAGTCCATTCATTAGGAGACTGATCAAATGTCTGTGATTTAGACAAATCAAAACACCCTGGCAAGAGTAGCACAAGCCTATCATACCACCCAGCACTTAGCAGGCAGAGGCAGGTGGAGCTCTTTGAATTCAAGGCCAGTCTGAGGTTTCCGCAGTGAGTGCCACACTAGCCAGGACCACATACTTAGACGCTATCTCAAAAGACAAACAAGTAAACAATAACAAAAACAAGCCACGTCACCACATGGTGGCACGTACATTTCATCCCAGTATTCAGGATGCAGAGGTAGAGGCAGGCAGATTTCAATGAGTTTCAGAATAGCCAAGGCAACAAACATAGTGAGACCTTGTCTCAAAACAAACCCAGCACCCCCAAAGAACCCTCTAAAATCCCCAAGTTACTGTTCTAAAAATAAAATTTTGTCTTCTTTAAAATATGAAAATAGTTCCAATATATTTCCTGATTTGTAAGTTCTATTTTGAAGAGGGAAAAAAAAAAGTATCATTAGTTCTACTGGCACCATGGGATAGCAAACAACGGTGAATACTCAAACAAGGTTAGCAAGAACATGACACCACACCAGCGTGAGAAAGTTACTGTACTCCACAGCACAGAGTTCACCTTTCCCACGGTAAAGTTTCTACTGCTGATTCTTATGTCACTATTTAACCGAGGGACAAATGCCAACTGCCATGAGAACAAACATTACAACAATATTTCAGATATAATTTAGATTACAGATTAATCAGGTCTCTAAACAGAAGAAAATAAAACTAAATGTTGGATCTTGATAACGGTCAAAGAAGCCAACTGAGTTGCTGACACATGTACAGGACCACTTCCAGTATCTCTACTTTACACGTGTCAGCTTTATAAACTACAACCCAGGGATGGCTCTTCTATAACACTCCTTCCTCTATGCACATTATTAAGATAACATTAGAACAGCAGACTTCTAGATTCCACATTTCATTCATGTTTAAACCTTAACCTTTTCAGGAAACAATCTGATACCCTGCACACCCTCTCCCCAAAATAAATGCCAGAGTACACTCAGTTTTCCAACTTCTGATAATGAGTCCTGAATTTAAATTCCTTCTAAGACCTGAAGAAAGAGTTTCAGCCCAGGAGTTTGGGATCAGCCTGGGCAACATGACAAGACTTTACCTCTTAATTAAAACGAACAAATTCAGGTACATTTAAGAGGCTCCATTACATACCTTCACGTTCTCCTGGGCTCCTTCCTGTTTCTGCTTCATACTGGGATTCATTTTTCAGCTGACAACACATTAAAAAAAAAAAAACAAGCAATTTAAAACCAGTATGGTCTGTATCTGAAGGTAGAGTCTAGACATTTTTTAAAATTATTTACACCACAAAAATCTTACTGCTTTATAGCAGAACCACTCTCTGATAGAATGGCATGGTGTCCTGTACAGAATAGAGATCTGAGAAAGGGGCACCAGAAAAATCAAAACAGGCACTTAAGCAGGCTCAGATTTACCCTCAAAAACACCATCCTGCCTGTCATGGTGGCACCGGACTGTGACCTTGGAATACAGTGGCAGAGATAGGAACATATCAAACTGGAGATCAGCCTAGGCTACAGAGCCAACATCCTGTCGTCGTCGTCCCCCCAAAAAAAGGAAAAAAAATTCTAAGAAATTTTGGCTGGGGATGTCTCTCAGTGGGCAGAGTGCATACTAGCATGGCTTGATGCTCGGCTCCATTCCTAGCACAGCATAAACCAGGCCTAATGGCAACGAACAGCTGGGAAAACAGAGAAACTGAATTCAAGGTCATCCTCAGCTACGTAGCAAATTTAATACCAACTTCCCTGGTACTTACATGCAGTTAATAATTTACATTGTGTCTCATCACCCACACATGTATGCAAATACAAACAGCTTATAACCCAGTGTGAAGTTCTTCTATTTTCTACTCTATTTCACGTTAATAAAACCTTATCGGAAACCCACTCGAGAGACTCTCGATCTGTTTCTTCTTTCCTTTCGAGATGGCTAAGCAGGCAAAAGTGACCTAGAACCTGCGGCTTCGGCGTCCTGAGTGCTGGAGACTGAGCACTACCACGCCCAGGCTTGGGCAATGTTTCCCAAAATGCAGGCAATGGCCCAAGATCCCGCTATCATTAGTCAGGAGCATAGGACAGTGTCGGAGGAGAACCCACTGTCACCTACACTGGTATCACTGGAATGGAAGGGGCAGGACTCAAGACCCTTGTCCCAGCAGCAGCGTTAGCAGCAGCCTTGGAGCGGATCGGAGGAACCCAGCTCAGGCCCCGGGCAAACCCCGTGAGACCCAGCGGCAGCAAACCTTCCCGGGAGCGCTAGCCCCGCCCAACGCGGCGCGCGCCAGCCAATAGGAAGCGCGAACGCCAGAGCGCGCCAAAACCGACCCCAGCAATGGCGCAGCCCCTCCTCTCAGCTCGCCCAGCTTTGCCTTGCTACGGGACCGAGACTACGGGCCGAGACTCGGATCCCTTCAGGTCCTTGCCTCTCCCGGCCGGTTCCCCGAGGCTGTCGAGGCAGGCCCGGCTTCGGGCCAGACGGGCGACACCGCTACCGGAGTTGCTCTCACCACCACCCCCACCACCACCCCCGCGCCCTTGGACTCACAGGCCACGGTGCTCCGTTCCGGGCGAGCGAAAGAGCGAGACGACCCCCTGGCAGCACGCCGGGAGCAACGGCGCCAGAACGACCCGAACCTGCGGACCGACCGGGTAGCTGACGTAATGAGAGGTGGGGCCTCGGCAGCCAGCCAATCGCCTCTTGCCGCCGCCCACCGCGCACTGGATTCCGTGCGCCTGCGCAGTCGGCCGCGGCGCCTGTAGTCTTTGGTTAAGTCACTAGGGTTCCCCTTGGCTAGAGGTCTGGGTCCTCTTTCCTTACCTTCTGACCGTCTGCCAGAAGCTCATGGCTTCAGTCCTCTACAGGTACTCTGCTGGGAGGACAAAGGACCTACTTTCACTGGCGGCAAACACGGAATATACATATATTTTTCAAAGGTATTTTATTTGTGTATTCTATGTTTAGTTTTTTGTTTGTTTTCGAGACAGGGTTTCTCTGTGTAGCCCTGGCTGTCCTGGAACGATGTTTTTGTTTTGTTTTTTTGAGACAGGGTTTCTTTGTGGCTTTGGAGCCTGTCCTGGAACTAGCTCTTGTAGACCAGGCTGGCCTTGAACTCAGAGATCCGCCTGCCTCTGCCTCCGGAGTGTGCCACCACCCCACAGCGTATGTTTAGTTTTTAATAGACATACATGCAGGCATGCATGCCTACACCCATGGACAGGGATGCACACATGAAATGAAGTAAATAAACAGATGAAATATGATGGCTAGAACAGAAAGTCATACTGGGAAAACATGGGCCCAGTGCAAGCTAACAAAAGTTGAAACTGAGGAAATTTTAACCATATGAATTTTACTGTATATGAGTTATACCTCAACTGGTTAATGAGGTGGCTCATTGGTTAAGAGTGCTTGTTCTTACAGAGGACCTGGGTTTGGTTCCCAACACAGACATGGTGGCTCACAGCCATCCCTAACTCTAGTTCCAAAGGATCTGATTCCTCCATGGGCACCAGGGTGAACGTGAATCATTTAGGCAACACAGTCATATGCAGAAGTTTTTAAAATTGGAAATTACACATCAATAAATCTGGAAAACAAAAGGAGGGATGCACTATAAGGAGTTCCTGAATACTAAAACATATAGGCAGCCCAAAAATCCTAAGTTCACAGCCAGCCAGGTTACATAGACAGAACGCAGATATGGTTACTTAAGTCCAGGATCTACCTTATTAGCCAATAACGATTTAGAAGGAAACAGAACTTGTGTCTAGGGAATCCCAGTGGTCTAGAGGCTGAGAAAAGTCAACGTATTTGTTACTTGTTGCTGACAATACCTGACAAGTGCAGCTTCAGGGAGGGTTTGTTCGTGCTCACAATTGGAGGGTACAATCCACCATGGTGGACAAGGCGTGGCGGCAAGAGTGTGAGGCAGCAGATCCCATGCATGCAAGCAAAACATTCATATGCATGCGAACTATCTCACACATGCTGTTTCCCTTTAACCAGCACAAATCCCGCTAAATGAAAAACTTTCCTTTTTCCACACATAAAGACCTGGATTCTATGGTTCTGCCAGTTATCAGTTCATCACCTCTCAGTCCCAAATCCCCTGGCAAGTTCCAGAGGAGCTGCATGTATGATCTGTCCTTGGAG
This sequence comes from Myodes glareolus, assembly GCF_982192425.1. NCBI lineage: Eukaryota > Metazoa > Chordata > Mammalia > Rodentia > Cricetidae > Myodes > Myodes glareolus. The sequence continues at coordinate 42,336,681 of NC_142039.1, forward strand.
CACCCATAACTTCCCATCCACTCATGCGCCAATGAGATCTGGACTTCATGTCTGGGTGAGGAAAGAATGCCTGGGGGGGGGGGGGGAATTCATCAGTCTTGCTACTCAGAGGGGGGTTTGTTTGTTTTTCCCAGACAGGGTTTCTCTATGTGGTCTTGGCTGTCCTGGAACTCATTCTGTAGTCATAGAGACTCGCCTATCTCTGCTTCCAGGGTGCTGGGATTAAAGGCTAAAGGCGTGAGCCACCAGTGCCTGGCTGCTGCTCCATGGTTTTAAAGACAATTTTCCTGAAGAATGTAATATGAATCTGGGTGAGACAGCTTATACCTTTAATCTCAATAGTAACCTGAGGCAGGAGAATCTTGAATTTGAAGTCAGCTTGAGCTATGTAGTTAGACCCTATTTCAAAATGCCAAAAAAAAAAGAGAATCTAAGAGGACTAAGGAGATGGTTCAGCAAATGGAGTGTTTACAGACTATGACCCAGGAGCAACATGGTAGGACAAAACTGACTCTTGCAAGTTCTCCTCTGACCTACACACACACACACACACACACACACACACACACACACAACGAGTAGGTAAATGTAACAAAGAACAGAAAAGAAAAGACATAAGGAACAACTCCTACCCTTTCCACCTAAATGTGAGATCCAGACCGTGGAGAAACTGCATACCCTATGGGACCCCACCCATGGAACTTTCTGGAAATATATGCTCTGTAGAACTTGACGATAACCTTTCAGGGTACCAGAGAAAGCTCTTCACAGGGAAGCTCTCAGAGGAAGCACTCTATGATAAAGCTGCCCGGGGGGGGGGGGGGGGGGGGGGGGGGGGGCAGTATGGCCGGGAGCTGCTGACTGCTGCCCTCTGCTGACACTGATAGCGATTAGTTGTCACCCTTGTGCTCCACCAGGACAGAAATCCGCTTTGGGCTCCCTCAGTGCTTTGCAGCGGCTGAAGAGGAGGGGATAGCAGCGAGTGAGGCCCTTTAAAGCTGCACGGTCCTCAGTACCCAGAGCCTTAACCCTACAGGCACTACAGCTCTAGGGAGCCTAGGGAGCCCAGCTGCGACCGACGTTTGGGGAGTCCTTGGTGGTCAGCACTGGCCAGTGTTACCAGCTGTTAGTCTAGGGTCTGAGCAGGAGAATCACTGCAAGTTCAAGTCCCGCCTGTCCACATGGCAAGCCTCAAGCCAGATCTGATTGGTGTGGGAGAATGATCTGTATTCTGTCAATCATATTTTAATAAAACGCTGATTGGCCAGGCAGGAAGTATAGGCGGGTCAATCAGACAGGAAGTAGAGGCGGGGCAATGAGAATAGAATAAGGCTACGGAGGAGGAAGGTCCCTCTGCCATTCCTGTGCAGACCACCGAAGAGGCAGCAGCATGTAACTTGCCCAGCTGAGAAAGGTACTGAGCCCGTGTGGCTAACATAGATCAGAATAATGGGTTAACATAAGTTATAAGAGTTAACAAGAAGCCTGACCAAATGGGCCAATCAGTTTATAACCTTATGGAGTCCTGTGTGTGATTTCTCTTTGGGATTTGCCGATTGTGGGGTACCAGACGGGACAGATATCCCAACAAGCCGGCCCAGTCATGTTACATCTGATCTCAAAGACAAGTAAAGAAAAGGCGGGCATGGTGGCTCATTCCTGTAATCCTAGGACCTAAGAGGGAAAGACAAGAGGATCATTACAAATTTAAGGCCAGCATTGGCTACATGATTAATAATTACAAGCAAGCCTAAGCTACAGAGGAAGACCTGCCTTAAAAAAAAAAAAAAAAAAAAAAAAAGGAAGTCAGGGCTATTCACTATGAAGACTGTTATGTCTCCAGACTTCAAGGGAGCTTATGCTGGTATAAGAGCACTACCCGGTTGAGTGACAGTCCTTTTGCTGAAGTTGGCCTATGTGGCCAGGGAGATATAATAGCTGCCAAGGAAATCAAGTTGCTCTGCCCCCCCCACAACATGAACAAGAGGAATGTGTGCAATGAGGTCTTATAAGCTGTCATTAACACAAGCAATGACTTTAGCAGATTTGATGGTGAGTGCGTTACTATAACTCCAGGCAAGTGCTTTACCAGTGAGCTACATAACCAGCCCAATGAGGAGTGGATGTCTGTGTCTGTTCCTTTCTATGTAGCATGTAATAGTCCTACTCAGCTTCTTGAGTGCTACCATTACAAGTGGGCATCACCACATCAGGCCCAGTGGCCTCTCAATGCTGCTTTTCCTGTGCTCATTACCTACCTGGTGCCCAGGAGACACAAGTCCCTGTCATCTGTGTCAACTGTGGGACCTTGGTGCATTTCAGAAGTTGAGCAGAAGCAGGAAGTCATTCCTATTTACTCCTAAAGTGTCTCACCTCCGCCCTCTACTGGCAAAATGTCAGTACTAGCAGCAAAGGGAAAAATAGTTCAATACTGTCTCTGTGTGTGTGTGTGTGTGTGAGAGAGAGAGAGAGAGAGAGAGAGAGAGAGAGAGAGAGTATTACCTTCTGGGGGGGACGGGTGTCAAAGGACAACCCCACAGGAGTCTGTCCCCTCCTTCTACCTTGTGAGCTCAGCAGTGAGACCCACCCAGACCAGTTTTTAAACGGCTAAAATAAGGACTTTGAGCTGAGAGGCACAGATAGATCATGTAGCAGAGATGTGACTGTTCCCCTAGGTTCTTTTTTTTTTCCCCCCCGTTGTTTTTCAATTTTGGTTTTTGGAGATAGGGCCTCACTCTGTAGCCCCAGGTTGACCTCCAGCTCCTGCTCTGCCAGTCTGGGCTGCCTGTCACTCAGCTGCACGCCTAGCCAGGTTCAGCTTGTAATTACTTGTATTTTCCTGCCTAAGTTTGTTAATCACTTCACTTTCATTTTCTCTCCAAATGAAAATGAGCAAAGCGTCAATATAGTTTTTAGAGATGCAGATGGTGACTGAGAGGTGACTCAAGGGTTAAAAACACTTCCAGAGGACATAGGTTCTACCCCCAGCACCCACATGGCAGCTCACAACTGTCTGTCACTCCAGCTCCAGGGGAAATGACACCCTCCTATGGCTTCCACAGACACTGCACACACTTCATTCACAGACATACATGAAGGTAAATCACCCGTACACATAAAATAAAAAATAAAATCTCAAAAAATGTAAATAAAATAAAGATGTCTTTTAAACATATGAAATAGTGTCTCGGGTGGTTTGAATGGAATTGGATCCCATAAACTCATAGAGAATGGCACTTTTAGGAGGTGTGGCTTTGTTGGAGGAAGTGTGTCACTCTGCAGGTGGGCTTTGGGGAGTCATATATGCTCAAACCATGTTCAGTGTCTCAGTTCACTTCCTGTTATCTTTGGATCAAAGATGTAGACTTCTCAGCTCTTATATCTACCTGCATACCACTATGTCCCAACATGATGATAATGGACTAAATCGCTAAACCTGTACGTCACCCCAATTAAATGTTTTTCTTTATAAGAGTTGCCATGGTCACATCTTTGTGAGTTTGAGGCTAGCCTGGTCTACAGAGTTAGTTCCAGAACAGGCTCCAAAGCTACAGAGAAATCCTGTCTCGAAAAAATAAATAAATAAATAAATAAATAAATAAATAAATAAATAAATTAGCCGGGCTGTGGTGGCACACAACTTTAATCCCAGTACTCAGGAGACAGAGGCAGTCGGATTTCTGTGAGTTCGAGGCCAGCCTGGTCTACAAGAGCTAGTTCCAGGACAGGCTCCAAAAGCTACAGAGAAACCCTGTCTTGAAAAATACATTACTTAAGAAAGAAAATTAGTAGCTGGGAATAGTTGTGTACACCTTTGGTCTAAGCATTGGGGAGGCAGAGGCAGGTGGATCTGTAAGTTGGAAGTCAACCTGGTTTACTTATTGAGATCTAGGAGAGCCAGGGCTATACAGAGTGACCTTGTCTCAAAAAGAAAGAAAGAGAGAGATGTAAGTGAAGACTGCTTATTTATTTCCCAGCTGCAGCAGACCTGAATAATTACACAGAAAGTATATTAATTATAATACTGTTTAACCAATAGGTTAGGCATGTTCCTAGCTAGCTCTTACTTCTTAAATTAACCCATTTCTATTAATCTATGTATCATCACGAGGCTGTGGCCTACTAGCAAGGTTCTGACGTCTTTCGCCTTCAGTAGCTACGTGGCAACTGTCTGACTCTGCCTTCTTTCTCCCCTGTATTCAGTTTAGTTTTTCCACCTAGCTCTATTCTGTCCTGCCATAGGCCAAATTAGCTTCTTTAACCAATGGTAATAAGGTATATTCACAGCATACAGAGGGGAAATCCCACATCAGAGAGGAAGGAAGGAAGGAAGGAAGGAAGGAAAGAGGGAAGGAAAGAAGGAAGGAAGGTCGGTCCTATATCAAAAAGTAAAGACTCTTAGGTCTGGAGAGATGGCTCAGGGGTTAAGAGCATGCACTACTCTAGCAGAGAACCTGAGTTTAATTCCTCGCACCCACACTGAGTAGCTCACAATTTCCTATAACTCCAATTCCACCTCTAGCCTCAAAGGGCACCTGAATTTACATGCACGTACACACAATTAAAAATAAAGATGAATCTTAAGAAAATGAATTACACCATCCTCCAGCTGTGCTAGCACCCATCTGTAAAACTGAGTCTCAGAAAACTGAGACGGGAGGATTATAAGAGCACAGGCTGACCTCAAGCTCCTGCTGTTTCAGTCTTCTGAATACTGGGATGATCCTGACTTATTTTTGTGGGGTCTTGTTTGCTTGTTTGTTTTTTGAGGTCAGGTCTCACTATGAAGCCCAAGCTGGCCTTGATCTCTTTTTCTTCTTCCTCAACCTCCCAGGTGGTGTGAGATAATTGTATTCTGTCAATCATGTTTTAGATAAACGCTGATTGGCCAGGGAGGAAGTATAGGCGGGTCAACCATACAGGAAGTAGAGGCAGGGTGATGAGAATAGGAGAATGCTGGGGAGGAGGAAGCCCATTCTTCCCAGTTCTGCCTAGATCACTGAAGAAGCAAGATGTGACCTGCCCTGCTGAGAAAGGTACCGAGCCATGTGGCTAACATAGGTAAGAATAATGGGTTAATATAAGTGACAAGAACTAATAAGACGTCTGAGCTAATGGGCCAATCAGTTTTATAACTTATGAAGATTTCTGTGTGATTTTCTCTGGGACAAAATGGCTGGGGGACCGGGCGGGACAGAAACCCCAACAAGCCCGGCCCTCATGTTACACCCAGGTGGTGGGATTATTTTTGTTGTGTTGCCACATGACTAAGTTAAACTATATCTGCAAAGCAAGCAGAGACAGATCTGGGTCTGCTCTGCTCTTGGTGGTCTTCTTGCTGGCCCTGGTTCTTCCCTGTGGCATGAGACTGACTCAGCTGATGCCTTCAATTGCTTACTTAGACTTACGGGGAGCTGAGCTGTTATGTGTCAGATGCCTGCTGCTTTCTGCCTTTGTCACAAAGGCCTGACCAACTGGAGAGATGGGTAATCAGTTAAGAGTGCTTACTGCTCTTCTGGGGACACGGATTCCTGGCACCCATACTGAGCTGCTCCCAGGCGTGTGTGACTCCAGCTCCAAGAGATCCAATTCTGCCTTCTTGCCTCCTCAGCTGAGCACCTGCACGAGTGTGGCATTCACTCACACTGACACATACATACATATGAATAAAAATAATATGTATTAAAAATAAGAGGCCCAAGGCGTTGTCTGTATTGGCTAAAATTATGCATGTGTTAAATAAAATATTTTGAAAAGATCTCAGTATGGAGAAATATCATGGCTTTGGTTAAATTCTCTTGGTGGAAACCATAAAGTGGCTGAATATGCAGGTCCCTGTCTCATAGAAAGACATGTTTCTTTTGTTGTTGTCTTTGTGATGGAGTTCCATGTAGCCTAGGATGGCCTTGAACTCATGACTCTCCTTTTCCTTCTACCCAAATTCTGGTACTATGTATGTGTACCTTATTGTCTAGCTGGCCTGGTACTCACCGTGTAGCTCAGGCTGACCTTGCACTTGAGGAGTCCTCCTATCTCAGTCTCCTAAGTCCTGGACCACCATGCTGAGCAACACATTTCCTTAGAATCAATTCTAAGTAGTAGGAGTATCGCTGCCTTCATTAAATCCTTATTGGGTTTTTTTTGTCCCCTTACAATAAACGTAATTATTTTATACCCAAGAGATGATCCAATTTGTGATGACAATATAAATCATTTGTTTTCTAATCATACTCAAATCATAAGAGGTAAAGTGACAGGTAAATGTTTATGCAAAGTAAGTGCCAAGAAGGGCTGCCATTCCTATAGGGCTGCCATCTGTGGAGCTGCAGAGCGAGAACTCTGGAGAGTCCAGCTGCTCCTTAATCTTCTAACATGAGAATGTCAGATTTCAGAGTTCACTTTCAAATCACCAAGGTTGCATGTAAATAATGATTTGTTGACTTCTACCTGGAAACTGTGTGTGTGTGTGTGTGTGTGTGTGTGTGTGTGTGTGTTTTGCAAGTCCGCATGGGTGTACAGACATGCAGATCGAACATTCATATACATAAAATAAGTCTTTAAAGAAGAGGTAGAGAAGTACAACTACGAAGAATTTCACCCCCTGCTCCCCAAACTAAATCTACATTGAATATTTACTGCCAATCTAAGGAAATACTAGAGACAAACTGTAGAGCTACACCATGGGGATGATGTCAAAAGCCAAAGTATAAAAATTGTCCAGGGCAAATAACTTGGTCCCCCAACAAATAAATGACAAGATAAGGGTTAAAAAGCAGGAGGGGTAGGCATAGTGCCAGCACTCACAGACGCTGTGGTGAAGACAGACCAAAAGCATGAATCTGTATGAACTACATACTGCAGTGCCCTGGGGTGTGGGGAGGAGAGAAGGAAGGAAAGGGGAGGGGAGAACAAAGAGAAGAGGAGGGATAAGCAGGGCTGAGTTTGAGCCTCGATACTGAGAAATGGGGGAAAGATTTATGGAAAACAGGCATGGTACATGGAGGCTGGAGAGCTGGCTTAGCACTTGAGTGTGCACTGGTCTTCAGAGGATCCAAGTTCAAGTCCCAGTAACCACATCAGGTGCATACAACCACTTGCAACTCTAGCTACAGGGGATCTAACACCTCTGCCCTCTGCAGTGTTGCACCTGTGTGCGGATACCCACATGCACACGATTTAAAATAAAATAAATCTTTTTAAAAATGAGATATATTACTAAGTACAATATGTAGTTCATGACTTAATTCACCAATTCTAAGAATCGAAGGAAAAAAGGAATTTTGAATAATAACATTATTCTATGATATTACAATATTAGATATAGAAACTTTTATGTAGCTCAGTGATAATATACCTGATTAATTTCTTTTAATGGTGCCAGGGATAGAACCCAGGGCTTTGCAATCTATCACCATGGCTCATCTCTAGTAGTATCATAGCTTTTACATAGAAGTGGTGTTTACAGGTGATATTTAGATCTGATATTTTCATTGAAATAATCACTAAGGGGAGCTGGGTGGTGGTGGCGCATGCCTTTAATCACAGCACGCAGGAGCAGAGGCAGGTAGAACACTGAGATCCAGGCCAGCCTGGTCTTCAGAGCACGCTCAGCTTCTCCAGCCCCATCTCTGCCTGCATGCCACCATGTCCCACCATAATAATGAGCTAAATCTCTGAAACTGTAAGCCACCCAATTAAATATTCTTCTTTATAGGAGTTAATGTGGTCATGGTCTCTTTTCACAGCAATAGAAAAGCTAACTGAAACAGCAATGAAAGTGTGTGTTCAGCTGACTTTCTTCTTTTACTTCAGTCAAGGATCCCAGACCCTGTAATGGTTCTGCCTTCTTTTACAGTGGTTCTTCCCACCTCAGTGAACATAATCTGGACAATTCCTCATGGACAAGTTTCCAGAGTGGTCATAAATCCCAGCAAGTTGACAATCGGTATTAACAATCACAATATCCAATACTCCGGGGTTATTAACCATCGCAGACTCCGATGTATGTACTCCAGACATCAGTTCCTATTGGAATGCATGAAAAGCAAAGGGCAAAACCTCAAGATCATTGCAATGCTCAGGACTCATGTTTGTCTGAAAATACGGAGTACATTTTTTTACCTGTGTAAAAACAGCTTCCTGTTAATGATATGATACCTTGACTCTTGGTTTTAGTATATTTTACTTTAAACATCCCAGAGTGAACTCTTCAAGCAACTTAATCTAATATAAAGTTCTGAAACACCAAAATTTACCCCCCAAACCAGCAAAGTCACATGTGTGTGGTAGCTCATATCTGTAAGACTAGCACTTGGCAGCCTGAGGCAGAGGATTGCTACAAGTTTGAGGCAAACCTTGACTACACAGTCAGACCCTTTCTCAAAAACAAAGAAAGGAAGAAGAAAGGGAAGGAAGCAAAAAGGCTGAACACGGTGGTGTGGACCTCTAATCACAAGTCTTGGGAGATGGAGGCAGGAGGAGCAAGCTTTCCAGGCTAGCCTGGGGTACATGACACCCCGTCTCAAGTAACCCAGTAGAAAATGAACCAAAGTCAACAAGAGACACTTTAGGGTGGGTGAGATGGCTCAGCAGGTAACGGCATTTGTAACATGAGGGCCAGCTTGTTGGGGTTTCTGTTCCCCGCCCGGTACCCCACAACCGGCAAGTCCCAAAGAAAATCAATCACACAGAGATCTCTATAAGTTATAAAGCTGATTGGCCCATTTGGTCAGGCTACTTATTAGTTCTTATAACTTATGTTACCCCATTATCCTTATCTACGTTAGCACATGGCCCAGTACCTTTTCCAGCAGGGCAGCTTACATCTTTCCTCTCCAGTGGTCTGGGCAGAACTGGCGGAGGAAGCTTCTTGTTTTCTCAGAATACTCCCAGTCTCTTTGCTCCACCCCTACTTCCTGTCTGGCTTTCCCGCCTATACTGCCTGCCTGGCCAATCAGCGTTTTATTAAAATATGATTGACAGAATATAGACAATTCTCCCGCACTAGGCATTTGCCTCCTATCCTAGGGTTAAGGTTTCTATTGCTATGAAGCGACACCATGACCATGGCAACTCTTTTTTTTTAATTATTTATTATGTATACAATATTCTGTCTGTGTGTATGTCTGCAGGCCAGAAAAGGGCACCAGACCTCATTACAGGTGGTTGTGAGCCACCATGTGGTTGCTGGGAATTGAACTCAGGACCTTTGGAAGAGCAGGCAATGCTCTTAACCACTGAGCCATCTCTCCAGCCCCCCATGGCAACTCTAATAAAGAAAACATTTCATTGGGGTGGCTTGCTGACAGTTTAGAAGTTCAGCGCATTGTCTTCATGGTGAAGAGCATGGCTGTGTGCAGGCATTTGTGGTGCTGAATAGTAGCTGAGAGTCCTACGTCTTGCAGGCAACAGGAATTGGACTGAGACACTGGGACGCGTCCTGAGCATAGGAAATCTCAAAGCCTGCCCCAACAGTGACACACTTCCTCCAATAAGGCCACACCCACTCCAACAAAGCCATGTCTCTTAATAGTGCCACTCCCTATGAGAGTATAGAGGCCAATTCTATTCGAATCATCACACCTCCTTATCCTGGAGACCTGAATTTAATCTCCAGAACCCATGTAAAGTTAGAAGAAGAGAACCAATTTTACTAAGTTGTCCTCCACACATATGCCATGATATGCATGCATGTGCACACGGTACATACAATAATTAATTTTTAGTAAATAGGCATGTCACAGAAAAAGATGTAGAAATGGTCCTTAACCTTGTAAGACCACAATCATCTCTGCTCAGTCAGAGATCTGCAAATTAAAACAGAAACATGTCTCAGCATATCACCACCAGCACAAATTCTTGACACCATACTGTGACAGCCAGACTTCTAAAATGTCCCACATTTTCCTTGGCCTTGTGCCCAAGGTTACCTTAGGTTATACAGGAACAGCCGTGAGATTTTTATGGGTCTAATTAAGGTCTTTCATCAGTAAATTGCTTTTAATCAGCAGGGAGGTTATTCTTGTGGCCCTGATTTAATCAATAGGGTGCCTGTCAACAGTCTGGACTTTCCAGAGGCCAGAGTCACTCTCTTACTGGTCTTGAAGAAGCAAACTGCTGGGAACGACAGTCCTAAATCAATGAGTTTACAAAATGAATGAAACAAACAAAAATCTTCCAGTGACGCTTCCAGGAGCAACACAGGCTGCAATGCATTATCAGCCCTGAGACCCTGCGCACTGGCCCAGCTGAACTGTCCTCACATTCCTGGTGCAAAGGACAATAACCACACTCTGGTTAAGCCTGAAGGGTGGCGACAGTTTCCGTATAGCAACAGAACCGAAATGACTCCCTCTTGGTGAGGCTGAAACAAAACAGGTGCCTGTGCGTAGCTGGTAAGAGGCAAATGATTAGGAGTCCTGCCGACCCACCTGGCTGGTGCAAGGATCCATTTCTGGAAATACAGTGCATCAGCGGCTGGCTTAGCAACTCTATTTCCAGGCATTTGCTCTGGAGAGAGCCCACCATTGGTAGAAAGCAGCCTGCATCCAGGGCTTTGCTACAGTGTTTGTCAGGTGTGGTGATAGGTTTGGTCAAGGCAGCTGAACTCTTTGGTGAAGTTAGAAGGGTCACCAGAGAAAGAAACAAAGTGCCTTTCCACCAGGGAGAGATCTGCCATAGATAAAGTGAGCATCGCCACTTCCCTGAGGGGATAAATGCCAGCGGTACAGGAGTGGGTGTGAGCCACAGGAAGTGCTGTGGAGAGTGCGGCTGATGACATAAGGGCAGTTGAGGTCAAGTTAGGATGAGGAGAAGGAGCTGGCTGAGAGAGCGCGGAAGGGTGATCCTCTGTGTGGAAGTTGGAAAGGGTAGGAGCAGAGGGCGCCAAGGCCTGGTCAGCTTTGGGAGGGGATTTGGCTTTTGCCAGGAGAACCTGGTGAACATAGCATGAGTTCCAGAGGGAAGGGTGAGAACGGAGAGCTGAGAAAGCCCACACATGCGTGGATTCAGACCCATGTGTGGCATTGTTTGTCAAGATGAATGAGGATTTGGGAGTCAAATGTACCAATTTTTGGCCACTGAGACTGACTGACAAGTTGGACTTGAGGCCAAGTCGTGTTGCGGTAAAACGAGACAGTAAGACTTAACGACATCGTTAAATCTGAGGGGAGACAGAAACACGAGCAGACAAGCAAGTGGAGGTGAGGGGTTAGGTTTTGAGTGGGAAGAGCCCATGGTCAAGAGTAAAAGAGGTAAAGCTGACCAAAAAGGAGATGTCCTGAAAGGGCAGTAGGAGACCTCCAGAAGGAGGATTAGTGTCAAAGGGAACAAAGAAGGATTAGAGTCCTGTTGACAAGAATTTCAATCAGGTCACCCCCAAGGGGACTGAGAGACTTATCAGAGAGAAATGTCTCAAACCCCAGAGGACAGGCATCCCTTTCCTCCTGGTGGGGGCCATGTAGGGCAAGAGAACGTCCTGGCACACAGATGTGACTTTTTAGTTCTACAGAGACAAAGCAAGAAACTCTGGAGTGACATGAGCAAGCAGCGGTGAAAACAATTTAAGAGGTGGACTGGGAAAGGCTTTTGGGAAAAGGGTCACACACAGGGCTTCTGCCAGAGGGAGTGTTCTAATAGAAGGAGGGGTTAAGTGTCTTAGAAGAGAGATGCCCGCGTGGTGGGCACCCAGGAGAGTGTAGCAGGCTCGAGCGGCCAGAGAGACTAAGAGGACACTTACTGAGTGGGCAAGGAGAGATGAACAGTGAGAGCAGGTGAAGGGAAGAAGGGTTAAAGAGGCTGTCTTAGTCGGTGTCCTGGAGCCATGAAGAGACACCGTGACCACTGCAACTTTTAGAAAATCAAATAAAGCATTGCCAGGTGGTGGTGGTCCATGCCTTTAATCCCCGCACTTGGGAGGCAGAGGCAGGCAGATCTCAGTGAATCCGAGGCCTGTCTGATCTGCAGAACAAATGCCAGGACATCCAGGACTGTTACACAGAGATGCCCTGTCTCAAAAAATATAATAATAATAACAATAATAATAAACATTTAATTGGGGTTTGCTTAGTTTCAAAGGTTCAGCCCATTATCATCACGGTCAGGAGCATGGTGGCATGCAAGCAGACAGGTACTAGAGAAGTGACTGAGATCAGGATCTGCAGGCAGCAGGAAGAGAGCCACACTGGGCCAGGAATGGTCTTTTGAAACCTCAAAGTCCATCCAGTGACACACCTTCCTCCAACAAGGCCACAACTACTCCAACAAGGCCAGACCTCCAAACCCTTTTAAATACTGCCTCTCCCAGATGACTAAGCATTCAAACACGGGAGCCTATGGGAGCCATTCTTACTTAAATCACAACAGAAGTGGAATTTGGTGGGTGGCAGAAGCCAATGTGGGCAAGTGATCTGCACCAAAAGGGCAAAAATTAGCAATTTGGTCCAATTAGGAGAGGCAGACCACCTTGGAAGGGGTCTCATACATGCCTTTCCCAGGTTTTGGCACCAGATGAATACAAGGGATGCAGAAATAACTGCTCCATGGGTGAAAGAGCGAATTTTTTATTTCAGATGCGAAGGCTGTCTCTCAGGGAAAGCAAAAAGAAGCACCAGGTTTCTAAGGGAATGGGTACTGGAAGAAAAGAAGCCTGTGAGCCAGGGCGGGAGGCTTTGAAGTGTGTAATGAGTACTTGTGAGTGGGAGCTGAAGGAGCCTAGAGGTTAGCAGAGACTCCAATTATGCTGATAGGCACCACAGGCATATGCTAATGAGATCCACGTGCTCCTTTTGTTAAAAAATGAGGAGGATGACTCCTTCTGGCAAGTAAGAACTAGCTTGCCAACTCCCTGAGGGAACATAGCTTTTGTCAAGTTCCAGAATTCGGGAAAAGGAGTTTTGTTGTAGGACATTTGTCATTAAAATATGATCGACAGAATACAGATAATTCTCCCCACACCATTTCCCTCTTTTTAAAAAAAAAAAAAACAAAGGAAAATACCCATAGTCCATTTTTTGGGACTGTTGGCGTAGTATTTCAGGCTACTTCCTGCTGGTTGGGGGCCCTGATGATCTTATGGGGACCTAAAGAAAATTTAGAGTTATAATCAAGTCCTGACTGGAGTATCCTGTGAGTCTTGATCATCTCAGGCAGCATTTTGAATCTGTTCTGGATGTAGAACTCAGACATCTGGGCCATCTATTCCTGTCGGAGATTTTTCAGGTGGCCTCCCTTGGTCAAAGGTGATTTTTCTTAACTCTGAATAAATCCAGAGCCTCTCGTTTTCTGTGAAAGAAAAAGCAAAATCTCTTCTCCAAAGTAGCATACCTTTTGACTTCAATTTTGAAGCAAAGGTATTTTCAAAATATCTATCTTGGATTAATTCAGCACTGGGAGGCAGAGGCAGGCAGATCTCTGTGAGTTCAAGGCCAACCTGGTCTACAGAGTGAGTTTCAGGACAGGCTCCAAAGCTACAGAGAGACCCTGTCTGGAAAAAACAAAACAAAACAAAACAAACAAACAAACAAACAAACAGAAAGAAAGAAAGGAAAAAATTCAGATTATAAAATCCCTTCTCCTAAAAGGCGTCCATATATGATTTTTAAAATTCTTTTGTAAGAAACATATATGAGTCAGTTGGTGGTAATGTACAACTTAGCACTCAGGAAGCAGAGGTAGACAGATCTTGGAGTTCAAGGCCAGCCTGGTCTCCAGCACAACAAGGGCTACACAAGGAAATCCTGTCTCAACAAACCAAAAAGAATAAACAAACAAACAAACAAATAAATAAATAGAATTTAAAAGGCATGTAAATATTTATATGTATTTACTTTTAAGGGGAATATTGAATGTAGTCCCCCACTACCACAAATTGTATAGTCAAGTTTCCTGCATTGGGAAAATCTCAGGGGTCAGCACAACTAGAGTGTAATGGATAAGCCTTGCCCTAGGAAAACCATCTTCATGATCACAGCATCTTCCCTGCCAGGTAAGAGCAAACATCATCAAAAGGCAGACTATGAGATGCCTCCATGGGTAAAGTCTTTGCCCAAGTTCCTAACCCAGAAGCCGTGAAAAGGTAAAAAGAGAGAACTCACTCCACAAAGTTGTCTGACCTCCTTGTGTACACATGCTCCTCTGGAGTAATAGTAAATAAAACATTTTTATTTTATTTTATTATTATTTTATTATTTGATTTTTCAAGACAGGGTTTCTAAAAAATCTTCTTCGTAAGAAGTCAAGTTAGAAAATAATAGAACTAGAAAATGTGACTTGAGGGGGTGGAAGCAGATGGTACAGGAGGCTGGATAAAAACGGAACTGAGAATTCTGAAAACACAGTTGACTTACTAAACAATAGGGCTAGCAAGATGGCTCAGCTGTCACACCTGACAACCTGAGTTCTATCCCTGGGATCCACATGGTGGAAGGAAAGAAGTATACACATGTGCTATGACACAAATTCCCTCCCCCCCACACACAAAATAACTCAGTAAAAACATAATACCACTTTGAAAATCTCTGTCACTGGTAGCCCATAGTGCAGTGGTTGACATATTTAGGAAGAAAAGTAACATTTTTCCAAAAAAAAAAAAAAAAAAAAAGGAAGGAGAAAAGAAATTCCCACTGACCTCCTAAATTGTAAAGAGCAAACCATAATTCTTCAAAAATTGTTTGGATTCAGTTTCAAAATGTCCATCATCGGGGCGAGAGAATGAGCTCATCCGTTAAGAACTCACACTGCTCAGTTAAGAACTCAGTGGGTCTCGGTTCCCAGCACCTACGTTAGGTGGCTCACAGTTACCTGAAACTCTACTCCAGGAGATCTGATACCCTCTTCTGGATTCAGTGCATATGTGCATTCACAAAAACAGACATGAACATATACACACATAATTTTCTTTTTTACCTGTTTGTTGTTGTTTTGAGACAGGCCTCACTATGTAGTCTGGAACTTAGGACTTGCAATGTGGGCAGACTGGCCTCAAACTAACACAAAACTGCCTGCTTCTGCCTCCTGAACTCTGGGATTAAAGGGCTGCACTACCGTGCCTGTAAAAAAGGTAAAATCTCTAAAAAGTCTTTATAAATTTATTCCCAATTTAATAACATAATCCCAACTTCCTCCTGCCCACTAGGTGGCAATGTTCTCTAAATTAACAGTAGGGCTCGCATCTGAAAGCCTTTTGAGTTTTTCTCATATGCCAACCAAACTCAACTTTTGTTCATAGTTATGCACTATTCTTTCAAAAACAATGTTATGCAGTGTCTCAGTATGTATTCCAGGCTGGCCGCAAATTCCCTAGGCAGCCTGTTTTGGCTTTCACCTCATATCCTCCTGCTTCTGCCCCCTATGTGGTAGGATTTCAGACATGCACCACCACAACCAGCTTGTTCTTTAGAACTTTAATAATAAAGATGAATGCACCCTGTCTCCCTACTCATGAACTATATTAAAATAAACGGGATAACTGGAGTGGAAGGGGTGGACAGAGGCCATCTAGGCTTCTTGTCTCCCTCCAAACAGAATAAGGTTTCTGTAGCATTTTTTTTTCTTGGCTTGAGAAACATTAACATTTCTCAGGTATCTATTTCAATGTTTACCGCGAAGTCAAGGTGTTTCATTTTATCCCTTTCATAAGCAAACAAATTCTGAGTAACAATCATGTGCCAGGTATGTGAGTCGGGAGACAATTCTGCTGACCTCCATGGGTGGACTGGGTGTCACCTGGCTGTCACCTTCTGAGGAAGGAAAAATTTGCTGTGAATCCAGTTGGCACTTAACACAGCTTAGAATCATTTGGGAAGAGAGATTCAAAGAGGATTGCCCAGATGAGGGTGGCCTACGGGCATGTCGGGGGGAGGGGAGGGGGGAATTAACTGTTGTAAAACTCAGCCTGAAAGTGGGTAGTACCATTCTGATGTGGGAGTCCCCTCTGTTTGCTGGCAAAGCAGAATAGAGCTGGGTGGGGAGAGCTAAACTAAATGCAGGGAGAAAGGAGGTGGAGTCAGAGAAATACCTCTCAGCTGTTGAAGGTAAACCATACTCAGAACCATCAGGAAACTCCTTGAGGGGCCTCTCATAGGTCAAATGTGGTCCAGTCATCATAGTCATCATTCCCAGTCACCGTGGAGGACACGCCTCCCCGGGAAAATTAGAAACTCCAGTGCTTGTTATATTAAAAAAAAAAAAAAAAAAAAAAAAAAAAAGGAAGGAAAGAAGAAAAAAACCATACTGCTCTGGATGATAAAATAAACATATAGGATGAACCAAAAATTCCAGCAAAAGAGAAGAAACATATATTTTGGCAGACTTCTATAAATGATCAAGGAACAAAACTGAGAGTACTAATTGAAGGAATATGGACACATTCACTTTGGTAGACTTCAATGTAGGACAGTTCATGACAAGCACATCTGCCCTTACTCCCCCAGAGGCCATCAGCTTCCAAGCTAATGCTTAAATCATTTTTAACTAAGATTTTTATCATGTTGATCTCTGGCTCATTCCACATCATCTTCAGCCAAGCTTTGAGCATTTACAATGCTCTGACTAATGGTTGGAAGCTTGGTCAGAAGCGTCTGGAACCCTGGTGGTGGAAGGGTCTGCTGTAACACTCCCAGCAGCTCTGAGGCTGTCCACACACAGGGATTGCATTTGTCAGGTTGTCTACACCGTTCTCATAATCACCTTGTGCTAATAACGCTTCATCAAGATGTGTCTCTTCAAGAAAGAATCTCTGAACAGCTTCAGCATCTTTTAAGTCAGGCACCTTGGAAAGTCCAGTTCTCTCTTTAGCAAGCTTCTGATCCTTTCTTCGATTTTAAAGTTGGGGTCCTTTTTTTTTTTGCGGTCAAAGTAGATGGTGTACCCGATGAAGAGGGCACCGCCACACACCCGTGTCAATGGCACCCTTTTTTTGGGTACCAGACTATTTAAGAACAGAGGTAGATGAATACGAAGAATGCATGTGTTTATTTGTCTCTGCTGGTGACTGTGGATATGATGTGACTAACAACCTGAAGTTCCTGTTTTGACATGTCTGCTCTGAGAAACTGTAACCTGGAATTGGGAACTAAAGTAAGGCCTTCCTCCGCTAAGCTGGTTTTAGGGTGTTTACCACAGCAGCAGAAATGCAACGAGAGCCATGTTTACTCTGCTCTTCTCAGCTCAACTAGAGAGCCTACTTTGTAACTAAGAAACAAAGGCCTCGCAGGCAGTGGTGGCCCATGCCTTTAATCCCAGCACTGGAAGGCAGGGGCAGACAGACAGCTCTCTGTGAGTTAGAGGCCAGTCTGGTCTACAAGAACTATTTACACTCTGCAGGCATCACAATCCCTGACTTCAAACTCTACTACAGAGCTTCAGTACCGAAAATAGCCTGGTATTGATATAAGAACAGACAAGAGGACCAATGGAACCGAATAGAAGACCCGGATATCAATCCACATATCTTCGAACACCTGATATTTGATAAAGAAACAAAGAATATCAAATGGAAAAATGAAAGCATATTTAACAAGTGGTGTTGGCATAACTGTATATCAACATGTAGAAAAATGAAAACAGACCCATATCTATCACCATGCACAAAACTCAAGTCCAAATGGATCAAAGACCTCAACATAAAGCCAGCCACACTGAACCTTATAGAAGAGAAAGTGGGAAGTACACTTGAACGCTTTGGCACAGGGAACCACTTCCTAAATATAGCCCCAGCAGCACAGACACTGAGAGAAACAATTAATAAATGGGACCTCCTGAAACTGAAAAGCTTCTGTAAAGCAAAGGACACGATCAACAAGACAAAATCGGAAAAGATCTTCACTAACCCCACATCAGACAGAGGTCTGATCTCCAAAATATACAAAGAACTCAAGAAATTGGACACCAAAAGATCACATAATCCAATAAAAAATGGAGTACAGACCTAAATAGAGAACTCTCCACAGAGGAATCTAAAATGGCTGAAAGACACTTAAGGAAATGTTCGACATCCTTTGTCATCAGAGAAATGCAAATCAAAACAACTTTGAGATTCCATCTTACACCTGTCAGAATGGCAAAGATCAAAAACACTGATGGCAATTTATGCTGGAGAGGTTGTGGGGAAAAGGGAACACTTCTGCATTGCTGGTGGGAATGCAAGCTGGTACAACCCCTTTGAATGTCAGTGTGATGATTTCTCAGAAAATTAGGAAACAACCTTCCTCAAGACCCAGTAATACCATTTTTGGGTATATATCCAAAGGATGCTCGATCATGCCACAAGGACATGTGCTCAACTATATTCATAGCAGCTTTGTTTGTCATAGCCAGAACCTGGAAACAACCTAAATGCCCCTTGATCGAAGAATGGATAAGGAAAATGTGGTACATTTACACAATGAAGTACTACACAGCAGAAAAAAATAACGTCAGCTTGAATTTTGCAGGAAAATGGATAGAGCTAGAAAACATCATTTTGAGTGAGGTAACCCAGACACAGAAAGACAATTATCACATGTACTCACACATAGATGGTTTTTAAACATAAAGCAAAGAAAACCAGCCTACAAATCACAATCCCAGAGAACTAAGACAACAATGAGGACACTAAGAGAGACTTACATAGATATAATCTACATGGGAATTAGAAAGTAGAAAAAGACAAGATCTCCTGAGTAAATTGGGAGCATGGGGACCTTGGGGGAAGACTGAAGAGGGAAGGGGAGAGTCAGGGAGGGGAGCAGAGAAAAATGTAGAGCTTAATAAATATCAATAAAATAAAATAAAAAAGAACTAGTTACAGAACAGGCTCCAAAGCTACAGAGAAACCCTGTTTTGAAAAACAAAACAAAAACAGAAAGAAAGAAAGAAAGAAAGAAAGAAAGAAAGAAAGAAAGAAAGAAAGAAAGAAAGAAAGAAAGAAAGAAAGAGGGGAGGAGGGGAGGGGAAGGGAGGGGAGGGGAGAGGAGAAGAGAGGAGAAGAAAGGAATGCCTCGTGGGAAGTAGAAAACAAAGCGTCGCGAGACAATGGGAAATGAAGGTCACTGGGAGGAGGATGCCTCAGTTACTTTCCTCTGACAAAAACGACTTAAGGAAGGGACAGTTTGCCTCATGGTTTGATGATACAGTCCACCAAGGTGGGAAGGCACACCAGCGAGAGCAGCCTCTATATGTGGCAACGGGCGTGTGAACAAACTGGTTACATTTTGTTCATGGTCAGAAAACTTCAAACGGGGGAATGCTGGTGTCTGGCTCTCTTGCCCTTTGCCCTTTTTCCTTCCGTCTGGGTTTCCAACCAAAGAATGGTGCCAACCGCGTTCCGGGTGAGTCGTCTCCTCTTAGTAAACCTCCCTGGACACACCTTCACTGACGCACCCAGAAATGTGTCGCTCAGGTGATTCTAAGTCCAGTGCAGCCAACCATGAAAACGAATTGCCACAGGGCACAATTGAGAATTCAGGACGGGGTGGAGCCTAGCCAGGGCTAGGCTCAGGGGAACCCTTCTAGATGCTGTGACATGTAAACTGATCATTGGCGCGTGAGGGAGCTGCACAAGCAGGAGCCAGAAGAGCAGAGAGAGGTGGGAAGGGCTAAGAGATTGCAGGAGGCAGTGGAGGAAAAACATCATCTTATTGGCCCTGTATCCCCACGGCCCCACACAACATTCAGCATACGATGACTGATTTAGATATTCCACAGAAAAATATTGATTTGGACCCTAATACAATAGTATTCACCCAGTGTAACCTTGTACAAAGCACTCTCCTTTTGGAGTCTTGTCGTCCTTGCTGTGAAAGTGAGTAATTCGGGGGAGATTTGACAGAGGTCCTGGGACCTACCTGGGAAGACTACCCACACTTAAGAAGGGCATGCAAGGGAGGCTGTGAAGCAGTAAAGTCAGGGCAGCATGGCATCTTGAAGGCAATCATTTTGAAAACTAAGCTGCAAGGGCTGGAGAGATGGCTCCTTGGTTAAGGGCACTGGCTGCTCTTCCAGAGGACCAGGGTTCAGTTCCCAGCACCCACATGACAGCTCACATCTATCTATAACCCCAGTTCCAGGGCTTCTAACACCCTCACGCAGACATACATACACATAAAATTATAAAGAGACCAGCCTAGTCTACAAACAAATGAAAAAGACCTAAGCTGTGATTAATGATCAAAGATTAAGCAATATGGCCTGGTCTGTTGGTTCAAAGCTTCTAATTCTAGCTACCGAGGAGGCTGATGCAGGAGGACTGCAAGTTCAAGATGCACCTGGGCTACGGAATGAGTTCAAGACCAACCTGAGCAACCCTGTCTCAAAAACTAAAAAGAGGACTGGGGATATAACTTAGTGGGAAAATGTTTACTTAGCGGACACTAGGCCCTGCTTTCAATCTCCTGCAAAAATAAAACAAGTAAATATAAAAATAAATGCATCCATTCCTCTATCAATACGAATTTGCCATTGGACCTGATTAAGGAAGTCTTAGGGGTCTGATAATTCCAGGCGTCTCACTGACGTAGGTCAGGAAGAGAGTAGCATGTAAACCTGCACACTCAGAAAACCCTAACTCTGCGGGTCCAATTACCAGCACTAAAAAATAATAGCTGACAAACCAAGGAGAAAAAAAAATGTTTGAATATGCTTTAATGATGTAAGAAAGGAGCCAGTAGGGGCTGGAGAGATGGCTCAGTGGTCAAGAGTACTGACTGATCTTCCAGAGGTCCTGAGTCAATTCCCAGCAACCACATGGTGGCTCACAAGCACCTGTAATGAGATCTGGTGCCCTCTTCTAGCTTGTAAGGACATGCAGACCAGGATACTGGAAACATAATAAATGAATATATCTTTTAAAAAAAGAAAGAAAGAAAGGAGCCAGTAGATGCAAAATGGTTGAGGGTGGCCAGGGAAAGACAAATAACCTAGGAAAAAAGCATGGGCTGACAACGGGGAACCAGAAGAGGTATTCCTGGGCATGTATCATATAGAGAGGGTGGATTATTTTTAACACACATGCACACACACCATATGACAAAATTATTTTCAGAAATAAGTGTGAAATGAAGCAGGGAATAAATTCTAGGCGGTAAGAAAGAAAGAAATGCAGAAAGAGAAAGCGTTGTGGGTGCTTCCTGGCTCTCACCAGGGAATGTCCTGCGATGGAGGCCACCATGGGACGTGGCCAGCAAGAAAAAAATAAACAAGATGCATCCCTTTGACCTTGGGCCAGAAACTGTTGGGCTCAAAGGAGGTCAACTGTACGAGGAAATCTAGGATCTGTCTACGAAGGAGTGTTCTTTTATTTCAAGACAGACCCTTGCTATGTAGCTCAGACTGGCCAGAAAATTCACAGTCCTCTGCTCCTGCCTGCTGAGTACTGGAATTACAGGCATGTGCCACCACATCAATCAGATCTTCTGTGTTGGCATCACCTTTCCTACAAAACAATCCATTTAATCCTTCTAAGAAAGTTGCCTCCAGCAAGAAGGCCCACAGGAGACACAGCTTCTCCACTTCCCAGCCTCCAGATCCATGGGCATGTCCCTTTCTTTTCTTCATAAAGTTCTCCTCGTAACAACATACAATGGACTAAGACATTTGGTTGTTCAGTCAAATTTGCAAAAATCTGCTATTGAACTTGTTCCATGGCTACCAAACCGGAAGATGACACAGCCTCTGAAATTACGGGTCACCCTATAACTTTAGACCTCTGTAATGAGGATCACATTACTCAAGTTAGGAGTGGTCACAAAAATTGGTACTATAAAAAAGTTTTTGACTACATAATGACCAAAATTAATTCAACATCAAGGATGTTATGAATCTGAAATGTGGTGGCAGAGCTCGTCCACGTCGAACTGTGTGTGTTCCTCCAGCCTTGGCCTTGTATCAGTTTCTTAAACAGTACCAGTGAGAGACTGAGTGTTCAAAGACCTGAGCCTATGGGGGTGTTTCTCATTTACACAACCACAGTTCTAAACATACCTGTGCACTTTGCATTTGTGCATGCTGTCATGATATGACACCAAGGCTGTTATGATATGACACCAAGGCTGTTATGATATGACACCAAGGCTGTTATGATATGACACCAAGGAATTCTGCCTCAAACACCTCAGCTTAGATATGAGACTATAGCACACTGTGATATTGTTTTTTTTTTTGTTTTTTGTTATTTTGGTTTTTCTTTTCTTTCTTTTTTTTTTTTGTTTATTGTTTTTCGAGACAGGGTTTCTCTGTAGCTTTGGAGCCTGTCCTGGAACTAGCTCTTATAGACCAGGCTGGCCTCGAACTCACAGAGATCCGCCTGCCTCTGCCTCTCGAGTGCTGGGATTAAAGGCTTGCGCCACCACCACCCAGCGTTATTTTGGTTTTTCAAGACGTTGTTTCTCTGTGTTGCCCTGAAACTCGCTCTGTAGACTGGTTGGTCTTGAACTCAGAGATTTGCCTGCCTCTGTCTCCCAAGTGCTGGGGCTAATGGCATGCACCACCTTCGTACAGCAATACTTGCTGTTTTATTTATACAAATATTTTTGCTCTTTCAAAAATATAATAGTTTAATTATAGAAAATTTTCAATATTTTTCTACTATCACTCCTCAGTATGTATCAAATTAGTGCACCTTTATATTGCATTGTGTTAGAATGTCTGATTTTAAAAAATTATTATCAATAGCGTGTGTGTGTGTGTGTCTGTGTGTGTGTGTGCATGTGGAGGTAAGACAGAGGACAACTTTGTGGCATTGTTTCTCTCCTTATACTTGTGCCTGGGTTCTAGGAATCAAACACAGGTAACCAGCCTTGTGTGGCAAGCATTTTACCTTCTGAGCCATCTCCTTACCCATAATGTTTCAGTTTTGAAAGTGCCATTTGAGTTTCTGACTTGAATTTCTTTTACATGAAACAGTGTTCTCAGCACTGATAATCATAAAATAAAAAATGAAGCATCGAAACTGAGCATGGTAGTGCACTCAGAAGATAGAAATAGGAGGCTCGGGATTTCACGGTCATCCTTAGCTGCACAGTGAGTTTAGGCTAGCCAGGGCTATGGGAGACAAGGAACAAACAAAAGGTACAGTTAAGATGGTTGCAGGAGGGAACCATTTGAGAGGGCCTGTGCACACAGTGATGAGCACTCTAGAGGTCTATCTAAAAACCAAACCAGACACAAGCAAACAATAAGAGAAAGAAGACAGACTGTGCTCAGTGTCAGAGCACTTGTCTTGCATACATGAGGTCCTACATTCAATCCACAGTTCTTTAAAAAGGCAAAAAAAACAAAGTTATTAAAATGTGAAACTACATTTGAGGATGCTGAGGCAGAAAGATTTCTAAAATTCAGGGTCAGTCAGTGTTATATATTGAACCATAGCCCTCTTAGGGTTACATAGCAAGACCCTGCCTCAAAAAACAAACCGGGCAGGGGGGGGGCGCGGACTGGAGAGATAGCTTAATGGTTAAGAGCATTGACTGCTGTTCCAGAGGTTCTGAGTTCAATTCCCAACACATGGTGGCTCACAACTATCTCTGATGCCCTCTTCTGGCATAAACTTGTACATGCAGATAGAGCACTCATACACATAAATCTTTATTAAAACAAACACACAAACAAACAAACAAGGGGGCTGGAGAGATGACTCAGTGGTTAACAGCGCTTGCTGCTCTTCCAGAAGACTCAGGTTCAATTCCTAGCACCTAAGTGGTAGCTCATGATCGTCTGTAACTTTAGTTCCAGGCAAAGAAGCACAGGCTGGCCTCTGCAGACAGTGTGCACGCAAGCGGTGCACAGACTTACATGCAGGCAAAAACACCCATAGACATAAAATTAAATTAAAACAAAATAAAACAACCAAACAAAACTGCATTTGAGTTTAAAAGGAACAGGACAAGCAATATTCTGCTGCTTTGAAAGCATTGCCTTAAATGCTAAAAGAACAAAAAGCAATAATAACCCGTTAGTTTTCTTCATCCTCTTTGTCAAGCCATGTGTTTACTAATCTGCAAAATCCTAGCAGCAGTGAGTGAAGTTGAAACCCCAAAAGACACTGTGTGCTACAGCAGATGCTGTGCAGGAACTGAAGCAGCTGGCGGTAGACAGAGCACGCCTTTGAGGCAATCACCTTGGTTCCTTTCCTATCACTCTGATAAAATGCATCGACAAAAGTGACTTCTGGGAGAACAGCTTATTTGCGGCTGACAATTCAAGGTCCAGGCCTTCATGGGAGTTCAGGATGCAGGAACCTGGACAGCTGTTTGCATTGCTTCCATAGTCAGAAACATCAGTAGACACAGGCTGCTGTTCACATCCCCCTCTCCGTTCATATTCCAGATCCCCGGCCCATGGAATGGTGCCACCTCTAACTAAGATGGATCTTCACACATCAGTTCATGAAACCAAGATAACCCCCCCCCAAGCAAGCCCAACAGCCCATCTCCTAGGTGACTATGGATTCTGTCCAGTTTACGATTGACACTGACCTTCATCACCGCAGGAACTAGGATATGTCTCCTGTGTTTCTGCAGCAGCTTTTTTTCTTTCGCTTCCTGTTCCTTTCAATTTCCTTTTTGGTTTTCTGTTAGAGATAAGTCTGAAGAAGTACAGGCTGGCCTTGAATGCTTGATCCTCTTCCGCCACCCAGGTGTGGGGATTACAGGTGTGTGCCATCACACCCTATTAGTAAATTATTTTCCTGGATAAATCTTTATCAGTTCGGGTTTGGGAAATACTGCCCCTCCCCATCAATCCTTCAGTTTATCACATTGCTCTTAACAGGACATAGACTAAATCACCTCCTTACTAGTCCTGCTGCCAAGAAAAAGTAAAAATGCACCTTATCAGCTAAGTGCAGTGGTGCACACCTTTAATCCCAGCACTCAGGAGGCAGAAACAGGTGAATCTCTGAGTTCTAGACCAGTCTGGTCTACAATGTGAGTTCCAGGACAGCCAGGGTTACACAAAGAAACCCTGTCTCAAACAAACAAAAGATGCACCTTTCATCTTGGTGTGAAATTGAGCACACAGGAGGCCCAGTGTCCTATACTGTTGTCCTCCCTTCCTTGTCCTGTGTGCCTTGGAGACCTTTTCAAACGGTATGTGTTTAAAGCTGTATGAAATTCTCTTGTGTAGATGTATTAATACTATGATTTTTTTCTTGGTAATCAGATTTTTTTTTTTAACATGCCATCATGCTATGAACTTACTTTTAGTTCAGACAATGGAGCCAGATTGACAGGGTTTAAATCTCGTCTTGGGTTTGGTCTGGCTTGGTCTTGCACAGGTTTTGGGTGCTGCAATGATTGTGTGCTCACACAAGTCCAGAAGATGTTTCCTTGTGCTCATCCACAGCCTGTGACTCTTACAAGACTCTTTCTACCTCCTCTTCCAAAATGATCCTTGAACCTTGGGAGGGGGTGCATGCAGTATGTGCATTCCCTTTAGGGTTGAGCATTCTGTAGTCTCTTTGCTCTTCAACCAGTTGTAGGTCTGTGTTAATTACCATCTATTGCATATAGAAGCTCCTCAGGGGGTTGAGAGATGCATTGATTTCTATGTGTATTCCAAATGAACCCAACGTATCTTTTTATTTTAATATGCTTATGTTTAATATACTTGCATGCACAGATGCCAGAGGCCAATCTTGGGTATCATATCTCAAGAACCATCCACTTTTTAAAAATTTGAAATTATGTTTGTTTATTTACTATGGCAGGTGTGGGGTTGTAGAAAGGAATGGGTAGAGATTCTCCTGCCTATGCCTTGTGAATACTGGGAATGCAGGCATGTGTCACCACACCTGGTCTAATAGCTTTTGTTGTTGTTATTCTTCAAGATGCATTATGTGTCTCCTGTGGGTCTGTGTGTAGGTATGTGCACATGAGTGGCCAGTGCTATGGAGACCAGAGGGCTCTCCATGGTGCTTCAGCTGCAGGAGGTTGTGAGCCACCTGAAATGGATACTAGAAAACAAACCCAGGTCCTCTGCAAATTAAGAGTAGTATGTGCTCTCTCTCTCTCTCTGTCACCAGCAAGCAGTACCTTCTTTGGTTGAGTGTACTTAGTCCTCAGAAGTCATTGTGAGCTAGCTACAGCTTAGCTAGTCTGTTCATTTACAGACATATCTCAAATCTAAGAGGAACCAGCCGCATGCCCAGTAAGCTTTGGGGCAGTGTCCTTTGTGAAAGAAACGTGTCCCCCGAGAAGAACAGCCCCCAAAGGACCCCTGCTTTCTGCCTTTACACTGTGATATTAAGGACGGCTGCGACAGTTTCAAAGTCAAGAATCAGCAAGAATAAGAACTGGCGGAGCAGGAGGCAGGAAGGATGCCAGCTAAGGAGCCGCACTGTGACTCATGTTCTCACTTCCGACTTTCATTTCTTCCTGCGGGTCTGCTCTGCAAAGAAGTCATGATTAATCTGGTTTGGCACAGTATTCCTCTGCAAAGCCGCTCCCTGTCTTTGTAGTCTAGCTATTTCACTTGGGGGCCAAAGGGCTACTTGATTTTGTGCTAAAAACCTCCCAAGCAGAGAACCATACAGGCTTCCTTCTCATCACATAAATGACCCCACTGTTGGGTTTGTGGCACGGAATTCCAGACGACTGGAAATGGTGGTACGGTGGTAGGGAATGGTTCTGGAAGCCACAAGGTCGCAGGCACTTTGTCCAGTCAACCGCTGCCAACAGTCCTCCATTCTTTGTTCCTATACATGCTCCGGCTTCTATTTGTGACCCACTGATGGCGTTCCTCGATATCTTTTACTGCTTTCTTATGCACGTCCAGAAACGTTTTTATTTTTTCTCTCTCTCTCCTCAAACCTCTCTCTACTTCTTTGTCCTAACCTTCATTGCTTTTCTTCCTGTGGCACTGACTTATATATTCTAATTTCTTCATCCTGGGGTCCTCTCAGCCATCTTACCTTCTGTTCAGGTTGTCTGACAGCCTTAGCTTCCAGTCAGCTCCCCTTCCCCACCCACTCCCCCACTTTATTTCTTTCCAGGAGTGCTGAGGATCAGCCTAGGGACTCAGGCAAGCTAAATCGTCTAGCAGCTCTTCTATGATGGAGCTGCTCTTCCACCACCTAACTCCACCCCCAACCTCTGCTCTTCCTTTAAAAAATAAGCTCACCCCTGGGTCTCCCAAGCTCCCTTAGAGGACTTCACATCGGCAAGGTTTCTCTCTTGCCCTGCTCTATTGATTCATTCTCCATTGATTTTCAACTGTGCAAGAGGATCTTGAAGGGCAGTCATCTCTGGTCTGCACCTCTCTCTCTCTCTCTCTCTCTCTCTCTCTCTCTCTCTCTCTCCCCCTCCCTCCCTCCCTCCCTCCTTCTAGGGCTAGAAATCACTTTGAATGAATGACATGCATATCCTGGGGTCACATCCATTCATTCTGTCAATGCTCATACCTGCTGCATACTTGACATTAAGTTTCTAATCCCATAGCTACTCTAAAACTGTTCTCCAAACAGTCAGTAGTGACTTCTGTTTAGCTGAATCCACTCATCTTTTCCAATGTCTTATTCTCTTTTTAGCAATAGCAATCAGCGGTAGTCGTGTTGAGATAGGTCTCCTTTAACCCAGACTGGTTTCTAACTCAATATGTAGCTGAGATGACCTTGAATTTATATCCATCTCCCAAATGCTAGGATTACATGCATGGACCACCATACTTAGCACTTATTTTTCCTTTTTTCTTCTCCTCTTCCCCCTCTTCTTTCTCTACCACAGGCTCTTAAACTATAGGCCAAGATGGCCTGGCACTCACTAAGCACATCAGGGGTGCCTTGAACTTATGACAATCTTCCTGCCTCAGCCTCCCACACTCTGCTGTTACAGGAGTGGGAACTACTATTCCTGGCTCCAACTATTTATATTAAAAAAAAACAAAGTTGTGGCCGGGCATGGTGGCATACACCTATAATCCCAGTACTCAGGAGGCAGAGGCAGGCGGATCTCGGTGAGTTTGAGGTCAGTCTGGCCTACAGAGTGAGTGCCAGGACAGGCTCCAAAGCTACACAGAAAGACCTTGTCTTGAAAAACCAAACCAAACCAAACCAAACAAAAACAAAAACCCCCACAAAGTTGTGAATTGTACAGGTTGTGAAGGAGACAGCTCAGCTCTAATCCCCACAGCATCAAAGGTAGGGTTGGGTTACGTTACAATGGAGGCTGGACTCCTGAGAAGGCTGCTCACATGCATGCCTGGCATTTGTTGTTGGGACTTCCTGGATGTTGGACAGAACACCTTGACATATACATTCTAAATTCACGTGTGGATACCCATCATCCTGGAAGCTGAATTCCAAGAATAAACATCTTAGGACACAAAAGGGGAAAGTTACCAGTTTCTAAAGACCTGGTCTGAAAGTTGGCAGAGTTGTATCTATAGATTAAGCTTTCTATTGAGTCAACATTCGGGGGCAGGGAATAGGGTCCCCACTAATGAGAGAGCAGTGGGGGCCAAAAATTAGGGGGCTATCTTTAAAACTGCTGCAATCTTTAGCAATTGGGGTACAAGAAGGTATTTCTTAGGTTCTGGGTTTAGAATTCATGATCTGGCCTGGAGCAATGGCTCAGCTGTTAAAGGCTAGGCTCACAACCAAAACCAGAATTCACGATCCTCCTGCCTCTAGCTTTCAAGTTCTGGGCTTTACAAACGTGCCCACCTCTCCTGATTTTACTTGGTATTGGAGATCCAACCCAAGACTGTATGCATTCTAGGCAACTTAGCTACATCTCCAGACCCCTCATAACATTTTATGTTTCCTTGTTTATTTTAAACTTATTTTTCAGACAAAGTCTCTCTTTTGTAGCCTGTTTTGAGTTAGAATTTACCATATAGCCCAGACTGGCCTCAAACTTAAGGCAATTCTCCAACCTCGACTTTCTGAATGCTGGAGTTCCTAGTCATGAAACACCATGGTGGGGCTGGTAGCAGCATTTTGAGTTAAGGGAATTATATCTGGAATCAAGAACGATATGTGAAGCTAAATGTAGACACCCTGTCCTAAAGTAAATCACTTTACCATCCTGAAAGTGTTATAAACACTAATTTCTACAGCTTGAGATGGAGAAGTTAGGGTGAAACTGACAAGAATAAACTTAGGTTCCCCAAAAGCTCAGTAACGGTCTCATTTCCACATTCTGTTTGGTAGTTGTGTGGTCATAAGGAGTCAGAGGACATCATTGTGTGTTGGTGTACTTGCTATGATTCACTCTGTGATTTCCTTGGGTCATATTCTATCACTCTCTCAGATGGAAAAGCTCAGGGTTCAAATCTGGAGACACGCTGGCACTGCTTTTGTGATCAAACTTTGCTTTCCGTGAACAAGATAGTCTATGCATAGACTGGTTTTGAGTAGACCTTTACTGTGCTTACTTGTTAGTCATGAATAGGTTTGTGTCTGATCAACTTCGGGTAAAAATGAAGGGCTAATGTATTTGTGAGTTCCTTAACAACATGGTAACTGTTGGTCATAGCTATGAAATGGAATGAGAGTATTATGAAATCCAGATTCTGTAACAGGAGACCAAATATATGCAATCTATTTGTTAAAGGAAACAAGTCTGAAAACATTTTATTGGCTTTTCCCTTTTCTCTTTTTATTTCCTTTTGTTGTTGGTCTTTGGTTTTCACGCTATAGGCCAGAGCTTCAGGCAGTTCTCCCCAGGGCTGACTTAAGGTGAGCCACCATGTCTCTGTTGGCAGTCTTGCTGTCATCTGTTTAGTTGATGTAAGCACATGCCCGAGTAACCCTTTCTTAATTTGGTATAAAATTAGGAAACTGGGTTATCCAGTACTGGCTTTCTATTGGGGTCAGAGGGGAATCTTGGGGTACTCTTTTAAATTGATCTTGATTCTTCAAAGTAGGGCTGGTGCAGATCTTTATAAGGTGTTATTATGAATGTAACTTCCTGACCCCTGGATGTGATAATGGATGCTTGCACTGCTAGCACTTGGGAAGCTGAAGTCGGAGTACACTTGAACCCAGGGATCTCAGGATCCGTTCTACAAAGGAAAGAGTATTTATGCTATCTGCCCTATTTATGCTATCTGCCTTTCCACCAAGGAAATTTCACTGTGTAGCTGGTGTTAGAAATTAAAACTCTGAGGATGTGGCCACATCCTCCTTTAATCCCATAATTAGGCAAGCTAAGGCAGAAAGATATCCTAGAGTCGGAGGGGGCCAGGGCTTCATAGTAAGACTCTGTAACTTAAAAAAAAATATTATTTAATGTGTATGTTTGCCTGAATGCATGCATGTGCCCAGACACCAGAAGAAGGTATGGGATCCCCTAGGAATGGAGTTAGAGATGACTGTGAGCCGCTTTGCCGGAACCGGCCATAGAGACCAAAGAAGCCATCACTCAAGTCCTGAGATCCTGTTTCAAAAAACAAAATGCATTATATTCTTTTATTTGCCATGTCAGTTTTATAAACTTTGTATAGTTAAATACCATGTGACATCTTACCTAAAAATTTCAGAAGTAATTAAACAGCTATTTTTCTTTTTTTTAATTGTGGCTTGTTTTGTTTTTCAAGTTTCTTTGTGTGTATTCCTGGTTGTCCCAGAACTCACTCTGTAGACCGTGCTGGTCTCAAACTCACAGAGATCCACCTGCTGCTGACTCCTGAGTGCTGGGATTAAAGGCGTGTGCCACCGCTGCACGGCTAAACAGCTATTTTTAACCAAGGTGCCACCATCTTAGCTCCACCAGTCCTTTTGCTTGAAGCATCCTAACTCAAAATAGGTGATTTCTAACATAATGAAGTTTTCTTTTTTCATAGTTCGTAAATCTAAGTTTTTGGTGTTTTTTAAGTTTTACTTTGTTTGAAGAGGTGTCTCTCATATAGTCCACACTGACTTCAAACTCATGATGAAGCTGAAGATGACCCTGAACTCCTCAGCCTCCTGTCCTTACCTCTGAAGTGCTGAAAGTGCAGACTTGAGCAATTCCTACCAAATCTTTTTCTTTCTCTCCCTTCCTCCCTCCCTTCCTTAATATGTGTGCATTAGGGGTATATGTAAGGTTGCACATGCTTCAGGTGCCTTAGGGAGGATACTGGGTGTCCTACCCTATCAATTTCTGCCACACTCCCTTGAGACAGTGTTTATTTGGAGCTTGGCTGGAGCACAGCGAGCCCCAGAAATGCTGTTTCAGACTACCACATGCTAGGGTTACAGACACTCAGTCATGCCCATATGCTGGGGATTTGAACTCAGGTCCTTGTGCTTGGACAGTAAGCGCTCTACTTGCTGAGCTTCCTTTTCAGCTTCCCCAGAAAATTTTGAGTTCTCAGCCTTTTAATTTTACTGGAGAACATTATGGTCAGAGATTTAATTTCTTTTCATTTCCCTTGCTCGCTCCTTCTATTTTACTCCTTTCCAAGTTTCAGAGAGAACTGAGCCAGAACCGTGTTCCCCCTTTGAGGCACATTACTTCTATTTTGTGACTCATTTCACCAAGAGCCGGCCAAGTTGCACAGCACAGATTGGAGGATTTGTTACTTTCAACTCTGAAACTTAAAACTAAAATTTTCCTTAACATCTCTCCATATTGACCTCACTTGACTTAAGCTCCTATGAGGATCAATATGATCCTCCTGGCTCAGGGACAGCACTGCCCCATCTGGCCCTCCCTGCCCATAATTATCACAGCAGCATCAAAATTCTTCATTCTTCTTAGATATGGCACCAAAAGTACAAACACAAGAAAAAATAATAAATTTGATTTTTGTATCATGAATGATGTCACCGAAAGGAAAAGATACAACAGAAAATACTTTTTTCAAATATTTATTTATTTATTATGTATACAATGTTCTGCCTGCATGTGTCCCTACAGGCCAGAAGTTGGCATCAGATTTTATTACATGTGGTTGTGAACCACCATGTGGTTGCTGGGAATTGAACTCAGGACCTTTGGAAGAACAATCAGTGCTCTTAACCGCTGAGCTATCTCTCCAGCCCCACAACAGAAAATATCTGCAATAAGAAATGTTAAATAGGCAAGTCTCTGCATAGACGTTTCTTTAAATAAAAAGGCAGAAAAATGACCATTAAACACATGAAAAGCATATGATCCAGGAATTCTACTCCTTGGTTACTAACCAAGAGAATTTGAAGATTCATATGTATTCAAAACTTTTAAGCAAGCATTACTAACAACATTATAATAGCAAAAAGCAGAAACAATTTTAATGTTCAACAGTTGAAGGACCGGCAAAAATAGAACACCTGCCTCATAATGGAGTACTATTCATCAACAAAAATTAAGTATTGGTAAATTATGAATAGATCTTGAAAACATGTTAAGGGGGCTGGAGAGGTGGCTCAGGGAAGAGGTGTCCTGTTTTTAACAAAGGACCAGTTTCAATTCCTAGCACCCATGTCTGGGGTCAGTGCACCCATGTCTGGGGACTCAGTCTAAAAGTTAACTCCAGGGAATAGGACATCTCTGGTTTCCATAGGCACTTGTTCTCATGTGCACACACACACACACACACACACACACACACACACACACACAATTTAAAAAATATATTAAGAAACTAATCACAAAACATCATATTACATACTGCATTTCATTTACATAAAATTCTAGTAAGGACAAATCTAAAGAAACAATATAAATTGGTGGTTTCTAAGGGCTGAGAAGGGGAGAGACTAATAAATGGGTACTAGGTCTTCTTGTGGTAAGTATGTGCTGGTACTCTACTCTGCAAAAATACTAAATACCATTAGAATGTATACATTAAGGAGATTAAGGGTAGCATTTGTGTTCATTTCAATAAAGACCTTTAAATTCTTCCATGAAAATGATTATGTGTATACATTCTTGCTAATATCATTAACTCTGAAATAGTTGTACTCGTGTGAGCTTTTCAGTTATGTGATTGCGAGGATAAATCAGCAAAGGAGTATTGCAAGCTTTATCATTTATAATGTAATTGAAAATTACATTTATTGTACGTAGTGGTGGGTGTGCTCATGACGTGACTGGTATGTGGAGGTCATAAGACTCTCCTTGTGTGGGACCTGGGATCTAACTCAAGTGGGGTTTGGCAGCATGTGTCTTTACCCAAGGAGCCATCTCCTCACTCATTCTTTTTTTTTTAAACAACAACAACAACAACACCAACAACAAAAACTGGGTCCAACTATATAGCCCTAGTTGGCCTGAAACATGATGAAACATGACTAGGCTGATTTTGAACTTGTAGCAATTCCCTGGCGTGGGCCTCTCCAGCTCTGGAATTACAAAACCTGTGCCACTGCACTGGTGCTGTTTTTGTTTGATTTGGTGGCGGAGACAAGTGATTCTAAGATATTTCAGGCTGGTCTTGAATCTTTGAAGGAGAATGACCTCAAACTCGCAGCAATCCTCCTGCTTCAGACTCCTGAGTGCTGGGATTACAGCCACTATGGCCAACTCAAGTTTTTTCTTTTTCTTTTCTTTTTTTTTAAGGTTAGAAGTAATTTGGGAAGATCAGGAATCTCATCCCTGGTTTTGGACAACTTACACTGAAGGTTGAACCGTAGTAAATTCATTGACTTATAAATAAAGGGTGATTATAGCTCGTACATCTTGATTTCACGAAGTGAAAAGCAGCTATTTAGGAGACTGGACTTCTAAATTTTCATCCGAGTAGCCAGGAATAGAGCGCACAGGCTTTGCTCCATGTGGAGTATCGACCTTTGCTGATTAATTATATAACAGTTTTGTCGCACAATAGCTCCCAGAAAAACAGCCAGCGCTCTTTGGGGTCAAGGACGGTGTGATTCAGCGGTAAACGGTCCAGTGTCCTCTTTACTGTTGAGGACAGAGCCAGGAGGCGGATAGTATATAGGTCTGAGGTCCTCGGGGATCCCTGTTCTCACCAGGGTGGGGAATTGCACGTCGAGTTTGGCTGCCTCTCCGATCCCAGCAGGAGCTCAGGACGTCTCCGACCTCGCTCAAATCCTGGACGCGCGAACTCGAGACTCGCTGGGCTGTAAGCAAGTTCCATTCCGGGCACTCGAAATGGATTCTCCGTTGTTGCAAGTTAACCGGCTAACTCGCAAGAATAATATAAAGTGAACCTAACACCATCTCCCAAAGTACTACCGGGTTTTTTCCTCACCCCTCTCCTTCCAGCGCCCATTTTCCCGCCCACTTCCTCGGCTTTGACTCTAGGCACTTGGGATTCTCTAGAGTTGTGATTCTCAACCTTCCTAATGCTAATACAGTTCCTCATATTTGGTGACCCCCAACCGTAAAATTATTTCCGTTGCTGTTTCATAACTGTAATTTTGCTACTGTTAGGATTCGTAAGTATCTGTGTTTTCCGACGGCTTAAAACCCCTGTGAGAAGGACCTTCGGCCCCAAAGGGGCCCCGACCACACAGGTCGAGAATCGTTGCTCTACAAGGACTTAGTCAGGCTCCAAGTCAAACCAGAGCAGCTCAGCAGAGCGACACTTCCCCGGTGCTTCGTCACGAAGGGCGTAGGGGCGTGCTTTTATGACGTAAAGAGGGCGGGGCAGAGGCCAACGCCGGAGACCAGGGCAGCGGGGCGGAGGGGCGGAGGGAGTGGCGGGAGCCCCGTTCCACGCCTTAGGACTTTCCATCTTGAGGAAGAGGGGAGTGTGTGTTCTCAAACCCCCTTAATGAAAAAAGTATCACACGCAAACCTTCATTTAAAGCCACTAACTATTTACAAATAGTTTTATATGTCATATCTTACTGACGTCCGACTCTCTATCTCCGTGATTGTGAAAGCCTCCACACTTCCTTTCTCGTCTCCCCCTTCAATCCGGCACACATGTTAGCTTCCGGCCCGCGCGCAGGCGCAGAGCGCTCGGGGTGGCGCCGCTGAGGGGCGGGTGACGCAGCGGCCGTCGCTGCCATTTTAAGTTGTTTGTTCTTGTTTCTTTTCCTCAAACGCGACTCAGCCCCGGACCCGGGAGGCTCCCGAGGCAGCCGCCGCTTCTGCAGCCACTCCGGTGCGGGGGAAACGAGGCTGTGGCCCCGTGGACGCTCGCCTCCTCCACTTCGGCTTCGTTACCCCATTCCTCGGGGCTCTCTCGGACTGTTTGCCCGGCGGGCGAAGCAGGCCTCGGGAGCCGACGCTTGAACTGAGACAACTTTGCCGTGCTCACTCCGCGGACAGGCCGTAGCGCAGGGCTCCCCTCCCCTCCCCGTCCCTCCCGCGCGCTCTCCGCCGTCCTCGCCGTCTCTTTCCCCCCTTCCCCCCCACGCCGCGTCCTTCCCTCCGTCCTCGCCCGGGGCGCCGAGCCCGACTATGGGGCCCAGGTGGGGACTGAGCGGCGGCAGCAGTGCGCGCGGCCCGGCCACAGAGCGCAGCGCAGCGGGCATGGAGGGGCTCCGTCGGCCCGTCGTGTTCTCTTGACATGGCTCCCGCCCGCGCCACGAGCAGCGCTCCCGCCGCCGCCGCCGCCTCCTCCTCCGCCGCCGCCGCTCCGCCCGCAGGCTGCGGCTAGACGGCCCTCCGACGGTCGGCCTGCGAGTCCCGCTCTCCTCTCCGCGGGGACCCCGCCCTGCCGCCTAGATCCCGGCCTCTGCCCCCCTCCCCTTGGGAAACCACCCAGCCGCCCCCACTCGGGAAACATGGGCTGTTGAACGGGAAAAGCGAATCCAGAACCCGGGAACTTCATTCCTTTCTTTTTTTGGGGTGGGAGGGTGGGCTTCCTTTAAGAAGTAATTCTTATTAACACGATCATTTTCTTCTTTTCCCATCCCAACTGATCCTTCCCACTTTATTCTCTTTCCGCCTTTTCTACCCGGGCGGGAATTCTTTCCACGGTGAAATGAGTGAGAACCCGAGTGATCCAGTGTCTCCCCTGGTGCGAGTGAGTCGCTGCCGCTGAAGGCGAGGGGTGGGGGTGGGAACTGGGGGTCGACGGCAGGTGATCCCCGGGCCCGGCCTGGGACGTGGGAGAACCCGCCACCTTTGCCCCAGTCATGCTCACACGAAGATAATCGAACTCCCCACTATCCCGAACTTGAACGGGGTCAAATTTATACGGAGGGCTCCCCGGGGAATGTAGAACCCACCTCAGGGCTGAGGGTGCTTGGATCCGGGGCATTAATCAGGGCTAATCACAGAGCCGGAATAACTATTAATATCGTTTAATAGACCCCCCCTTTCCCTTTGCCATCATGGTTCTCCTTGGCAGCAGCGTTCGCAGCCGCCTGAGGGTGAAAACGTGGGTGATGGGGAAGTTGGTAATGACTCCGCGGTTTTTTCTCATGGCTCCTTTGGGCAACAGCTGTCCGCCCCCGATATACGCTGTAGTTGATTGCAGGGAAACCCTGTACCTCTCCCCTTCTTTCTCTGCTGATTTTGCACTTTTCTCTTTGCTCACCACCAAGTGTAATCAATAGCAAAGCACTGACAGTACATAGCAGTAGTGAAATCTGAAATAACTAAGAATTAATCAGGTACTGCAGCCATGGATCTGGCTGGGTAAAATCCAACTGGGGATTTCGGTTTCATTCACCTACCCTGTTTTGGTGGTTTTCGTCCCCCCCCCCCCTTCTATATTTGGGAAACATCACAATTTTCCCTCCTTTTTCCTTTTCCTAATCCCTTTTCTTAAAAGGGGGAAAAATCCGGATGGATTTCAAGGATTGGACCGGTGTCAGCTGTGTTTTATTGCACACCTAAATCCTGATGATAGGTTTTTCACTTCCCCTTCAAAACCTTTTATTTTGGCAATTTAGCCAAATGCGTTTTCCAGAAAGTTAGTTCGAAGTTTTTTCTCCTCTTTCTTTCCTTCCTCCTTCCTTGCCTTCCCGTTTCCCATCTCTCCCCTAAACATTATTGTCCAAACATGACTGGACAGCAACTTTTGTTTCTTGACCCTGTGGTATGACAGTCTGCTAATATTGCCAGAAGGTGCAGTTTGGGGGTTACAGTTGTGATTTTAGCTATTCAATCATATTAGCAGGAAAAATGACTTGTTTCTGTTGTACTTGAGTCTTAAGAAAAAAGTGCCCATAGTTAGTGACAGTTTCCAAAGGCTTTAGTACCACCTGTGTTTCACAATGGGGGACCCTAACTCCCGGAAGAAACAAGCTCTGAACAGACTGCGTGCTCAGCTTAGGAAGAAAAAAGAATCTCTAGCTGACCAGTTTGACTTCAAGATGTATATTGCCTTTGTGTTCAAGGAGAAGGTAATTTAAGTTCCTAAGTGATATTTGCAAGTGCATATTATTTATTTGTTTTATGCATATTAGGTTTGAGAGTGTGGAGAAAGACTACTTTGTGTTTTTGCCCTTAGGGGTTATTCTGTGAAGTGAATTCTTGCAGAAAATGGAGTGCTTTTCTATATTACTTGACTTTGAAATGTAATTCAGAATACATTTTTAACTGACATGGGACTGAGTAACTAAAACTTTTATATGGAACAAAAGAGGGAACTTTATGAAGTAGGATGTCTTAAGTGTTACAGCGGAATCAAATGCTAAATTTAGTCTCTTTCTTCAAATCTTAATGGTTTCATTTCTTAGGGTTTAGTTAACGAAACAATACTTTCCAATTTTTAGGCGCAATTAAATATTGAAATTGTAAATTTTTGTCTAGAATTGGCTACTTTTTTTTACAATTAAAAATGATCTGTGTGAGTGTGATCTAGTCCCACAGTTAAATATCAGATGAATTTGAGTTGTGAAAGTCAAGGAGAATGCTGTAAAAGCCATATCTTTGGCAACTCAAAGTGGACAATTATCAACAGAACTGTTTGATGAAAGATTGGGATATGACTAAAGGAAGTGCAACTTTGACTTTTGCACTGAAAATAGTCTGCTAATCAGAAATGTAATCTTAGGATGATGTCTATTTAGTAACTTTTATAAGCTTCCACGTTTATTCCCCAATCTTAAGTTTTTTTCTTCAGCTGTTGAGTATTGTACAGTGTTCTAGAGTAGTTGTATTGATGAGCCATTTTCACATTTTCTGTTTTTTTGTGTGTGTGCTGGTTTTTTTAATGTGTTGATAGCAAATTTGATATGATCTGATTATATTTTGGTTGAAGATTGCAGTGTAGGTTCTCTGAATCCAAGCTCTTTTTTTGTTTTGTTTGGAGACAGGGTTTCTCTGTGTAACAGTCCTTGTCCTGGAACTAGCTCTTGGAGACCAGGCTGGCCTCAAACTCACAGAGATCTGCCTGTCTGTGCCTCCCAAGTGCTGGGATAAAGGCATGCACCACCACCACCACCCAGCTTGAATCCAGGCTCTTTAAGTGTCAAAATTTAGATAGACTTTTGCACATAATTCATAGGGTGCCCCGAGGACCACCCTGTGTTATTACATATGCTTTGTGGAGTTTTATAAGTTAGATTGGTAATGAGCACTTGATCTTTACTAATTTGGAAACACAATTTACCTTTTCTCCCTTCTTTTAAACTTTGATAATTGTAGTCAGATAATATCCAGAAAAGGTAATTGAACGTGATATAATTTCAGGAATAAAATAGTTCATTCTTTTGAATACTTGCATGTTTTAAACTAGTGAGATTTCAATTCAGTTGCTTGTAGAACCAGTTAAGTGAATTTATGTCAGTACTGTATCACTGAATTTTTTTCTTTTAGAAGAAAAAGTCAGCACTTTTTGAAGTGTCTGAGGTTATACCAGTCATGACAAATAATTATGAAGAAAATATTCTGAAAGGTGTGCGAGATTCCAGCTATTCCTTGGAAAGTTCTATAGAGCTTCTACAGAAGGATGTGGTGCAGCTCCATGCTCCTCGATATCAGTCTATGAGAAGGGTAAGTTCTAGACGTCTTGACTTACTTAGGAAATGAGTTTGTATGAATTAAAGTTTGCAGTTTCCCTCTAAAGGTGGCTAACAGTCTTTGTGTTTAGAGACCTCAGATATGTAATGAACATATTTTTGGCTCAAGACCATTCTTAGCTGGATAAAGCATGTAGAGGTATCCTCTATTCCATTAGGTATTATGCATAAAATTGTTTTAAATACCTTGAAGTACCTATTTTAAGTTCAACTTCCAATAAAAGTATGGGTCACTTTGCTTAAATGGATAATGTATGTGATTACTGTGGATAATATGTTAAGCAAAATATATTACTGCCAACCTTCAAAATGGCATTACATTGAAGTTAACCTGGTGTATAACCCAAAATTAGTTAAAGCGGAGGAAGCCTGGGGATGGATGGGATATATATATATATATATATATATATATATATAAACAAACTGTTGTGGTTTGGAAGAAGTGCACTAACTTTTGGAAACAGATACATGGAATATGATGCTGGGAACAAGAATGGAGAAAAGAAAACTTAACAGCACATCATAATATTTTATGTGTAATAAGAGTGGTTTGGGAATGAATATTTTTTCCAGATACATTTGATTTTGAAAAATGAAATAAAGGCATAGGCAGTAATAACATTAGCTCTTCAGTTGGAAGTTAGTCACACACTGAGAAAGTTAGATCCTTTTTGTATGAGGGACATTGGGCTTAAATGACTGGATTCTACAATATAAAAATTACTATTAGAGCAAGAATTAGATTGTGTACAGTCTTTAACCCCTGAAGGTAGGTAGGAAATGATTCTGTAGTCAAACCCTATATTTATACCTTTTGTCATACTACTTCACTTCTTTAAACCTTAAAAAAATCTTCTGTCATTTTCTAGGATGTAATTGGCTGTACTCAGGAGATGGATTTCATTCTTTGGCCTCGGAATGATATTGAGAAGATTGTTTGTCTCCTGTTTTCTAGGTGGAAGGAATCTGATGAACCTTTTAGGCCTGTTCAGGTAAATAAAGTAGTGAGCACTTCAGTGACAACATCTGTAATAGGTTTAACTTAAATTCTGAGGGATATGCTTCCAATAGTTATTTCATAATTTTTTGCCGTCTCTTTAAATATTATGTCGTATGAGAATAAATTTATAGAATCTCTTAACACCTTTGGTTTTGAATGAACTTTTACCAACCCTCCCTGACAAAGTCTCAGTGTTGCCTAGACTGACCTCTAATGGTCTATGTACCCCAGGATGACCTTGAACTTCCTGAGCATCTTGGCTCCATGTTTGGTTTGTGTAGCTGGATATAGAACCCAGGCTTCATGTTTCCTAGTCACTCAGTCTACAGAGTTGCAACCCCCAGTTCTCTTTACTGACTTCTAACTGCCATTTTGAAACATTTTTAAAAGGCATTTATCAGCTGGGCAGTGGTGGTACATGACTTTTCATCCTAGCACTTGGAAGTCAGGCAGGCAGATTATACTTATAGTTCACGAACTATTACTTGAAATTGTGTCTAAAAAAATGTGTCTATTAAAAGCCAGTGTATTAATCTTTCCTAAATATTTTATATACACATTTAATCTAAGTACTAATTAGTGATAACTAGGTGTGTGTGACCCTCCTGTAGAAAAAGAAATGAGACAGTTAAAAAAACAGCAATAATAGGTTCAGGGTCATTCAGTTTGGAACAAATAAGGCAAAAATTAAGCCAAAATAAACCCTCTTAAAGGGGCTGGAGAGATGGCTCAGAGGTTAAAAGCACTGACTGCTCTTCCAGAGGTCCTAAGTTAAATTCCAAGCACCCACATGGTGGCTCACAACCATCCATAATGAGATCTGGTGCCCTCTTCTGGCATGCAGGCATACATGTAGGCAGAACACTGCATACTAAATAAAAAAAAGTTTAAAAAAATCCTCTTAATAAGCTGGGGACTCGAGAGCTGACTCGGGTGAAGAGCACTCAGTCTTCACTTGAGCTGGTTCAGTTTCTAGCGCCCACATGGTGTCTCTCAATCCTTACCCTCTAGTCCCAAGGAATCCAATGATTTCTTCTGACCTCCAGGGGAACCAGGCATACACATAATATATGGACATACATGCAGATAAAATAGCCATATATAAGAAACAGTAATTAAATTAATAAAAAAAGAAGGTAAAAGTAAACAAGGTAAAGCTTATACTCATGACTCACTGCCTTCTATGAAAAATTCTTTGAACTAATTACAGGTTTCTTGAGCCTTCAGGATTGATTATAATATACACGTAATAACTTTGCTATTAACTTTATAGCTCACCTGCAGTAAAATAAGCTAGTAATGTAACGCTAATTTCATTCCCTTAATAAATTTAAAGCAGCATCTGTATGCTTTATACTTTATCGGGATTGGTTCCAAAATATGGAATGCATATGCTCGGTTTATGTAAAATAGTATAGTATTAGCATATAAATTCCTGTATACTATTGATCATATCTGGCTTGCTTATAACACTCAAACAGCCACATAAATGGTGTTACACATATTGTTTAGGGCATATTGTTTAGGACATATTTGTACATTAGTGATAAGGTTTTATTTTTCTTACATTTTCAGTCTGGGATATTGAAGAAATGTAGTTGGTCCACTCTATCCTAAATGAGGCCATGGAGCTGCTGACCTTCCCAGCTGTGGCCCACTCCTCCCTTGGAAATGCTCTTTTAGTAAATGAACCCTGCTTTTCCCATTTAAAAAAAATAGAAATTGAGAGGACTTAAATATAAAGGCAAATGAAAAAGAAATTTTAACTCAGACTATTTTTAAAAACCCAAAATTTGAAACTTCTAAATTTGAGTACATCTGTAGTGATATTTAGTGGGGAGTAAGGCTTTGAATGTGTCCTTGTCATGCTTAGTACAGTGAGATGCTGGAAGAGACTAGAGCATTTTCATTATTTCAGAGAATTCCTTTGTATCTTCCTTATGCCAGTTGTTTTATTTGGTGTGGAACATTGCTTCCCCAAGAAATTCAGTAGGATATAATTTTAATGCTATGGAACTGTATGGTGAATCTCAGACTATTTTCATTTTGATTACTGGATTTTTTTTGTTGTATTGCTTTTTTGTTGTTGGGACAGGGTTATTGTTAGCATTCTGGCACATCTGGCCTCACCCCTTGGGGTACCTTGCAGAGTGAGTCACCCCTGCATCATGCCTGCCCCAGTGTTTTGTCCCTTTAAAAGGCAGAACTCTGCCTTTTTCTCTCTTCCTCTCCCTGTATCTCTCTCTCATTCTCTCTCACTCTCAGTCTCTTTTCCACTAATCCTGTCCCCAGAGGCTCTTCCCTCCCCCCTTTTCCATTCCTTTTCTCTCAGTAAAACCACTCACATAAGCTCTGTCTGCATGGCATGTCTGTCCCACCCACCAAGGTCTCTTGAACATATAGAATCATATTTGGTGCTGTGATTACTATATAGTCCTGGCTTAGCTAGAACTCTTCAGAAATCCACCTGCTTCCTGAAGTGGTGAGATTAAAGGTGTGTGCCATCACACTCTGGCCCTGAATGCTGGATTTATAGCAAAAGCTATTGAGAGAGCTAGAGTCATGACTTAGTGGAACACTTGTGTGCAAGACCTGGGCTTATCCCTAGTGTCACCACAAGAAAGGGAGAGATGAACAGTATAACTCAGTGAAAGAGCCCAGCATTCACAAGGCACTGGGTTCTTCCCCTAGTACCGTGGCAGGGGTGGAGGTGTTAAAATATATTTGATAGCGACACCTAAATAGCAGCCACTCATGATTTTACATCTTAGTATTGCCTACAGTGTTCTTAGTAGCATAATTGCTCAAGGCAAATGAACTGTAACACTTTACAGTTCTGAAGTATCTGAAAGATTTTAAAGATTTCTTGAGTTCTGTATTAAACCTGATCTTTTTGCCCCGTATTTTCTCCCTTCTGCCCTTAGATATGTGGAAGAATAAAGTTGACTTCTTCCATAATAGTAATTTTGGGTTTTTTTTTCTTCCGTAGCATTTTTTTTTTCCCCAGAAGCCCATTTGTGTAAGTGGGGCTCTGATGCTCATTGAGGACTTTGCATTTCATTGGATGCATTGGGTTTGCAATTCCTCTTTAATTGTCTGGTGCATTGGGTTAGAGCCTTAATGTATGGCAAGGAAGCTTAAGTTTTAAAGTTAAAAAGTATTTTAAAATCACCAAATTATGTTGAAGTGTTGTTAGTGGAATTTTCTGTAATGTGTTTCTTAAGAGATCAAAATAGATGTAATTTGGGCATTTGAAATGTGACTGATGTTAACTGAAGTGTGTGTGTGTGTGTGTGTGTGTGTGTGAGTGTGAGTGATTTTGCTTCTTTCTTTGTTTTTGTTGTTTTGAGACAGGTAGTCTATCTTGTCTAGCCTCAGTCTTCTGATTGTTGGAATTACAAGCATGTGCTACCTGGCAAGAAGTGCATTTATTTTAGTTTGATTTGAAATGAACTGAGTTTTACAATGTAAAACAATCTAATTAACTTAGATTAATTAAATCTAAGACACCCTGTGTGTCTCTTGTTTCCATATTGGTCAGCACAAACATTCATGTGGAAGCAGTAGATGATGGTTAGTCAGTGCAATGTATTGTAACTACATTAAATGTTTGTATTTTATAATTAGGCCAAATTTGAATTTCATCACGGTGACTATGAGAAACAGTTTCTGCATGTACTGAGCCGCAAGGACAAGACAGGAATTGTTGTCAACAATCCTAACCAGTCAGTGTTTCTCTTCATTGACAGACAGCATTTGCAGGTAAGGAAATTTTTTAGGACTAGTTTTGGTGCTCATTTGAAGTTAAGAAACCTGTCTTAGGCCCCTTCAGAGAAGTTCCCAGACTTTTGTTTCTTACGAACACTTCCTGAAGAGCAAACTTCCAAGTACCTGGTCAATGGGGTAAATATCACCTGGAAGCTAATTAGAAATAGATTCAGTTCCTGCTCCACTTCCAGTTGATCAAAATATATATATTTTAAATAAAATAACTTGGGGGGGGAGTGCAAGTATGCAGGTATGTATGCCTGCCTATATGTGGATGTGGTTCCTCATGCAATGTCCAAGTCCTAGGGTTTCATCTGGTTCTGCTTCATGAGAACTGTGCATACCACTGAGATCCTCATGCTTGCTCTAGCAAGCACTTGACTGACTGAACTATCCCCAGGACTAGCAGACCACTTAAATGTGAATCTTAAGAAACAAAACAAAACAGAAAAACTATTACTCACTTGAGTGGCAATCCAGGTATTTATCAAAATAGGCATTCTGCAGTTAAAAAAAATCAGGCTGAAAAGTGTGAGGATCGTCTAGGGCTGTTATTTATCAAGAGCAAGACATACTCAAGGTAGGGAACGCAGACATTTAAAGAGTGCTGAAAGACATTCAGTGCAACTGTGTGCCTCAGATCTATGACATAGGTCTCCCTAGGGTGGATGGGTAGATGTTCTTAGTACCTCTTGGCTTTAGAGAATGTACTTCTGCCTGGTGTTAAATTGCACAAATCCTACTCATAAAGTTATTGTGACTTGATTTTTGTGACATTTTCTGTTTCTGAGACAGGTTGCCTCTAACTCACAGAGATCTGCCTGCCTCTGCTTCTTGAGTGTTATACCCCACCACACTAGCTTCCTTCCTTATGTTTCTGTTACATTTTAAATGAAACTTGGTCTAGCATGTTTAAGGCCTATGATTCAATTGAAAGCATATTGCGAGTACCTTTCAGTTTCTCAATATCTACTGTATAAAAGAGATTCGGTCAACAAGTTGGTGCATTTCTCAAAGCTCTTAAAACGTTCAGAACTCTTACTTAATTTCAAAATCGGGGGTTTTAACCTGGGTGGTGGTGGCACATACCTTTAATTCCAGCACTTGGAGGCAGAGATAGGCAGATCTTTATGAGTTCCAGGGCCAGCTTGGCATACAGAGTAAGTTCCAGGTT
Source organism: Myodes glareolus (assembly GCF_982192425.1). Classification (NCBI taxonomy): domain Eukaryota; kingdom Metazoa; phylum Chordata; class Mammalia; order Rodentia; family Cricetidae; genus Myodes; species Myodes glareolus. The sequence goes on from NC_142039.1 coordinate 42,381,390, forward strand.
TCAAAGCTACAGAGAAACCCTGTCTGGAAAAAAAACAAGCAAACAAAAAAACAGGGTTAGTGACCATCAAGAATAGAAGGACAAAGCAACTTTAATAAACTTGGAAGCGTATCAAGTTAAAAGTTAGTTGGTTGTCTCATAATTTTTAAAAATTAAAAAAAAAAGGTAGTTGTTTGGACACAGATCTGCACGCTTCCCATCTGAGAGCAGATAGGAAACCCAGATCTTGTTTTCTTTCCCACTAAAGGGAACCTTGTTTGTTCTTTGTTGTAGAAACTGGTTCTAGAGCTAGAGGTCAGGGCACAATACAGTTATATTGACTTTCCCAGTGTTTTAATGCATAAATTCTCTATGTATTTATTTCAGGCTTCTCTTATTTTCTCCCATATCCTGCCTGGATAGGAAATCACAAATCTCTTGCTATGTATACTTTATAGTAGTGTGACATAGGCCTTAAATTGTGAGGGGCTGACAATTTAAAAAACTATTAAAATTACTAAAAATGTATTTCCTTCTAGACTCCAAAAAACAAAGCCACCATCTTCAAGTTATGCAGCATCTGCCTCTACCTGCCACAGGAACAGCTCACCCACTGGGCAGTTGGCACCATAGAGGATCACCTCCGTCCTTATATGCCAGAGTAAATAAGAGCATTGACCAGCAAAATGGAGAAGACCAGAGAATGCAGCAGCGATTTTCTTTTCTTGTTTTCTTACCACTTTTCTTTCAGAGTTTAAAGAAAATGGACTCATGCACAGAACACTATGCATTTTGAAACTTGTTCATCCTGGATTTATTTTAATCATTTGTATCACAGAACTTTAAAAAAAAATTAGATGTCTTCTGCACGGACTGTGTGAAAGAAGATGCTTTGCAGATTGCTGCACTGCATCGGCATCTTACTAAAATGTGAAGGAAGGACTATTGTACACTGAAATGCTTAATGTATCTGAAAGCACAGGTGATGTTCAGTGTTGTGGTCTTCATGTTTGTGCTGGTTTTTGCCTCTGACATCTGTCATCAGTATTGAGGGTGAGAGTGAATGTAACAGGTATAAATAACATTTAAAAACTTAATAGCTTTGCTATAATCACCGTTGTTCCAGAGCACTGTCAGATTCATTCTAATGACCAGAATGGTTGTTACAAAAAGAAATTACAACCATGGGAAAGAAATCTTAATGAAAAAAGCATCTCATTGAGGTTATTTCTGCCTCGTGTGCACTGGGCCATGTTTGTTTTCTTGGTACTCATTAGTACATGTATTTTTTTTTTCCCAGATCTCTTTCCCCGAGTTGCTGTTATAGAGTACTCTGCTGTGTGCAGATGCATTTATACACATTAAAGCAGATCTGGAGTCTGGCGTGGCTAAATGCAGCTATAAAACCAAGGAACATTCATAGCTGCAAAAACCATCATAAGTAGAGGACTTTTTGGTTTTTGTTTTGGTGTTAGAAAATTTAATTACAAATAAAAATCCAGTGAATTTTGCAGAAATACTGGTTTCTACACCATTCTAAAGAAGTTGAGTGTTTGGAATAGAAAACAAAATTAAAAGTGGGGATCTTACATTGTAAAAATAACCAGAGTGTCAAGAGTTCTGAAAGCAGAACTTGTTTGTGCAATGAACATAAGGAAAGACTACTGTATAGCTTTTTTATTTTTATTTTTTTTTGTTTTTCTTTTAAATGAAGAAAAGCTTTGCTTAAGGGTTGCATACTTTTATTGGAGTAAATCAGAATGATCCTACTCCATTGGAGTAAAACTAGTGCTTACTGGTTTCCATTTGTATTTAGCTTCTGGTTGGAATTTGGGGTGGGAGGGAAATGAAACCTAAATAAAATAGGTGAAAGCTTCCTGGCTATTCAGATGAATATATAAAACTTGCAGTGTTAACTTTTTTTTTATCTCATGTGTTTGGTCAATTCAGGTTTGTTTATTTAGAAAGAAAAAGAACTGGCAGTTCTAACTTGAACAAGAACCTAAGACACAGATGGTCGGCTTCAGTAGTTCCCTGCCTTTTGCTTTTGTTTCATAGATATCTCAGAATAATTTTGATAAGTTGGCAAAGACCATATAAGATGTTCTGGTGTAACACATTAAGATTTTAGCATTTTGGCATGTATTTTTTTCTTTGTATATTTGTAAATATTTACCCAGCCATTGCATTTTTGCACACGATTTAATTTTTTGCCCTTTTATACTTAGGCTAATGTTACAAATAAGCACAGGATTTGGGGGGGGGCGACGACAGTGTTCTTGGTTACAAATATCTTTAAAAAAAAAAAGATACCAATCCCAATTCCCACCCCCCCCCCTCCCATTTCCTCCACATACCCTCCCACCCCACCTCCCTCTAATCCTAAGAGAGGGTAAAGGCACTTTGCTTTGTGGAGCATCCAAGGTCCTCCCTTTATTTATTTATCTGATTACAATATCTTATAGTACCATTACCAAGCTTCCAACTACCTCAAAAAATTCAGTTTTTCTGTGGTTTGACTTTGTACGCTTCAGGTTAATATTCAGAAGCACATGCCATCTGCTCCTTAAAGCTAACTTTGGTTTCTGTACTATGTGCTTATTGCTAGTCACTGATGGCAAACAATATGAAAATATCCCCCCCCCTTAAGTTACAATGAATCTTAGTGCCTAACCAACCAAGCCAATCTTTTGTAAAAAATACTTCAGCTTTTTTGTGTATGGGTATTTGCATGTGTGTGTGTATTATATCCATGCAATGCCCATGGAGGCCAGTGCTGGGAATCAAACTCAGGGCTTTTGGAAGAGCAGCCAGTGCTCTTGTTACGCTGTTTCCAGCCCCAACTAATCTTGATGGTTGCAAAAGATTTTTCAAATTTCACTCAGTATATCTCAGCATTTTGTGAACCTTGTCACATATGAAAGACTGTTTCTCGAGCACTTTCATGGGTAGCACCTCTCTGAGTACCAGCCTCCAGCTCTGGACCCAGCTCCTACAAGGAGTATAGGTCCTTTTAGTAGGAAAGGATAGAAATCAAGATCTAGGTTTCCTATTTGTTCACAGCTGGAGTCTAGAGATCTGGTATCTAACACAACTATTGACTCAGATGTTTCAAGTCCACTCTAGTTTTGATTCCTAAAAAATGAAGAAAGCAAGCGTCCTCTAATTTTTGAGACCTTTGAGAAATGCAGTAATTTGCTAACTTGAATATAGTACAGTAGGCTGGGAGACAAAGGGGCTCATGATATGTCCTCTCTATTCAAAAGATAGTAGTAGGTCCAGATACACAAGATCAGCATAGAAAGGTACTTAAGCTATTTCTAGTGTCAGGGGCTTCATTTCAAACTTAGGCGACATATTACAGGCTCTTCATTTCCTAGTACGGTTGTAGTATATCCACATTGGAAATTGGAAATCATGTCTCATAAAGTAAATGGAAATGTGACACAGCATTTTAGAGCTGGGGAAGGCCTAAAATTTCATTGATTATTGCTATGTTGACATGTCTCCTTAAACTGAGCTCTCAGCTAATGGTTTCTGGAGGTGGGGAGCCTTTTTTTGTGTGTTCTAATTCTTGTCCCCCTTTGCCATGTGAAGAGACTATCTGAACTAAGAAGTAGCCCCACGGAAAAGTGTAGTGGAAGTTGACAAGTCATTTCTAAGGTTTATTTGTTGTCCAGTCTGTCAGACTGACTAACGTCTATCAACTCATCTTTCTCCTTTAATACTAGGCGCCAGTTATAGAGTAATATTAAAGTGGGTCTTCTAGCTTCTTTGCTTTACCTGTTAGAAAAACAGTGAATAAAACTAATTAGGCAAGGTGGAACATACCTACCTATACTCCCAGCATTCAGGAGGCTGAAGCAGAAAATTGTGAGTTCAAGGTTATCCTGGGTGACGAAAAGCAAACCTCAAAACACCAAAACATTGAGCCAAGAACGCTTTTATGCAATGATCATGCATCTGACTTAAAGATGTTTCAAAAGATATCCCAGCTGGACTTGTGGCACATTAATCATAGCACCAGAGAAGCAAAGGAAGGTGGGTCTCTGAGTTTGAGGTCAGCCTGGTCTACATAGTACCAGGATAGCCAGAGACTCTGGGAAAGAAAGAAAAGCAAAAACAACAAAAAACCCCAACCTTCATACTATATATTGGTTTTAGTTTCTGTACCCCACAGAAAACACTTAGCTACTTCTGGTTTTGACATTTATTTCAGAAAGTTATACTCATTCATTGTTGGGCTTCGTTGGGCCTGCTGTTTGTTCCCTCAGTTTCCCAGGTGTTTAGTATGTCTGCCTTGTGCTATTAGTTTTCCTGTGGTCTTGTTGGTCAGATCCACCGAGGCAAATGCAAGTGTTTTTCCTTGCTTCAGAATGTGTGCTGTGATCACTACTACTTCTCCAAGTTTAGCAGGTGACATATACCTTAAAAGAAAACATTGAAATATAGTGGTTAGGTAATTGTTGAAATTTTGATTGTGATAAACTCCTACCAGCTTTCCTGTGTATCTTAACCTACAGATAATCTCAGAATACTACTGGCAAGCTTTTGGTATCAAATTCAAGTAGTTGGTCTGCAAGATGCTCTTCTTGACCCATCTTTCCTTCATCTATGTGTGTCTTTTCACAAAGATAGGCTCTCCTTGCCTTTTTTTTCTCCTTTAAAGTTTTTTATTTCGTATTTATTTGAAACCACTGAAAGATTACCTGTAACTTTCATTTAATCTCTTTAGCTTCTTAAAGTGAAGTATCTGAATGTTTATATCTCAGCAGACTTTATTCAACTCCAAAGTGACAGTATAAGAACTACAAGGAGTGGGCTGTAGAGAGCGGCCCAGCAGTTCAGAGCACTGACTACTATAGAAGACCCAGGTTCAATTTCCAGCACTTGCATGGCAGCCCACAACTCTCTGTAACTCCAGTCCCAAGGGATCTGATTTCCAATCTCTGGTTCCTGTATTTGTGTGGTGCACATGCATACACTCTGATGCATACACATACATTTTAAAAAGAAACTACAAGAAATGAAGAAACTTAAGTTTTTAGCCATCTTGGTAATGAACTGCATATACAGTTGTCCCTCTGTATCCATGAGGATTAATGTAAATACACCTGTCCACACCAAATCCATAAATGCTCAGGGCCCTTATATAAAGTAAACATGCAAGTCAAGATCTACTTTACAAGAAAATTTTTTTTAAAGATTTATTTATTATGTATACAATGGTCTGCCTCCATGTATGCCCACACGCCAGAGGAGGGCGCCAGATCTCATTACAGATGGTTGTGAGCTACCATCTGTTGCTGGGAATTGAACTCTGGACCTTTGGAAGAGCAGCCAGGGCTCTTAACCACTGAGCCATCTCTCCAGCCCCACAAGGAATTATAATAAATTTAAATTTGCATTCATTTTGTGTGTGCTTATATATGGTATATGAGTGAAGGTCAGCAGAAAACTTGGTGTCAGTTCTTCCACTATGTGAGTTCCAGGGATCAGTCTCAAGTCATCAGATTTGGTAGGGAGTTCTTTTACCTACATCTCACTGGCCCCTTAAGTTGTTTTTGTTGCTTCTCCAGATCTATCTTACTTTCATTATGTGTATACCTCTGTGTGGATACATGCATACGAGTGTCCAAGGAGGTGAGAGGGGTCAGGTCTGCTTGATGTGAGTGCTCTACAAGACTGTTATGTTCTTTTATTATTATTATTATTATTATTATTATTATTATTATTATTATTATTATGCTGATGATGTATACAATATTCTGTCTGTGTGTATGTCTGCAGGCCAGAAGAGGGCACCAGACCTCATTACAGATGGTTATGAGCCACCATGTGGTTGCTGGGATTTGAACTCAGGACCTTTGGAAGAGCAGGCAATGCTCTTAACCACTGAGCTATCTCTCCAGCTCCTGACTGTTGTGTTCTTAAACCATCTCTCCACCCCTTTTGTCTATTTAAAACTGTCTTCATGGAAAAATAGTCATCAGTTGGGCTTGCTCACCACACAAGATAAAGACCACCAAATATGGCTCATTAGCATAACATATCTTCTGTCTATCTTCTACAATTTGTCCTGTGATTTGATTATTAAACTCTCAATTTATTCCCAGGCTTAAGAGAAACTGACAAGGTTCCAGTTTTTTGAAACAAGGTCTTGTTGACCTTGAACTGAAGATCCTCTTGGCTCAGCTTCCCAAGTGCTGGGATAAAAGACATGAGCCACTGTGCCTAGCTTTAGAACTCAAGTTTTCAATTTGGAAAGTGACGTACATTTTCACAGTAGTGACAGACAGGCCATCTGGGCTATAGTGCTCCCTGATCCTGTCATTTAAGCCATACTCACAGGAGAGACTCAGAACCCCTTCCCGGCACCTGTGTTCACCTTGCTGCAAGATTTTGGTAACATTTGGGAAATGGTCAACAACTTTTCTCCAAATATCATTCACACTTTTCTATGGGAGAAGAGGGTGGGAGTGGGGAACACAGGGTTTCATAAAGTCAAGGCTAGCTTTGAACTCTTCTGATCCTCCAATGTCTACCAAGTGTTGGGATTATACAACCACTCTGGTTAATTAGTGATACTTTAGTTAATGTTTTAGGGTTTTTTTTTAAAACGGGGTTTCACTATGTGGCCCAGGCTGGCCTGGCACTCACTAAATAGGTCAACCAGCTTTGATGGACTCACAGAGGTTTCACTTGCTTCTCCCTCCCAAGATCTTGGATTAAAGGTATGTCCCAGTGTGCCTGGCACAAGTGATTTTTTTTCTTGTTTTTTTTTTGGGGGGGGGGGCAGGATTTCTCTGTAGCTTTGGAGCCTGTCCTGGAATTAACTCTAAACCAGGCTGGCCTCAAACTCACAGAGATCCACCTGCCTCTGCCTCCTGAGTGTTAGGATTAAAGACGTGCCCTACCACTGCCGGCACAGATGATACTTTTAAAGACTATATGAAAGTTATAAATCATGAGTTCAAACAACTATGGATTGAAGATATTTGAAAAACAGGCACATATGTCCACAAGATGTAGATTCTGGTCATTACCCCCACACAATATAGTGTTATTTGAAAAATCATCTGGATGGCATCTAGATACATACGTTATGTTCATGTCAACACTGACTCCAGGAAGCCCTCTTTCTGTGCCCATCAGAGCCACGGTTGAGATGGTATCTATCAGAGTTGCTGTCATGCCCCCATGGAGAGTGCCGTGCTTGTTAGTGTGCTCCTCTTCCACTTTCATTTCACAAATTACTTTATCAGGAGCAGCAGAGACAAGCGTCACCTAAATAGTAAAATGTGAAAAAAATATTTGAACATTAATTCTGTGCTATTTTAATAGCTCAAATACATCATCACAGCAAGAACAATCCTGACGCTGGAAGCTTGGCACAGAGCCACACACCTGTAATTCCAGCATCTGGGGCACAAAGGGAGGAGGATATGTATTTCTAGGTGCCAGGGCTATAATAGTGAAATCTTTTTTTTTAATATTTATTTTTATTATGTATACAATATTCTGTCTGTGTATATGCCTGCAGGCCAGAAGAGGGCACCAGACCTCATTACAGACAGTTGTGAGCCACCATGTGGTTGCTGGGAATTGAACTCAGATCCTTTGGAAGAGCAGGCGATGCTCTTAACCACTGAGCCATCTCTCCAGCCCCCAATAGTGAAATCTTAAAAAAATATGTATTTTTTTAAAATCATGCTTATAAGCATATGCACATGGAATGTAATGGAACAGCATGTAAGGTGTTTTGGAGATAAGAGTTAGACAATTGTAAGCCAGTCACCCATCCTGGGTGCCAGAAACAAAACCCAGATTCTCTGCAAGACTAGTATGTAGTTTTAACCACAGAGCCATCTCTCTATCCCCCATAGGAAGAATAGTAAGATTTTGTCTTAAATTAAAAATATATGCATGTGTTTGTGTCTGAGTATTTTATCTGCATATACATGAACAGAGACTGCTCATTTGTTTCCTGGCCACCCTGACCTGAATAATCACACAGAAACCATATTAATTACATTACTGCGATTAAAGGCGTGCACCACCACCACCAGGCTGAAATTAACACATTTCTATTCATCTGTGTATCATCATGAGGTTGGATCCTACTGGTAAGGTTCCAACGGCATCTTTCTCCTTTGGCAGCTACATGGTGTCTCTTTGACTCTGCCTACTTTATATCTCTTCCAGCCTGGCTATATTCTGCCCTGTCATAGGCCAAAGTAGTTTTTTTATTAACCAATGGTAATAAAACATATTCATAGCACACAGAGGGGAATACCACATCACATATATGTCTAGTTCTGAGATCCTGTCTTTAAAAAGTCATTTGAACAAGCAGAATATACCTAAAAAAGTAGACTCAGAGCTGGGCAGTGGTGCACGCCTTTAATCCCAGCACTCAGGAGGCAGAGGCAGGTGGATCTCTGTGAGTTCAAGACCTGCCTGGTCTACAAGAGCTAGTTCCAGGACAGGCTCAAAAGCAGCCTTGACAATTAATGGTTGAAATTAGCCCTTTTATAATTTATTTTCTAGCTTAACCTTCAATATACTCCGATTTCCAGAGTAAAGTCTGGCAGGAATGTACTCCTAGATTCCTGCCTGCTGCTAGCTGGAGCTTTGAAACTGGGTTCCTGGCCTTAATAAATTCTCTTAGCACTCAGCTGGGATCAGTGTTTGAGGGCTACAAACAGACGGGGGGGGGGGGGGAGAAACGGGGGGGAAGGGGGAGAGAAAGAAGGGGGTGTGAGAGAGAGAATGTTCAGGACAATGTCTTTTGCTATTCCTCATCTTGCAGAGTTCAGATCACTGGGCTGAGATGGCTCAGCAGTTAAGAGTACTTGATACTCTTGCAGATGACCCGAGTCTCATTCCTAGCACCCACATAGCAATTCATAACCATTTACAACTCCAGTTCCAGAAGATTCTTTTGGCCTCCACAGGCACCTGTAGGAAAATCACATACGTAAAATAAACATAAATATTAAAGAAATCAGAGGGTTGTATAACACCAGAATTTCCTTGTGTTTTTTTTGTTTTGTTTCTTTATATTTAAATTTATTTTTGTGATTGAGTCTCTTGTGTGTATGTGTGCATCATGAGTGTGCCTGGTGCCCACAGAAGTAAGAAAAGGTTGGATACCTGCAACTTGGTAATGGATGGTTGTGAGTCACTGTGTGGGGCTGAGAACTGAACCCTGGTCCTCTAAGAGGTAGTTCTTCAGCCTCCCAAGTGATAGCATCACCAGGCAGGCCTAGCTCTCTCTGGACCTTCTCTATCAACCGACCCCCACGATCTGTCATCTTCTAATCACCAAAAGAAGGTTTTAAATTGGTTGTTTTTTAGTTTTTATACAAGCAGAGTAATTTTCTACACGAATTAATGAATAGTGCAAAACAGCTTTAAAAAAACAGGCTGGGAGATGTTCAGTCATTCAGGCTACTAGGATTATTAGTAAACTTCAGTCAGAACCCCATTTAAACAAAAGAAGTGGAATAATATAATTCAGCAATGTTAAATTATTGCTTGAAGGTCCCATTCCTTTCTAAAGTATAATGAAAAGTATTACATGAACAATACAAACAGAGAAAGCAAGGGTTCCTTCTGAAGTACTTTCAGAAGCCTGACTATGGTGGCAGATGTTTGTTTCTCTCCACCACCTCCAGGTGCAGGGATTGTAAGTATGCAGCACCACTAACAGGCTCTGTCCCCTCCCTTTTCTTCCTCATATCACAAATTTGCTTGCAAGCAGGTCACACACTGTGAACATTCCCCATATTAAAATCTTTCACTACTGAGACCTTTTTCGAGACAAAATTTGTAATGATCTCTAACTTTTTTCTGATCTTCCTGCCTCTGTCTTCTCAGTGCTGGATCACAGCTGTGCCCACCACCCCCAGTTGCCCAGCTCATACAGTACTGGGGATTAAACCTTGCACAAAAGGCATCCTACCAACTGAGCTATAAATCCCCAGCACTCCCGTATTCTCTTTCCAAGGAGCGTGCTGAGAGCTGTAAAATCCTCAGTCTCTTTAATGTGAATTTTCTTGAGGATTCTTTTTCTGCAGTTTAATTCTCTTATTTCTTCAACTATGTATTCACTGGACTGCAGGAATTTTTTACTTCTGAGATTAAACTCATGGGACCTTCATAGTACATGTGGCTTGACCAAAACGTCACTACATGATGTATGATAGTTATATGCCACACAGATAACTCCTATTTTGCTGATACATTCAGTGGTTCATTTCAGGGTCACCTCATATGTGACAGAATTGCTCTAGGTCTGTCATTTTAATTGTTGAGACAGCATCTCCCTTAGTTCAGGTTGACTCCGCCTCTGAGAACCCTCTCCCCATCCACCCCAGCCTCCACCTTATGGGTGCCAGGATTATAAGCACACTACTATGTCTGGCAATCGATTCACTGCCAAAAGATGGGGAAATTTGTAGAAGCCTTTAGGCCTCTTCCCAAGTAAGTACAGCTTTAGTGCTTGTACTAGTTTTTGCTCTACAGAAGGTCATGAAGGGGGATAAACTGAAACAGTATAAGCGCCCTCAAACAATGCTGTGTTTTAATCAACAGGCACATCAAAAGGAGAAAAAAAAAGTCCTCGTTGCCTGTTCCTACCACAAGATGTCCTCACAAACTAATAGTATATCGCAGGAAGATGAGCCCAGAATGTAATAACCCTTATTTTGTGTGCTGAGCAAGTATTCTTTGGTTTTGTTTTTTTTTGAGACCGGGTTTCTCTGTGTAACAGTTCTGGCTATCATGGAACTCGCTCTGTAGACCAGGCTGGTTTCGAACTCACAGAGCTATGCCTGCCTCCCAAGTGCTGGAAGTAATGGCATGTGCCACCACAGCCCGGCTGAACAAGTATTCTATAACTGAGCCACATTCAACATGAGCCTTTATATCAAGAATTGGCAGGGCAAAAGGAAAGAGTTTCATTTTTGTTTGGAGTTAGGTCTCAAGTACTCAAGAGCTGAGGATAACCTTGAATTAAACCCATGACCTTACGTGTGCACTTTACCCCGTGTTACACAACCAGTCTTTAGGTAATAATTGTTAACCAGAGATTTATGGGAAAACTACATTCTCTTGAGACAGCACATGAGCCCTCTCAAGGTGAACGAACAATTCCAAGGACAGGGTAAAGACATAGTATATATTTAGAAAGGACAGTGTAGCAATTTAACTAGCTTTGGATGCAAGGCAAAGTATTCCATTAGCAGCACAGATTCCTCAAGCCAGTCCTGCTGCCACGGGGACTGGGTGAATCTCTGTGATGGGGGAGCACTGTGGTGAAAAGCTGTGTACTGTAGGTTACTGATTAACACCCCTACTCTCTACCCAGTAGATGCTAGAACATCTGTCTCCTGTTAACATGTGGTAAAAAATGTCTCTAAGTCAAAGTGTCTTCCAAATAGGACAGAGTTCATACACTCATGAACCCAGGGGCTGTGGTTGCCATAGAATCATAGAATTCTATGATTCTTCATAGAATGAAGCTGGTTAGCATTCCAGCATGGAGGAAAGCGGCTCATGAGTCCCCCCCCACTCCAGCTGAAGGGCTATGGATAGCTGATCACTTGTGGGGTGGGGAACAGTCAGTTTTCTTTAAGGCTATTACATTCCAGTAGATGGTCCCATATCTGTAGTCTATGCACAAACTGACTCAATGGGTTATTAAAAAAATGAGACAAAACTGGGTGTGGTGTTACACATCTTTAATCTCAGCACTTGGGAGACAGAGACAGGAGGATCTCTTGAGTTCAATGCCAGTCTGCCAGCCTGCTCTACTCAGGGAGCTCCAGGACAGCCAAGTCTAGAGAGACCTTGTATCAAAAACAAAAACAAAAACAAAAAGGGGGGGTATGAAGTTGGGAGGCATCAAGGAGTAGATCTGGGAGGACTTAGGGGGAGAAGTCGGGAGTGAATAAGATACACACATAAATATACATATATATGCATATATATAAAAAGTTCTCAAAAATAATCAATATACATAAAAAGTTCTCAGAAAACAGTCTGCTTCATAGGATAAAATAGCGCTCAATTCTAGAATTGAAAAGACCAACTACAATCTATGAATTATTATAATTGTGTCCTCAGATAGGTCTGGCAACCAAAGGAGGCATCCAGAGAAGGCTGGCGAAAATACCGAAGCCTCTGGCAGGAACTTAGGAGAGGCACTTCCGGCCCCTTTTAGTGTTCCTGCCTTCCTTGTGGAGCCTGGAAAGTTGTAAGCACTTAAAGGTCATTTATTGTAGTACTCTTCATATTCCAAATGTCCCAGTAAAGAGGGTATTTAAAGAAAGTACACTATTCTATACAATGGAATAATCTTAAAAGGAAAGAAAGGCCTAGCTCTGTCCTGCAGCTGGCTGGAAGCTCTTTTGCAGGCACTGGCATGAACGAATTGTGACGCTCAGGTTCATTCGCCACGATGTGGTAGTGTGTTTGAGCTCTAAAAATGTGGTATGCCACCTGTGTGCCGAGTGACTAGATTTCCAAAGCTACCTCACAGTTTGGGAATTTATAATGAAAAAAAACTGGAAAGATTCCCTTTTGGAAGCAGTCAAAACTTGCAAGGCCAGAGGGAGGGCACTCTGCTGGCTGGGTTGTTGGCAAGCATGGAGCTTCGGGGGTGCAGCAATACTGAGCTCCCGCTCCCGCCGGGGTGGGCCTTCAGTGACACAGTTGCCTTTGCCCTCGCTGTCTGTGCTCTCAGACTCTCACGGATGTGGGCAGATGCTTGTTCATTTCTCCCCAGGGAAAGTCACATGATAGGAAAACATGTTTCATGTGGACATAATTTCTTTTCATCTTTTGGAGACGAGGCCTCATGTAGCTCAGGTTGGCTTTGAAGTGGGTATGAACTTGAGGATGAACTTATCTCTCTATGCCCACCTCCCTCCTGAGTGCGGCTGGGATCACAGGTAGGCACTATCACATCTGGTTTAACACGGTGCTAGAGATGTAAGCCACGGCTTTGTGCATGCTGGGCAAGCATTCCACCAACTGAGCTATATCCCCAGCCTCCGTCAGGATACAGAATTTAAAATGAAGTGTGAAGTGTTAAATAGTTTTTTTTTTAAATGGGACTAATGTAGTTAGACCTGGCCAGGATGTCAAAGTTTTTGCAAAGTTAGTAAGTATAACAATCTTTTATGAACCACTAAGCAGAAATACATTGGTGTGATGATACGCACACAACCACAAGAGTAATACCAGCACTCAGGAGACAGAGGCAAGGAGGGTAAATTCAAGTTCCAGAAAAGCCAGGATGCTGTCTCAGAAACAAAACAAAGGAAACCATAAAAACCACATATATACACATACAAACCATTATTCAGAAGTATATACTTTAGTCTTAGCTTCTCTTCTGCCTACATAAACATAACCACTTACCTGTTGTAAATCGAGTTACCATCACACAATGATTATTATCAACCTGCGCGGCTTAACTGCCATTCACTGCTACATATAAAATACTGAGTGAGCTCTTGCAGTGTGGCCAGCAATAGTGTAAATGTGAAATCTATATTGATTTCCAAAGAGTAAACATTTAAAAATCAACTTTTTTTTTTGGTTTTTTCAAGACAGGGTTTCTCAGTAGCTTTGGGGCCTGTTCTGGAACTAGCTCTTGTAGACCAGGCTGGTCTTTAACTCACAGAGATCTGCCTGCCTCTGTCTCCCGAGTGCTGGGATTAAAGGCGTGCACCACCATCGCCCGGCTTTTTTTTTTTTTAAAGAAAGATTAACTGTCCTTTTTTGCAAAGTGGGATGGTTATGTAACTAGCCTTACAAACTCCCCTGCATCAGCCTCCCCTAAGCTGGAATTAGAGACAGGTACCATCATGCTGGACTAAGTTATGAGAATTTAACTAATTACTCAAAGGTGATCAAACTAATGTCAAAATTATCTCACACATGAAAGTTAGATGTGGTGGCACATACAGTTTAATCCCTGCACTCAAGAGGCAAAGGCAGATGAATCTCTGTGAGTTCCAAGCCAGCCTGGTCTACATATCAAGTTCAGGAACAGCTAGAGCTACATAGAGAGACCTTGTTTAAATAGAAAAAGAAAAAAAAATATATTACAAAATATTATATAGCCACAGGGCTGATGACAGTTTAAGGAGGAAATGGCTATAGACCCCAACCTGCAAGCACGCTACTAGCCACATCCCCATTCTCACAGCAGATTTTTAAGAAAGAAAAAAAATCAAATTTCTTCTTAGATAAATACACTTTTTTTTTTTTTTTTTTTTTTTTTTTTTGAGACAGGATTTCTCTGTACTGGAACTAGCTCTTGTAGACCAGGCTGGCTTCGAAATCACAGAGATCCGCCTCCCTCTGCCTCCCTAGTGCTGGGATTAAAAGGCATGCGCCACCACCGCCCGGCCGATAAATAAATACATTCTTTTTGGATAATATCATCTTTCCAAAAGTCACTGTCAAATGATGTCTTTGGACTTTAAATATTTCTTATTTGAAAACATTAAATACATTTACTTAAGTGTTATTTCCTACTTTTGACAAAAGCCCTGATACATTATGTACATCGTTTAAAAAACCCGAGAGGGGAGTGTTCAAGGAGAAAGATTTCAAATTCCTGTAGCTAACCAATATTTAAATCTCACGCCCAAATTCTTTCCAAAATTCTAAGCATTCTTTCTTAATCGTAAAGAGCAGATATTCATGAATCAAAATATTTATCAACCTATGTTACAGAGAAAGACCCAGTCTCAAAACCCAGAAACACAACATAGGAACAAGTTGTTCGTCCTTCACTGCTGTAACTCAAGCGTACTTCGCTTTCGGGCCTTAAAACAAACAATCCCTACACACTCGTCCTGTACTCCAGCGCCCCTTAAATGATACACAGCCTTTTTTTCTTGGCTCACTCCAGTGGACCAAACCCGTCTCTAGGGGTGACAGTCAAAGTCATGCTTATTTACGTTTAGATGAGAATCCATGCACTCTCGGGCGTTTGAGAGGCCACGAACGTGGGCTCACAAGACACTCCACCAAACAGAACAGAATCGAACTCGGGTGTTTTATTCGATTAGTCCTCTCCACCAGAGGTTTTGAGGACAATACCTTTTCCAAAACTGTATCAAAACCGGGAACTCTCAACAAGACCTTCATGATTTCCCGGAGATTCTGGGTCAAGCTGCTCATCGTGGGAGGCAACTCAAGATTCTGGGCTCTGGAGAAATGAAGTCTGGAAGAGAAGCTTGGGAAAGCACAAGAGCGTGGTAGCTCTAACCCGCAAGTGTTGTGCGCGTTCTGGATGAAGGGTCGCGCGCTCTCGCAGCCCGAGTCCTCACAGCCCGGGCTCTGTGTTTTGTACCCGCTAGGGCTCCAGCGCGCACGCGCAGCCTGACTCCCCCACCCCCGCGCGCCCGCGTCCGCCCCTCGCTTGTTGCGCAGACTCGCCCAAGACCTAAGTTCCGCCGGAAAGTTGATGCGGAAGCACACGCACGCAGCGCGCCTGCGCAGAGCCCGGCGTTTGTTTTCCCAGTCGCGCGGGAAGCGGCGTGCGGAGCGGATCGCCTCGGGAGATGCTGTGCTGATGGCGTCCGGGAGCGGCTCGGATGCGCGGGAGCCGGCAGAGCCGGCGGCGGCGCCTGCAGCCGCGGAAACAGAGGAGGAGATTGACCAGCGGGTGAAGAGGCGGCGGCTTCAATGCATGGGGTTTGCGATGATGGCGAAATGCGAAACCACGATGGCTCACACCTTCCTGTCGGAGAACGACTGGCAGATGGACGTGGGTTTGCGTTTCTCGTTTTCTCCCCTCCTCCCAGGTGGGCGGAGCGCGCTCTCCATCCTTGTGCCTTTGCTTTTCAGAAAGCGCTGAGCGCCTACTTCGAACCGCCAGAGAACGACCCCGCGTGGCCACGCCAGCCTCCGACGTCCTTCCATTCCGAGGCCTAGTAAGCGACGGGGGTCGCGGGCGGTTTGCTGGGGGCCCGCGTTGGGCATCACAAGACCCTACCTGGAAATGGAAGCCGATGCCCTCAGGATGGGCATCAGAGGGAAGGCCTTTCTCCGAGGGACACAGTCACTTCCAACGTAACTTGCTTATTTTGGCTTGTTTATTTATTGTGTAGCCCTGGCTGTCCTGGAGTTTGCTCTGTGGACCAGACAAGCCTCAAACTAAGAGATCCGCCTGCTTCTGCACTCTTAGTGCTGAGTTTAAAGGCTTGTACTACGATCGACTTCTGACGTGATTTTTTTTTCTTAGTCAATGGAGGAAGGAAAGAAAACTCTGAAATGTAAATTATCTTTATTTATTTAGAGGCAGAGCCACCCCCCCCCCCCCGTATGTCTGTCTGCTCAGAACTTGTTATGTAGAACAGGCTGACCTCAAACACAGAGATCTACTTGCCTCAGATTCGAAAGGACTGGGATTAAAGTGTCCACCACACATGATAAAATATTTACTTATTGGTACTGTTCTTTTTTGAGACATTATACCTGACCACCAGCTCTTAACCCCCTTGTTCCAGCCCCCCCCTCCTTTTGCTAGCATTACATCTAGTTCCAGCATCCCCCAGCTGAAATGTAATTTATTATTTGAGACCCATGCCCAGGCTGACTTGGGACTCCTGTGGTCAAGGCTCGACTATTGCCTGCCACTTCCCCAGAGTGGGGTTAAAGGTTTGTGAAACACTACTCAATATTGAAATACACTTACTCACTGGAATTACTGTGACATGTAAACTAGAGATTGAGAAAACAGGTGAGGTAGAAAATCTCTAAGAAGAACGGTAACCTGTAAGTCTCTTTGTTTCTGCATTGTTTATCTGCTCTCTTGCCGGCAAGCAGTAGTTTTATTTCTTTGAGACAGGATCTCACGAGTTTATCCAGAACATAGTGTGTAGTCCAGGCTGGCATTGGGGTTCTGGCAATCCTCCTGCCTCAGCCTCTGGGGTACTAGAAGGATTAGTCACCACACCAGGCTCAGCACTTGTTTTCAGTGTGTGCTGTTCCTGTTATTTTAGTGCTCCAGTTTGTGCTCCTTTTTGGAGACCACAGCTAAAGTCCCTTCAGGGGAGTTTATTGTGTGTGTCAAAGGAGATGGGAAATCCTCATAAAACAGTTGTACTGAAATTACTTGGAGAGATTTTTTTTTTTTTTAAAAAAATGCTGGGACCCCCACTTCCCAGAGATAATAAATGCGTGAAGTTGAGAGGCGGAGCAAGCAATCAGTTGGCAGGAAAAAGCCAGTGGGGGGAAGTCAGGAGGTAGTGAGGAAGTAGAAATGGGAGTACTCCCATTGGAGGAATTGTTTTTTTTTTTTTCTTTCTCTCAGATGGCTTAAGAGAAAGTCTGGGGCGGCTGTGGGAGGAAACAGCTGGTGCTTTCTCTGTTTTTCTGAGCTAGCAGGTTTTCACCCCATTATCTGGCTCCTGTGTCTTTATTAATAAAATAGAGCGATAGAGACTTAGTTAAAAGCAACACAGTTCTAGGAACTGAACCGAAGCCCTCAGCAAGAACAAGTGTTCCGAAGCACTGAGCCATCTATTCAGTCTCATGTTTTCACTAGAAATAAGGGGACTAACATCTTTGACAAGGTTCTGAAATGACCTAGCCCTTTCTCTTTGGTAAGGCTACAGAAAAAGTGTAGTATTGAATGTTGAGTGAGAAAGCTTTTTCAGGTGGGTAAAACTCCAAATGGAATCTGGCATTAAACACAGTTTTTGATGCTCTTTAAAATTAGTTTTTACTGGACAAGGCATGGAGATCTTTCATGCCTTTCAAGGCCAACCTGGTCTCCAAAATTGAGTTCTGGGAAAGTTAGGACTGTTACATTGAGAAACCCTGTCTCAGAAGCCCAAAATTAAATTAATTAACTAATTAAAATTATCAAAGTTCTTGAAGCTGACTGCTTTGAAGAAAGCCGTTACTTTTGGCCATGCGCAGATGGATGGTTAGTATGCTTGTAGGTGGACCATTATGAAACAAGGAGCCAAAGTGATCACAGTCAAGCTTTTGAAACAACTCACTCCGGGAGAAATTGTTCCCTCCAGGGACAGACGCACATGCCAGCATGTGGAGGCAGAGGACAACTTGCCGCTGTCCCCATGGTGGGTCCTGGAGGTTGAACTCAGGCCCCTAGGCTGACAGCAAGCAACTTTACTCCATCTCCAGCCATTTTTCCAGTATTTTCTATAGACTCTTAGGATTTGTCAAAGAAAATTATTTATAGGATAATTATCCATTATCTGTAGTGCTTGGGGCCAAAATCTGAGCTGAGATAATTTAGAATATGGATTTTCTAATTAGGAATGATCAGTCTGTATCTTCAAATTGAGGGCAACTGATACAGTAAGATTCATGTTGAGGGAGCACGTTGGAAGCCAGAAGTCAGATTTGGGTTCTTCAGGAGTAGTGCTCCTTGTTTCTTGAGACAGTCTTCCACTGGGACCATGGACTCATCATTTAGGGTGAAATAGATCCTCGGGTATCTGTTGGTCTCAGCCTCCTGGTGTTAGTTATAAGCATGCCACAACTTCCAATGTTTAATGTGAGTGGGGGTGCCAGCTAAGTTACTGCCATAGCCCCTAAGTACAACAATTCACAATTTGTGGGTCTTTAAAAAAACGTTTATTTTGATTTTGCCAGTGTTGATCTAACCAACGAGGATTCAGATGATACCAGCATTTTAGACACCAGTCCATCTGGGCCTCCTCCAGAAGACAGCAGCATTATCTCTTTCATTACCTGGAATGTTGATGGATTAGATGGAAGCAATCTCCCAGAGAGGGCTCGAGGGGTGTGTTCCTCCCTAGCTTTGTAAGTATTGCCCCTTCTGTGGTAGTGACTGTGATCCGTGTTTTAATGGCTCTACAAAGCAACAGTTGAAATTTGTGTACTTGAAAATTTGACTTTAAGGTCAGCTCAGAATAAATACTTGAGAGTTGGAGTGTTTTGGTCTGGGGAGGGTCTTGGGGTGGATTGGAACATCAATTTGTGTTAGCTGCGTTCTAGAGTTGTGAGCTTTACATAGTAAGTTTTGTCTATAATTACTGATAGTTATGAAATGAAAATTACCCTAAAGATCTGTTTCTGGGCTTGGTAAAGTACTGAAGTTCTCTGGAGCTGTTATCACTGGACAGCTTTTTAAGAGAATCTGAAGAGGTAACATTGAATACATCTGTTGATGTATATAATCATTGAAAACTCAGTGTAGTGTATATAATGCTTTCCGTTTTAATTCCACCGGGGTGATATGTAGAGGGGTGCTGGGATTGAACTCAGCCTTGTTAGGCAAGTATTCTGTCCCTGAGCTACACATCCAGCCCATTTTTAATTGGTCACGATGGTATTGTGTAATAAGTAACACAGATAAAGGTCAGGATAAGCATTGAGTACTAGGGGTTCTTTAGGGTATGTTTTGTGATTTTTCTCTAAGTAGCTGAAAATAATATACTCATGTTTTTGTTAAATTGATCTTTTTAATTAGGTATAGTCCAGATGTGGTATTTTTACAGGAAGTTATTCCTTCATATTGTGCCTACCTAAAGAAGAGAGCAAGCAGCTACAAAATTATTACAGGTAATGCGTCTCTTGCCATCTAAATTGCCTTTTTCTTTGAAAAATAGATCAATTGAGGAAAATGAACAAGACACATGATTTATTTAAAAGATTTTCAATTTAATACTTATAAATGAAAAAATGATTGAAATGAATATTTCTTTTTTACATTTTTTTTAATTTGAGCTATATATTGTTCTCTGCTCCCTACCTCTCCTCTTCCCTCCCCTTCTGCCCTCTTCCCTGATCCCATGCTACCTATTTACTCAGGAGATCTTGTCTTTTTCTATTTCCCATGTAGATTAGATGAATATTTCCTTTTAGGAAAATAAAGTTTTAAAATTTCATTCTTGTGGATTTAATAAAATTGAATTGCTAGAAATTCCATTTGTTTCTGTTTCTTCTTAGGGTTTTATATAGGGCAAAAACAGCTCTGCTGCCTTGCTACGTAAACATACCCCCTCAGTTGTTATGAATTTTAAATGTCATAATTACATTTTGTTCATATTTTCTCAAGAAGTCTTTAATTGCATTTATTTATTTTCCAGTATAATTTTAGTTTTTCTCTCATTTTGGCTTTGCTAAGTATGTTTGCTATAGCAGGCCACATCTTATAATTGTTAAACAGAGTACTGTTGACTTTCAATTTTACATAGCCTTTGGTTTTTAATTTTGATTTATACTTGATTCCTGGGTGCTAAGGAGAGAGCTCTAGGTATCTGTTGCCCCCTCTTTGTTGGATTTCTTTGACAAATGCTCTTTGGGATTCTTTCTGCCTCTTACTTTCGATTTTGTATTCTGCATCCAACACTTCCCTTTTTTTTCTCTCAGTTCATCACAACCTTTTTTCCCCCCCTCGAGACAGGGTCTCACTATGTAGATCAAGCAGGTCTGTAACTCACGGACTCCATCTCTCCTTGCCTGTACTGGGATTAAAGGTTAAAGGTGTGTACCACCACACCCACCCAGCTAGAGCCATTTCCTACTTTGATTAGCACATGAGTAGGAGAGTCAAGTTTTTTTGTTTGTTTGATTTTATATATTTAATTTTACCATATTTCAAAATACCTGTATTGTAGCCTTGTAGTTAGTTGAGTGGATATAAGTTTCTAGGTCGTAAGCAATGTTTTCTGAATTTGGAAGCATTGATTTGGTGACTTTGGTTTCTGAGGATGGTCAGTTTGCTGCCAGTATGATTCTGCCCATTCCTGTCTCCATTCTTAGTAAGTTTGAGGATCTCTGCTTTATCCCTGGTGTTCTTCCTACCGTTTCTCCATTTATTGTACCGGATGATTGTTGGAGGGTTTGGTTGGAGGTTTGGGAGATCCCCATTTCCCTTTCCTCTTTCTTGATCTAATTTTCCCACCATCCACTGTGCTTCTCTTCCTCCTCCTTTTTTTTCCCTTTCACTTTTTTGAAAGCCCCCTTATGTTGTAAAACTCCATTAATCCTTTATTTTCCATAATTTTTCATATTTCTTAGGCTACCTGTTTACAGTTTATGGCATGTGCACTTTGGTGTATGGATACAGTATCTGCTCTGAATACATTGCTTTTTCTATTTTAAGTTTTCATGTCTTTGATTTGGTGAGCCACGCTTCTTTATTATGTGTATAGATGTTCTTCTCTATAGATGTATGCAAGCATGTACACTTGTGCACCGCATGTGTGCCTTGTATCCACGGAAGGCAAGATCCCCTAGAACTTGCATTACAGATAGTCGAGAACTACCATGCTCCTCTTGGTTCTCTAGAAGAGCAGCTCATATTCCTAACTGTTGAGCGTCTCTCCAGCCCCTGCTATATTTCTTTGATTCAAGGAGGAGTTAAGAGTGAGTTCCTGAATAGATGATTCTGGTTTTACAGTGTGCTGTATTTATGAGGGTATTTTGATTTTGGAATCTATCAGAAGCCAGCCCAACATATTTTTGTGATCTTTCTTTTCTTTCTTCTGAGAAGCTCCCTATGTTCTTGAACTTGGAGATCTTCCTGCCTCCTTCCTCTGAGTGCTAGGATTGCATGAGTCCACCGCCACACCCAGCCTCATTTCTCTTTTTTGTTCCTTTTAGTTGTGCTACGTTAGTATTTTTATGTCACATAAACCTGCTCCTTTATGTACATGGATTCTTGCCTCTTGGTTCACATTTGAATTCCTGCTAAGAGAGAGGTTAAACCCTACATTTTACTAATAGAAAGTAACTTTTGTATAGTCAAATGGCTTGTTTTGTAGTAGAGAGATTTCTAGTTGTGGTGCATTAAATTTATGTCTTTAATCTGAGGCCATTCTTGTTCCTAAAAAATACTTTCTAAGTTGAGCATGGGGCACTCAACTGAGTACTGCAACTCATTCCTTTTTTCTGTGGGAAACTGCTGAGCAGTAGGTGGTGGGGCGTATTCAGAGTTTTGGTATTGAAATATGTCATCTATGAATGTATTGGGCAGCATTCATGGCTATCCTGGGACTCACATGTCCTGGGGTTGCAGGTTTGATACAATTGGTAGAGCCTCTAAAACTTAATTTAAGAAAAATGTAATTACTTGGCTATGAGGAACTAGGGAAGACATCCAGAGCATGTTTGTTCTGTATCCAGACGAGGCTCTTGCCTTGGTGATGATTTTCTGTTCCAGTAGTACCAGACTTTCGTGAACACACCCACCAGCTTACTTCCTATGGTTTAAAAAGAAAAAAGTTGGACGCTTTGAATCATTGGCCTTTTGTGGCTGCTCTTTTTGTGAGCTAGCTTTTCAGTATTCTCAGTTTTTGACAGGTAACAGCTAATTACTTTTGGCACCTCTGCCCCTTTCTCCCCAGCCCTGCTTCCTTGTTCTCTACCCTTCTCTGTCCCTGCTGGGTATATAACTTGTCCTCACACAAAGATTATACTATGGAGGGATATGCTATCCTATCCTATTCTTATTTAAATATCATTTGTGTGTCTGGTTAAACTTTGATAAGGGACAGAGAAGCATTCACTTGGTTCACCTACTTCAAATGGAATCTCAAGGATTTGATCCTGTTCAAATAATGTTGCTCCTTGTAACAGTAGGGGAGTTGGTGGTAAAGTGAAGAAACTCCTGACCTCTCCTAAATTCTTTTCCATAAATGTTTGAAGGTAATGAAGAAGGATATTTCACAGCTATACTGTTGAAGAAAGGAAGAGTGAAATTTAAAAGTTACGAGATTGTTCCATTTCCAAATACTAAGATGATGAGAAATCTTCTGTGTGTGAACGTAAGTTTAAGTTTTAGGAGGTGGGTCATTTTTGTTTGTGTGTTTTTGAAGGAATTGCCCTTACTGGTAAATTTATTCCTTACATAGATACTCTTTTTAGTATTCGAGTATGTGTGTCAGTGGTGTGTCAGGACTTTGGGGACCCAGGTTTCTCCTTCCACCGCAGGTTTCAGGGACCAAACTCAGGTGGTCAGGCTTTTGTGGCAGGGCCCTTACCTGCTGAGCCATATCACTGGGACAGTTCTTTAAGTCCTGTTGTGTATGTCTGTCTGTAAGTGTGGGTCTGGAGGTGAGAAGACAGCTTTGGGGAGTCAGATTTCTCCTCCCGCAGTGGTTCTATGTATCCATCTCAGGTCATCAGTTGTGTGAAGCAAGTGATTTACCCACTGGGCCAGCTCATTAGCCATTTACGTATGTATTTTAAATAGTCTTAGAACACTTAGATTTCCACATAATTTGAGATACAAGGAAACTTAGCAAAGTTAGATTCTTAACTGACTAAATGTTTTCTTAAGAGTTTTGCAGTATTGCGAAGGAGAACATTTGTGAAATAATTTGTTAGAGCAGTGAGGAAAATGAGCAGAGCGCACAGCTCTAAGGAACACTGGCACTTTGGCTCACACTGGAGTAAGGCCTGCTGGTGGGAATGTGAAGCAGCTAGTCCTGTAGGTTTGGAGTTCGGAGTCAGATAAACGATGACAGACCTTTGCAAGTTGTAGCAAAGGGTTAACCTGTGGATGTGAATGAACTTTATGTTTCTGTTAGGGTGATGGACACCGCTGTTTTTCTCGTTCATATGAAAATATTTGAGAAAAGCAGCCTTGAAAAGTAGGGTTAATTTTGGCTCCTGGTTTGAGGATGTGGAGTGAGCAAGGCAGGAGCGGCTAGTTACGTTGTCCACAGTCAGAAAGCAGAACAGTGACTTAGTGCTGAGCTCGCTTTCCCTTTAGTCAGAGTGGGGCCCATCTCACACTGGCGCCCCTTACATTTCCGGTGGTCTTTCCAGCTTAATAACCTAATCTGGAATAGTCCTCAGACATTTCCAGAGATTTTCTTCTAGGTGATTCTAGATCCTGTAGAGCTGAGAGTCAGTATTAGCCATCCTGAGTGAAAAGGTAGTTGAGTATGTCAGGAGCTTGAGAAATAGGCAGGATCCAGATTATAGGTTTGGAAGAATTGGATGATTCCTTAGGCATTGTAACATAATCTTACTAGTATCTTAATTGCTAATGATTTTGAGTATCTGTGTTAGGCGATTAACAGAGCAATAAATTAGAATTATCTGTGCTTGCAAGTAACCAACTCATGGCTTCATGGAAGGGGGAATTCTGTAGCTGTCCTTTAACTTCAGCTTGGGATCATTATATTAGCCTTTTTACCTTGTAGTATCGTTCTAGAGAGGTGTGAGCCATCGATGGCCTGGGGTTACTGGGAAGGGGCTCAGTTGAGGTACTTTGTGACTAGCTCTTGCTTGCTAAATAGTTGTCATAGGTAGGGTTGGCACCTCGTACTTCTTTTCATCTAGGTTTGTGCTGACAGTATGGTTTCAGCTGAGTAGATAAATCCCGGTTGATTGACTAGTGTGCTGTTACCAGAGCAGTGGTCGGTGGCCTGTTGAATTGTAATTATCCTGTTGTAGGTGAGTATGGGTGGAAATGAATTCTGCCTTATGACGTCCCATTTGGAGAGCACGAGAGAACATTCTGCAGAACGAATGAGTCAATTAAAAACGGTTTTTCAGAAAATGCAAGAAGCTCCAGATTCAACTACTGTTCTATTTGCAGGAGATACAAATTTAAGAGATCAAGAAGTGAGTAACAGAGTTGGTTCACTGTTTGTGGGGAGACTATTGTTGTGGAAACTAACTTGGTTTGTTTTATCAAAAGTATGGACTTGGAAATACACGGTAGAAAACACTGTTGTAGTTTTTATAGAAAAAGAGGCCTTTACACTATTAAGGATAATCCTACTACATGTGATACAGGCAATATAAAGCAATAAATATGTTGGATAAGTATCAATAAAATAATAATCAGAAGAGCTTTAAAAAGAGTGAGGGTATTTGTAGCATCCCTAGGTTCAAGAAGACCTACTTCTCTTCTGAGTTGAAACTAACTTTTTTAAAACTTCTATTTGTTGATTGAACCTAGGGCCTCCTGCATGCTAGGCAATACTGCTGACCTGCACCTCTAGGATTTTGTTTTTATTCTAAGTTGTATTCTGTATAGATTTTTTTAGATAAAAAGTTATTAGAATTTCATTTTGAATGTGTACATGGTAGTCATAGGACAACTTTTGAGACTTGGTTCTCTCTTTCCATCATGTGAGTCCCTAGGATGGAACTGAAGGAATGATTGAAGTGGTTAGGTGTGTGTTCTCTACCACACATAGAAACTTTTTGTCATGATGGAGATTGAACCCAATGTGTCACTAATGCCAACCCCGTACTTGACTGCTATCCTGTCATAGCAGCCATGAAACTGTAAATTGTGTCATGTGAATGGGAAAGAAAAACAGTATTAGTAGAGTTTGGTTTATTTTTTTTATTGATTTTTAAAATGTAATTCCTAGGCATAGTAGTACATGCCTCTAATTCCAGCACTTGATAAACAGAGGCAGGTTGATCTCTGTGAGTTTAATGCCAGTCATAGTTTACATAGTGTGTACTCAAAAAACCCAAAATATTAAAAAATAAAATAAAAAGTTGTATTATAGTTGATAATATTAAACACCTTTTAAATTGGGGTATGTGTAAATATATGAATCTTACATGGTATTCTTTCTCTTTTCCAGGTTATCAAATGTGGTGGTTTACCTAACAATGTTTTTGATGCCTGGGAATTTTTGGGCAAACCTAAACATTGCCAGTATACATGGGATACAAGAATAAATACTAATCTCAGGATTCCTGCTGCTTATAAGCATCGCTTTGATCGAATATTTTTCAGAGCAGAGGAGGGCCACCTCATTCCTCAAAGTTTAGACCTTGTTGGGTTGGATAAACTGGACTGCGGCAGATTTCCTAGTGATCACTGGGGGCTCCTGTGCAACTTGAATGTCGTATTGTGAAAAGCTTTCCACATTTGAACTTTATGTTTGCCGTAGTTCTGGATTCATGCAGATCTCAATCTTTCAGGAAAGTTTGGTGTAACACACAAGAATTAGCGAACTGGTTCATCAGTACAGCAGAAGCGGTTACATTTTGCTTTGCAGCTTGTGTCCTGAGAATTAAAAATTGGTGTTTGTAATCAAAGCATGCTTGCGTTCAGAATGTGTGGGCCTTTGTTGAAGGAACACAGCCACTCAGCTTGTAACGGTGCTCATTGCTGCCATCAGGATTTCAAGTAGTGGACATATTGTCTCAGGACTAACCGTCACAGCACTACTGTTAGGATTGTTAGGCTCCAAAATAATATTAAACCATTTTATCAAGAGAAAAAGCAAGCTCCTGAATTCTTGAGGATTGTGTGTTATGTTTTGTAAGTTCAGAAACTTAATTGAAAAAGCCATGACCATCTGCAGTAGATGACATGTTGTATATCAGACTTAATTCTTGTCAGCTGTTAGTATAACTGACTGTTACGAGTTAAATTTGCACTTTAATTCCAATAACTTCTGATTAATGTTAATTTTTTCCTGATAAGTGATACAGTTAAGCTTTGTAATGATTACATGCAGCTTAAGCAACATGGGAATTTTTTCTTAGAGAAAAATTCATGAAGAAAAGTAACCTTTTGCTATTGTTACTGGTAAGATGGAAATACTTTTTAGGAAGTGAATAAAAAATACATTTTAAAAAAAATGTTCTGTAAAGAAAAGATGTACTGTAAATAAAGCGTTGAACTTATTTGTAGACGAGCACG
Organism: Myodes glareolus; assembly: GCF_982192425.1. Taxonomy (NCBI): domain Eukaryota; kingdom Metazoa; phylum Chordata; class Mammalia; order Rodentia; family Cricetidae; genus Myodes; species Myodes glareolus. The sequence continues at coordinate 42,408,031 of NC_142039.1, forward strand.
ATTTCTCTGTCCATGATGGGATTTGTTCTCTAGCCTCCCTCGAATGTTTCTCTTCAGTTGGAATCAGCAAGAAATCTGTGTGTTTTATTATATTAAAGCCCCAGCACTTTGAAAGCTATGGCAGGAGGATTGCCATTAGTTTAAGGCTAGCCTGGGCTACAGAGTAAGACCCAGGCAAAAACAGAACTTCACGTGAAAGAGCAGTGTGGTGTACCTATTTCAGCAGTGTAGTAGTGGAGGATGGTGCTTTCTCCTTTGGTAAAATTAAGTTTTAAAAGTCACAATGTGAAATGTGTGATATACTATTAGACCATCAGTATTTTACAAAAATATGAAAGTATGATTTCTGTTATGTAAACAAAATGCTTTCCTTGTTTATCACTTTGGACAAAATATAAGTCAGAAGAAGAGAAACAATCCTGTAGTCTTTAATGGGCAATAGTTTTTAAACTAAAACATTAGAGAACCTAGTAATTTGCAATACCCTTAGTTTTTTTTTTTATTTGAACAGAAAACAAAAACTGGTACCTTTAGTGAAATTCCAGCTCAAAATTGTTAGCAGACAATTGTTCTGCCATTTAACCACATCATGAGGCCAATGATGAGCTGTGCCCCTGCCACCTTTGGTAAGCACAGTCTTTGCCATCCACGTGTGCCTTGTATTTTAACCTTATTGAACTTGACTTTGACCCTTCAATTTAGGATAGTTTCATGATTTTATTGTGAAAAATGTTCTAGCAAACAGAAAAAAAAAACCCTACGAATTCTTTAAATTTTTTATTTGAACCTGCCTGGCAGCTAATGGGAGGTCAATGAATGTCCACTGAATACCAGGAGGCACGTCCTTCAGTGCATTCTTGATGTGTGTGTAAATGAAGGATGCTGGAATTTTTTTTTTTCCACGATACTCCATTTGGTTGTTTTGGGGGGAAGAAGTTGAAAGTGGGTCCTTTTGCAGCTGTCGTCTGTAAGGATGTACAGTTGACTTCCCTCCATCAGCATCTGCTTCTCACTTCATCTCCCTCTGTCTCCTAGATCTGTCATGGTGGGGGAGTTGTACACTGTTGTAATCATTTCCATCTTTGTCACAGACTGCCACCTCAATTTCCTCACTGTCTGCATCATTAAAAATGTATCATGACATGAGGAGGAAATGTCGATAGGTTTGCTGTTGTCCTTCAAGTCTGTTTAGTGACTGAATTATTTTTTCCTACTTATTAGTCCATACTTACTTATCCCTTCTCAGCCTTACTTACTGTTTTTTCGGGGCAGGGTTTCCCTGTGTAGCCCTATCTATCCAGGACTCCCTTTGTAGACCACTTTGACTTTAAACAACTTGAGAGCTGAGATTAAAGGTGTGCATCCTTCCTCAGTCTTACACGCCCACTCTCCCCCACCTCCTAAATGGTTCATTATCTCCATTAGCTCCCACTTTCATTCTATATGGTACTTTTACATGTATGATATCTTTACATATATGTGGAGGCCTGAGGACAGTTTGTGGAATCATTTCCATTTTTATGTAGGTCTCAGGGTAATCAGGTCTTGGGTAATCAGGCTTGGTAAAATAAGTGTATTTACTCGCTGAACTTCCCCTCACCCTCCTATCAAAAAGTCTCACTACATAGCCTGGACTGGCCTAGAACTAGCTTGATGCACCAGGATAGTTTCAAACTCGATGATAATCGTGACTGCCTTACCATGTCTGACTTTTTAATTTATTGTTTGAAACAGAGTGTCCTTGTGTAGCCGTTCTGGTATTACTAGTGTACTGCTGCTCTTGGGTCAATCTCCGTTATGTAACAGAAAACACTGAGTAGGTTTGTAACTTGTCTGAGGTGCCTCCACAAAGGTGCCATTGGAGGCTTTTTTTTTCCCTCCGGTGTGCAGCTCTGTCTTTAAGCCACAATGAAGGAATGTACAAGGAATACCCTGCCCACCCCTTCTCCTCCTCCATACCTGTGCCTAGATAGTTTGATGTCCTTATTATAGTATTAAAAGGAATAGTGTTCTACCCATTTCCTCTGGCTCAGATTCTCACTAGAGGACACAGGTCTCGAAATGCACCCGGGGTCCTTTTAACCTTGCAAAGTACAGAATTGGTCGACGTAGGCTCAGGTTTCCAATCTTGGTCTAAAAGCAGTACTCCAAACCAGGAAAATAAATTACATTGAGGCGGGGAGGAGCGGAGCGCTCAGAAGGCTAGGCAGAAAACAAGATTTGAATAGCCAGGTGACTTGACTCGGAGGAGTCTGAGCTAGGCAGTTGCGTGTTGCCCGGACGGAGCATTTTCCTGGAAGACTTGACCAACCCCTCAACATTTTGGAACCATGGCCGGGAAGAGATGGCAAGGGGGACCAGAGTAGGGAAACAAACAGAGAGGTCCCTCTGCTTAGTAATGCGGGCTGCAGTCCAGGCCATCCCTAGGGGCGTGTGTGCGCGTGCGTGTGCGTCGCCCTGGTAACCCGGGAGGCGGAAAGGCGCTGAATCACCAGCGTCCGTGCAGGCGCAGGGGCAGGCAAGGTGTAGCCTGCAGGTGTGCCTCGCAGGTGTCCCTGCTGGACACCAGCAGCTGGGCGGTGAGGCTCATCGCGGAGCCTGGAGATTGCTGGGGATGGAGGTAAGAACCGCACTCTGCCACGGGCGTTCCTATTTTGATTGATGGATTCTCAGCAGGGTGGAGTCAGGGAGTCTTGGGTCTCTAAGGAGCCTCAAACCCAAGAATCGGTTTCTTTAAAGTTCATTCAGTACTGTCATTTGGTAAATGCATTCCGTATCTGCTCCGTGCAGTAATCAGAGGTTTTCAGTCTGGACTCCAGGTCCCCTAATTTCTAGTCAGGTTCTAGTTGGAATTCTGAGTTACCTCTGCCTAGGGATCCAGGGTGTGAATGTGTTCGTGAGACTGGGCGGTGGGGTGGTGAGTGAAGCTCCAGTGAGCCAGGAGCCAGCAGTGCCCAGCTTTAGTGTCCCCACAGCCACCTCAGGTGCAGAATCCCATCTCCCAACCCAGCTGGCCAAGTGTCAGCGAGGGAAGACAGCAAGCAGGTAGGTGATACTGGTGAAAAACAACCCAGAGGCGGACTTCCGAGGGTTTCTCCGGACACCCAGGAAAAGCAGTCCTGGAAAGTCGCATGATTTGGCAGTCTTTCCAGTCTTTCAAATCAAATACCTTAGACTTTAGTCAATTCTTCAGAATTGTTACCTTTAAATTCTGTTTGGTGCTGTTGACGTGGTCCTTGCCACCATTTGCCAAATGCATTCATTGATTGCCTCTCCTTATTGTCACCTGAAGCTTCATGGTGTCTAAAGGCTTTCTCCCTGCTCTTTGAATTCCCTCCAAGGAGCGGCACAGATTTACCAGGAGCACAAAGCTGCAGTCGTTAGTCATCATTCTCAGCACCGTTTGTTCTCATAATTGGATGAAGCGAGAAAGTGTGGCCATATTCATGCTCATGTTTATTGCTGGTTTTCCTGATCATTTTCGTTTGTGGGTTAAATGTTGATATATTTTCCACTGCTTGAACAGAAAAGTTGAGTGGTATTTTTGTTACTAATAGAAAAGACTTATAGATCACATTTCCTAGGAAACTCAAGAACTTTTGAAGTGGACGTGTGTATTACTTTATTCCTGAAACGCTTGGTGCCTGTGAGAATTCTTCAGTGAGACTACTGAAGTTAGGGCATGTGTAAGTTCTTATTCTATGCTCATGATTTTACTTATTCTCTGTTTTTGTTTGAGACAGGGTTTCTCTGTGTAGGTCTGGCTGTCCTGGAACTCCATTTTGTAGACCAGGCTGGCCTCCAACTCACAGAGATCCGCCTGCCTCTGCCTCCTGAGTGCTGAGATTAAAGGCATGCGCCAACACTGCCCAGATGATTTTACTTATTTCTAATGCAGATGGGGCAAAGAAGAGGTAGCAGATCGGTTCTAAACTTAGAACTCAGGGGGAGATCTAAATTCTCTGCAGTTTCAAAAAGATATAAAAAACATGTAGCAGAAATTTTTAGAACCAGAGGTCACAGGAACACCATCACATCTTTGCTGTGTAAAATGCCAAAGCAGGGCACACACTCCCTTTCAGAAAAATACGATAATCAGTTAATACCCTCATAATTTAGAAGACTGAAGGAGAGCACCAATAAGTTCTAAAAGAATGCACATGTTCACGTGGTTTTTTCCTTGTCTGTTTTGGGGGCCAGCGTTGAGTGGTGTAGTTATCCTGACGAGGAAGATGGCCTGCTTAGGGCTGTGGCTCAGCTGTGAGTGCAACCTGACATTACAGAACCTCGATAGCCTCTAACCTGAGTTTCCTCTTCTGTAAAAAATAAAAAATAGTAAGACCTACTCAGTGGGATTTCTATAAGAATTAAAATAAGATGATCGAACTCCCACATGCAAAGCTGCCAGGATTGCTCAAACCCAAGGGGTGGAGGCTAGCTTGTAAACACACTGTTTTCTGTTTTAGTCAACATTTTTATTTTGTGTGTGTGTATGTGTGCCACATATAGAACTTGAACTGCTAGAGTCAGGGTTCCAGGAAGTTGTGAGCTTCCTGACATAGGGGCTGGGATCTGAATTTAGAAGTCCATTTTAAAAAATTAATAAAAAATGTGTACCCAAATAATTTTTAATACCCCCCTTTAGTTTTTTGTTTTTGTTTTGTTTTGTTTGGACACAGGGTTCATTTGTGTAGCCCTGTCTGTCCTGGAACTTGTTCTGTAGACCAGGCTGACCTCAAACTCAGAGATCTGCATGCTTCGAGTGCTGGGATTAAAGGCCTGAGCCACCACACCACACCCAGTTTAATCTCTGCATTCGGGGAGGATGATCCATCTCTCAAATTCAGGGCTGCTTTCGTCTATTGAGATGCTGTCTCAAAAAGAAATAAACAACAAAACTAAATAAGTTATGTTTTTAAAGGTTTAAAAACTGTATTGTGTGACTGTGTATACTACATGTGTCTGGTACCCACAGAGGCCAGAAGAGAGTGCAGGATCATTTGGAGCTGGAGTTACAGGTTGTTGTGAACTGCCTAGTGCGAATGTTGGAATCCAAACTTGAGTTCTCTGGAAGATCGGCAAGTCCTCTTTAGGCACTGAGCCACCTCTCCGGTCCAATAAGGGTTATTTTTGAGATAAAATGTGTTCAGGAAAAAATTTACTTCAAAATAATGTGGCACTAGCGGTAGAATTATTTTAATGTAGTCAAATGTTTTTCTGATGTATAAACTCAAGTTCCTTTAAAAACATCAGAAAATTCATACATCTTTTCTTGTTATATCTTTGTATAAACGATAAATATAACCGATTTAATCTAAATGCATACCAATTTAATACCCGGTTAATTACATTTAATACTTCAAGAAAGGAGATTTGCTTTAATAGGCATGAAATAACTGGTAGGTTATTGTTCTGATTCCCTTAAAAGTCTGTTTTATACGACAACCAAGACTACATGGACCCTGTGTCAGAAAACCACGTAACATGAATCCCAGCCAGTAGAGCTCTGCCCTTTCCATTGCAGGTCTTCAAATACGTGTCAGTTCCAAATGCGTTCTCGGAGGATCCAAATTCACAGCGTGCGCCTGCTTGCATCAGACTGGGAAATTTCATTTCCTACCAATTCTCCTTGCATTACATTTTCCCATTAGCTTTGTTGAAGTACAGTTGACTAATAAAAATTGAGCATGATTGATGCAGAACATACGCCTGTGATTCCAGCTCTTGGAAGACGGAGACAGAAGGAACTGAAATTCAGTCATCCTTGGCTGCATAGTAAATTTGAAATTCATCTGGGCTACTTGATACCCTGTCTACAAAAGAAATCCACAAAATAAAACAAACAAACAAACAAACAAACAAACAAAAAACAGCACCAAAAACCACCCGACAACAGAACCTACCACCAGGGCCAGGGAGATGGCTTAGAAGGTAAAGGCACCTCCCACCAAACATGACAATCTGCGTCTGAGCCCTGGGGCCTACATGGTTGAATGAGAACTGGTTCCCTGAAGTAATTCTTTGAGTTGAATACATGTACCATGGGATCCATAAACCAATCCACATATACATACACTCCATACAAATAAGTAAAAATATTAAAAATTCAAAATTAAATATACTTACCATGTGTTATATGACACACACACACACACACAATACATAGTGATTTCACAGTCCATTTAATTAATTTGTCCATCACTTCATATGCATGCCTGTTTTTGTGTGAAATAAAAAACAAGTTTTTATCTCTTAACAAATGTACAGTACAGTATAACATTTTAAAGTATAGAAAGTACTGTGTGTGTATGTGTGTGTGTGTGTGTGTACCCGTTTGTGGGTGCCCGGAGAGACCAGAAGATGACATTAGATCTCCTGGAGCTGTGGTTACCTGTGCTGTGAGCTGCCCAGAGTAGATGCTGGGAACCCAACTTGAGTCATCTAAGAGGACAGCAAGGACTCTGAACTCCTACACTATCTCCACAGTCCTGTAAGATGCTTACTATCGGCACTGTGCTGCATTCAGTGTGGAGATATTGCTAAATTAGTTCTTTCCTGAGCTCCCAAAGCAAAGTCTCGTAGTGAGCATACTTTGGCAATTCTCTGCTTGTTTTCAGTCTTGCAGTCTATGGCTCATTCCCCTGCCCCCAATTCCTAGCAAGAGAATTCATTACCCCTTTTTAGCCTGCAGTGATGTTTATGAGTCTTTCATAGTAGTTTACAGTGTCAGTCAAAGTCTGCCCACTTGTCTGCTGTATTTGATGTCGGTGTGGAATAAATTATCACAAAAATAGTTAAAAATACTTAAAACACATTTGTTTGAATTTATGACAGTCTTGTAAATTTTGTGTAGTTGTTTTTCTTTTACTCTTTCTCTTTGGGGGCCTGCTACCCCTTTCCCAAATAAATACACAGAGATTTATTTTTACTTATGAATGCCCAACCTTAGCTTGGCTTGTTTCTAACCGACTTTTCTTAAGTTAAATTATACTGTTTACCCTTTGCCTCTGAGCTTTTACCTTCCTCTAGTCTATATACCTTTCTTTCCTTCTTACTTTATGACTGATTGTGTGGTTGGGTGACTGGCTCCTTGCACTCTCCTCCTCCTCCTCTTCCTCCTCCTATCCTCTCTGCCTAGCAGCCCCCCCACCCCATATCTCTCTCCTGACTTGCTATTGGCTGCTCAGCTCTTTATTAGAACAATCAAATGTTCTACCGTCAGCTGGCAACCCATATGAAGGACACGGAAGAAGGAAGCTTGTTCTCTTAGCCTGCTTGCTTCCTCTTTCACTGGCAATCCATTCTTTCACTGGCCCTAGAGCCTACTTCTTTGGGACTCCAGTCTATACTGAAGACCAGCTCAGACATCCAGCCCCACAGACTAAAAACTATTAGATACTTCGATCTTATGTTGGTGGACAGTCATTGTTGGACTAAGTGGATCAAAGCCTGTAAACCATTCTAATAAATCCCCTTCCCCCCACCCCCGCCACACACTATCAGATCGGTTCCTCTAGAGAACCCTGACTAATACAGAAAGTAAGTGTTCTATAGAATTTACTGGTAAAGTATGATAATTTTGTGTTGGATCTTGCTTATAAACATCCCAGTGTTTTTGTCTTTTATTTTATTTAAAAGGAACTTGTCATTGTATGAATGTATAATGTGTGTTTGTGGAAGATTGTGCCACAGAATGCATGTGGAGGTCAGCAGACAACTTTGTGGAGTCGGTTCTCTCCTTCCACCTTTATGTAGGTTCCAGGAGAGAACTCAGGTCCCTGGGCTAACGCATGAAACACTTTAACCCCTGTAGTATCCCCAGGCTAATGCGTGGAGCACCTTTACCCATGAACTACCTCACTGGCACCTTATCCTCCTTTTAAATGACCCAAGCTGTTACTGTGAGGGTGAATGGCTTTGCCCGTTGACTGGCAACCGTCAGATCTTTGCCCTGCACCTCTCTGTAGCTGCAGCCACCTCAAGTAGAGCAGAGACTGGAGCTGGAGTAAGGGCCATTACTGCTGCCAGAAGGTGGCTTTGGATCCCTGGAGCTGGACTTACAGGCATTTGTGAGCCACCCAGTGTGGGTGCTGGAATCCGAGTTCTATCCTGATAGAGCAGCCTGCACTCTTAACTACTAAGCTGTCTCTCCAGCTTTCAAACATCTTATTTTCCCGAGCAAGGTCTCTCACTGAGCCTGGAGCTTGGTGTTTTGATAATACAGATCGGCTAATGAGATCCTCCTGCCTCTCCACTCCAGTGCTGGGTGTTAGGAATGCGCCACCATGCCTAGTTTTTTTCGGGGGTTCCAGAGATCCACACCTGTCCTCATGCTTGCTCAACAAGCGCAGTGCCTATAGAACTACATTCTAGCCCCAGGATACACTAACCTGATGCTTACAAGTTGAAGGTGACAGCAGGCAAATTCGAAAAGAGCCTTTCTTTTCTGCAACCATACCATTCTGTTTCTGTAAGAGCAGAGAACTTTGTACAGTCAAGACACTGTGATTCATAGCACAGAGTGGCCTCTAATCTGAGCCGAGGTGTTTCAGGTAGCATCCGCTGAGGCTGTGTGGTGTGACCAGAGGTGCAGTACAAAGTTGTGAGTTGTGTGTGCAGAATGAAGGCTTCCGTGAAGCCACACGATATGACACAGATAACACTGTCAGGCTTAGAATCAGGTGTTTGATTTTTGATAATAGTCTGGTTATTATGTGTTCAGAAACCTTTGACTATCACCATACATTTTGTGACCTTCATATGTAGTTGAGACCCACAGTTGAAGAAGGTTGGGTTTAAGTCTCCCGGTCTGTTTTGGTGGGACAGACGGCACAAGGCAGTAGAGTTGTCTTTAGGAAACAATTGAAGAGGGAGTGAGACTCCGAGTGCTGTGGCAGGTCAGTGGGTCAGTGCGCAGGACCGGGGATCTTCCTACCTGGGAGGAGAGCAGCTTCCACAGCTGCAGCCCAGGTGACAGGCGACCTTTTAAAGAAGCTGTGGACGGTTTCGCCTCTCTGAATATTGAGCTCTATATCCTTGGCTCCGTGTTCTCAATCAAATGGTGACATACGTCAGGAGTGGATTGCCAACCTTCTCTCCCTTGTTAGCCCTTGGCCAAGGAAGCAGAGAACAGGATTTTAAGTTTGGGAAGCTGGCAGCTCTGGAAAGGAAATCCACTAAAATGCTCACTCACTATGGTTAGTTGTAGGTATAATGGGTAAATTATACACACACACATATACACATACAATCCATTATTTTAAAATCAGAAAAATTATATTTCTGGCCCTGATGTGGGACAATGGTCTGTATTTTGTCAATTATATTGTAAGACACGCTGATTGGCCAGTAGCTAGGCAGGAAGTATAGGCAGGACAACCAGACAGGAAGTAGAGGCAGGTCAATGAGAACAGGAGAATTCTGGGAAGAAGGAATTCCATTTCTCTGAAGTCCTGTCCAAGCCACAGAAGAAGCAAGATGTGACTGCCCCTCCAAATAAGATACTGATACATGTGGCTAACATAGATAAGAATAAATGGGCTAATATAAGCTGTAAGAGTTAATAAAAGGGCTGGAGAGATGGCTCAGTGGTTAAGAGCATTGACTGTTCTTCCATACGACCTGAGTTCCAGAGGCCCTGAGTTCAATTCCCAGCAACCACATGATGGCTCACAACCATCTGTAATGAGATCTGGTGCCCTCTTCTGGCTTTGCAGCATACATGGAGGCAGAATGTTGTATACATAATAAATAGATAAACTCTAAAAAAAAAAAAAAAGAGTTAATAAAATGCCTGAGATACTAGGACAATTAGTTTATAATTAATGTAGACCTCTGTGTGATTTCTTTGGGACTTAACGATTGTGGGAACTGGACAGTACCCAAACCCCGACAACATGGCCCTATTTTAATTAAGCATAGAGAACTACATTTTGAATAACTTATTAAATATGAAAATTGTCATCCAAAAATTTTCTCATCCATTATTAGGATTTTGTCTTTCTATTGCTTTTTTATGTGATTACATTTTTAATTTTTTGATAGCTAATACCTAACACCCACGGATGTGTTAAAGCAGCACTTCTCAACCTGTTGGTGTATACAAAATATTATATAGCCATAAGGCTGATGACAGTTTAAGGAGGAAATGGCTATAGACCTACCAATGGAGGTCCTCCAACCTGCAAGCTTGCTACTAGCCACATTCCCATTGTAATTATTCAGCCACCCATAAGGCTGCACTTATGGGTTGCCCATCATCAGCTTGTGACGTAGTCACGCAAACCCATTGTGCGCATGTGCAAGGCGTGGGTCACCTGTCTTCAGCGTGTGATGTAATCATGTCTTCCCCCTGTGCGCATGTGATAAGCAGCCTTTAAAAGCTGGAAGTGCCGTCTTTTCACTCTCTGCGTACCTCATTCCCAGGCCTGTGTGCACTTTCCCCTCTAATAAGCTCGTAAGTGAGTTTGTTCATATCTCCTGTTCTCTTCTCGCTCACGCCAGATCAATTCATTGGTGCCAAGACTCGAGAGACTCTTCCGCCCCAGGCCCCTCTCCTGGGGTCGGAGTCAAAACCTTCTCAAAAACAACCACATGTTCCATATGCCTGAGCGCAACCTCTGAACAACACCGGCTTCAAATGGCGAGTCTTCCCATTCTGGTTGGCTTAACTGTTTCTCCAAACCTGAAGAATTGACCGTTGAGCTCTCGGTAACCCTCTGGAGTTCCTAGAGATGGAGGGACCTCCCCCAACCACAGTCTTCAAGGCTACAGTTGTTCCTTTCGCTGACAATCATCTGCGGTTTGCTTCCCTCAGCTAGAATCGTGTTTGGACTGACCCGGGGTCAGTCAACCCGCGCTAGCACTGCACATTCTGTGCAGCGCATTTGACAGATTCTTCTTTCTTTTTTTTTTTCCCTCGCCGTAAAAGCCCACTCGGAGTGGCCTCTGGTCTCTGGCTTCTGAGTCACCCTGATCAGATCCAGCCAGGCCATAACACCCCACCCAGAGTTAGGGGACGCCTGGCCATGGGTCGCTGCAGTGTTCCTGCTGATTCACACTCCATCCACAGTCAAGAGATGTCTTACTGTGTGAGCCTTGCCGTGTTGCTATTTTGTGGGTTTACACAGCTTTGACCATGGGAACCGAACCTTCCAAACCTATCAATCCAGCCTCCCCCCTTGGGGTGCCTTTTAGAGGCCCTAAAACCTCAGGCCTTAATGCCCTACCTCCAGATTCCCACACTTGTCCACCTTTGTTCAAAAAAAAAAAAAAAAGGCCTCATTACAATTTAGATGGTAATCTAAAGTGGCCGCCTAACAGCACCTTTAATCCCTATATTTTATGAGAACTTTCTAACTATTGTCCGTGCACAGGCAAATGGAAGGAGTTTCCATACATCCAAGCCTTTTTCTATTTAAGCTCTGAGTCTAAGCCCTCTGTCCTTGCAAACTGTTCACCTGCTCACATGTTTCTGGCTATGCCATCTGTACCTGAAGAACCCCTCACTTCCACCTTTTTGACCTCAGTGGGAAGCTACCCTCCCACCCCGTTCCCTCAGCTTCTATCTCTGTCTCTCTAGTCCCTTCAGCCCCAGTTTCTACGCTTGTCTCTTCAGTTTCTGCAGCCCCAGCTTCTATGCCAGTTCCTTTACCTCCTGCTGCCTTGCCACCTCCCACTGCTTGCTCTTCAGCTCCCCAACCCCCCACCTGCTCCAACAGCCCCGCTGAATTATTCTTCCTCTCCGGTGCCTGGCTATAGCAGCCACCCTGCTCTGGCACCCACCTTTAAACCTCCTCTCACACGCTCACGTGCTGCTATGGAACCTAATCCTAACCAAGCCAAGCCTGCTACACTTCTCCCGTTGTGAGAGGTGGCTGGCGTAGATGGATTGATTAAGGTACATGTTCCTTTTTCACTCTCAGAACTTTCCCATATAGAACAAAAACTGGGGTCCTACACATCTAATTCTACCACTTTCATAAAACATTTCCAATATCTTACCCAATCTTATAATCTCACCTTTCATGACATCTATATGATCCTATCTAATAACCTACTTCCTGAAGAGCGCAGGTGAGTTTGGGAGCAGGCCAGACTACATGCAGATGAGATTCACTAAACTCTTGCCTCCCACCCTCCTGGAGCAGAGGTGGTCCCAGAGCAAGAGCCACACTGGGATTATAATACTCCCAGTGGGATTTTAGCTAGGGACTGGTTTTTGACTTGACTCCTGGCAGGTCTCCATAAGGATGCTCTCAAGCCAGTAAACTATACTAAGCTCTCAGAGATCATTCAGGATTCAAACGAAAATCCTTCCGTATTTTTAGAATGGCTCACAAAAGCTCTGTTACAGTACACTAACTTAGATCCAGAAACCACGGAAGGCAGACAGTTACTCATGACCCATTTTTTTTAAATCAGTGCTACTCTGACAGTAGGGCTAAGCATAGATGTTTGGAGAAAGGCCCCTTGACCCCACAGGCAGAAGTCCTAGAGTTGGCTTTTAAGGTGTACTATGCGAGAAATGACAAAGCCTGCAATCACTGTCATATGCTAACCATGGCCTCCCGACCGTCTGAGGTGACAGACCGCCCAATCCAAGCTGTCTGTGCTGCTCCCTTGCCCCCCGGGGCTCGAGAACTGCCAGGTTCGTGTTTCAAATGTGGTAAAACTGGTCACTGGGCCCGAGCATGCCCTAATCCTCATCTTAGTCCTATGAGACCTTGTCTGAGGTGTCATAGGGAAGGTCATTGGGCAGTAGATTGTCCTCGTGCACATAGTGGCATGGAGACATCGGACCCAGAAAATTCCCAAGTTGACCTTCTAGGTCTGGCCATAGATGAGTGAGGCTGCCCGGACTCCTTTGACCTGACCACAACCATCATCTGTAATGAGGAGCCACTGGTAGACATCGCGGTATCAGAACGGCCCATCTCCTTTCTCTTGGACACCAGAGCCACATACTCAGTACTGAGGGAATTCTGGGGGCCTACTTCTCCTTCTAGTTTCCCTATTGTCAGGGTAGGGGGACAGCACTATCTACCTCAGCAGACCCCACCACTTAACTGTGTGTTTAGGGGTATTTATCTCACTCATTCATTTTTAGTCATGCCAACCTGCCCGGTACCTCTCTTGGGAAGGGATTTTTTAGCAAAGGTAGGAGCTTCCATTTCCTTTGCTCCTCCCATTCACCTTACCCCAGACTCACCAGTAGCTCCATTCCTCCTTCTCCTAGCCTCCCAACCTCCCAAACCCAATGTGTCTTTTCCTCTACCAGCTTCCCAGGTAGACCCCCAAGTCTGGGACACCCAAAACCACTCTCTTGCTGAACACCCTTCCCCCATTGTTATCCAATTACAAGATCCCACTAAGTACATTACCCAAGCTCAGTAGCCCCTCTCTCTCCAGAGCCTTAAGGGACTTAAGCCTATCATCTCTGACCTTTTAAGAAAAAAGCTACTTCACCCACCTCTTCTCCCTTCAACACTCCTATACTTGCTATTAAATAACCTAAGGGAACCTATCGTCTGGTTCAAGACCTCTGGCTCATTAACTTTGCAGTGGTCCCTCTTTATCCTGTAGTGCCTAACCCTTACACACTCCTTTCCACTATCCCTCCAGGAACCTCCCACTTCTCAGTTCTAGACCTCAAGGATGCTTTTTTCTCTATTCCTCTCAGCTCTCAATCTCATAACATCTTTGCCTTCACCTGGACTGATCCTGACACTTACTTTTCCACACAGCTCACCAGGACTGTCCTTCTCCAGGGATTTCGGGGCAGCCCACACCTGTTTGGCCAGGCTTTGGCTTCTGACCTGCTCTCACTGTCTCTCCCTAAGTCTAAGCTCATACAGTATATGGATGACATTTTACTTTGCAGCCCATCATTGGAGATCAGCAAAAATGATACTTCCGCTCTTTTAAATTTCCTGTCCAAAAGGGGCTATAGAGTCTCAGCTTCTAAGGCCCAACTGTCTACCCCTCAGGTCATTTATTTGGGATTAACTATAACGCCAACCCAAAAGGCTATTACTTCAGACAGAAAAAAACTAATCCATTCAGTCTCTTGCAGTTCTTTCCACAAAAGAAGAGGTTTTATCGTTCCTAGGAGTAGCGGGTTTCCTGCATTCCTGGATCCCCTCTTTTTCTCTCCTCGCCCGTCCCTTATACGAGGCTGCTCTCGGCTCTCTGCATGAGCCCCTTCTCCATCCCATTACTAAACCCTTCCAGAGACTCCAGCAAGCCCTTGTCCAGGTCCCAGCTCTTCATCTCCCAGATTTAGCCCTTCCCTTTTCTCTCTATTTAGCAAAGAAGGAGGGATATGCCCTTGGGGTCCTAGGACATCAACTGGGACCTTCTTTTGCACCTGTAGCATACCTGTCAAAGAAGATTGGCCTCACCACTCAGGGCTGGGCACCCTGCATATGTGCTTTAGCAGCCGCTGAGCTTCTTATTCATGAGTCAAAAAAACTATCCTTTGGGTCACCCACCACTGTCTTCTCCCACCACAATCTGCCCCATCTCTTAACTTACAAAGGCTTACAAATCTTACCCCCTTTCTGAGTCCTTTCCCTCCAGGTGGCACTGGTAGAAGATGCCACACTCACTTTCCAATGCTGCCCACCCCTTAATATCTCAAATCTCCTACCTCAACCTAATGTTAATGATTCCCCATCTCACTGCTGCATAGAAATCTTAGAGGATCTACTGCCCCACCCCTCACATATATAGGAGGGCAAACTGTCCCAGGCCACTTATACCTGGTACACAGATGGCGGCTCCTTTTTATGTGATGGGATCCGTAGAGCAGGCTATGCCATAGTATCAGATATGGAGATAGTGGAGGCACAGGCACTTCCTGCCCATAACCACTAACCAACAAACTGAGTTGATAGCTCTTACCTGTGCCTTCCAGTTAGCAAAAGGACACTCTTTAAATGTTTACACAGACTCCAAATATATCTTTCATATCCTTCTGTCCCACACGGCTATCTGGAAGGAGCGTGGGCTTCTTACAACGAAAGGAGGATCCATAATTAACTCAGGTTACATTATGGACCTGTTAAAAGCCTCCCATCTCCTCAAAGCTATGGAAATTATTCACTGTTGGTCTCATCAGACCGACAGTTCCATTATTTCCAAGGGAAATAACTGGGCTGACCAAGCAGCTAGAACAGCAGCATTCCAGAGCCCAAACCTACCTCAGTCACCTCAGAGGGTTCATACAGTACAGCCCACATTCTCACAGACACCCAGCAAATTCTGTCCTACCTACATCAGCTCTTCCATCCTAATAGCAAAACTCTGTTTCATTTTGTCAAGGCTCACCTCTAACCCCCCCCCCCCCCCCCGAGGACTTAAAGTTTTTAAAAGCTATCACTGCCACTTGTCAAATCTGTCAAAAGTCAGATCCCAAGACCTAATACCGTAGCTTCCCTTTACCCACCCACCAGGCCAGGGGCTCCCTTCCAGGAACTGACTGGCAGCTCCTGTTTTTATTCATATGCCGACCGTCAAAAGAGTTAAATATCTCCTAGTTTTGGTGGATACAATGTCTGGGTGGGTTGAAGCATTTCCCACCACTAATAAGAGGGCCCAGACAGTCTCTGATGTTCTTCTCTGAGAAATCATTCCTCGGTTTTGAATCCCAACCTCTCTTCAGTCAGATAATGGCCCAGAGTTCACTTCCCAGATTTCCCAAAACTTGTCCAAGTCTCTTAACATCCCTTGACATTTTTATATCCCATACCACCCTCAGTCTTCAGGGAAGGTAGAACAAACTAACCATTCCTTAAAAAATGTTCTTGTTAAAATGTCACAGGAACTTCACCTTGACTGGGTAAAACTTTTGCTTCTGGCCCTACTAAGGCTTAGGGCTCTCCCCAGAGGCCCCCTTTTTAATCTCTCCCCTTGAGATTAAAATGGACAGCCAGTTTTAACCCCCTGGCCTCTCACCTAAATCCTCTCCCTTTCCTGATCACCTTCTTACTCCACTGTTATCCCATCTACGCTCCCTATTATGGGATTCACCAACCACTCATTACCTCAATCATGTTTCATGCCCACTGCCGATTAAAATAGGGGATCAGGTATTATTTTTCCCCCAGACCAACGCCCCTCACCTCTTTCTCCTAAATGTCAGGGCTTCTTTAAATAATTCTTGTAACTCTCACAGCTGCCAAGCTTACTTGGCAGTAAGTAAGAAGTAAGTCTCATCCTTACTCAGCTCTCTTGTGCCAAAAACTCCATATACTCTCCCTTTTCTTCTTTCTCCTATATGCTTTTAATGCCATGCTTAACTTTCCAGTTAACCACTCAGCTGTTATTACAGGGACCATCATTAAACGTAGAGCTGGAGGTACAAGGACTGCCAGGCAGTAAGAAACAATGAGTTTGTAGCCCCAAACTCCAAAAACTCACAAAACAAACTTTAACATAACAGGTTTTTATCATTGACTGCAGAAGTGTTTTCTGGATGTTAAGCTCCAGGGAGCCAATTGGACCTATCTAAACAGACCAAACTCACCCAGAATAAGTATCATTTAATTCTTTCCTTTTCATTCCTGGTCTCGGGAAGCCTTGGGGAAAAAAAAACCCCTCTATCTCCCATCTTGGGACTCTCCTCTGTTAATATCTAGGATCTAAAATTTTTTCTAAACGTAATTTTTGCCTTTCCAGCGTTCTTTGAGGTCCAAGCTGCCAGTCGACCAGTTCCTCAGAGCCTGGAAAATACAGCAATAATCATGTACCCCAGGACGTGGTCAAACATCTCAACTCCTCGACGCCCACAAAGTCAGCGTGAAGCAGTCATGAGAGATCTTACGACACCCCATTCCCACCCATTAAGATCTTCAAACCCCTAAATTTTTATAATAAACAAAAGGGTGGAATGTAATTATTCAACCACCCATAAGGTTGCACTTCCGGGTTGCCTGTCATCAGTGTGTGACGTAGCCATGTCTTCCCCTTGTACACATGTGCAAGGCATGGGTTGCCCGTCATCAGTGTGTGACATACTCATGCAAACCCCTCGTGTGTATGTACAAGGCGTGGGTCACCTGTCATCAGCGTGTGATGGAGTCACGTCTTCCCCCTGTGCGCATGTGCTAGGCAGCCTTTAAAAGCTGGAAGTGCCATCTTTTCACTCTCTGTGTACCTAATTCCCAGGCCTGTGTGCATTTTCCCCTCTAATTAAACTCATAAGTGGGTTTGTTCATGTCTCATGCTCTCTTCTCGCTTGGGCCAGATTATTTCACCCATTCTCACAACAGACTTAAGAAAAAATAATTTAAATTTCTTCTTAGATAAATACATTCTTTTTTGGATAATATTATGTTTCCAAAAGTCACTGTCAAATGATGTCTTTGGACTTTAAATATTTCTTATTTGAAAACATTAAATACACTTACTTAAGTGTTATTTCCTATTTTTGACAAAACCTTGATATGTTGTGTACATCATTTAAAAAACCCGAGAGGGGAGTGTTCAAGGAGAAAGATTTCAAATACCTGTAGCTAACCAACATTTAAATCTCACGCCCAAATTCTTTCCAAATTTCCAAGCATTATTTTTTAATCGGAAAAGCAGACATTCATGAATCAAAATATTTATCAACCTATGTTACAGAGTAAGACTCAGTCTCAAAACTCAGAAACACAACATAGGAACAAGTTGTCTGTCCTTCACTTCTGTACCTCAAGCGTACTTGGCTTTCATGCCTTCGAACGATCCCTACACACTCGTCCTGTACTCTAGCGTCCCTTAAATGATACACAAACTTTTTTCTTGGCTCACTCCAGTGGACCAAACCCGTCTCTATGGTTGTCAAAGTCATGCTTATTTACAGTTAGTTGAGAATCCGTGCACTCTTGGGTGTTTGAGAGGCCACAAGACACTCCACCAAACAGAATCTAACTCGGGTGTTTTATTAGATTCGTCCTCTTCACCAGAGACTTTGCCGATAATACCTTCTCCATAACTCTATCAAAGCTGGGAGCTCAATATGACCTTCATGACTTCCCGTAGATTCTGGGTCAAGCTGCTCATCATGGATGCAACTCTAGATTCTGGGCTCTGGATAACAAACTCTGGAAGAGATGCTTGTGAAAGCACAAGGACGTGGACAGTCAAACCCGCAAGCTCGGCCCGTGTGGCGTCCCTGGTTGAAGGGTCCTCACAGCCTGGACTCTTCGGTTCTGTACCCTCTAGGGCTCCAGTGCACATGCACAGCCGCCCTGCTCTGCCTGACTCCACCTACTGCGCTCACGCCTGCGCCTTGCTTGCTGTGCAGACTCACAAAAGACCCCAGAGGGAGTCAGCTGGAAGGTTGACAGCTCGCCTGTGCAGAGCCCAGCATTTGTTTTCCCCAGTCAAGCAGGAAACAGGGTGAGGAACAGATCTACTGGGGAGATGCTGTGCGTATGATGTCCAAAAGCATTTCTCATTTTCTCCCCCCTCTCCCAGGTGGGCGGAGCGTGCCCTCCATCCTTGTGCCTTTGCTTTTCAGAAGCACTGAGCCCCTATATCGAGCCTCCAGAGAACGACCCGACCCGGCATGGCCACGCCAGCCTTCTACATCTTTCTAATCCAAGGCCTAGTAAGCGACGGGGGGTTGCAGGCAGTTTGCTTGGTGCCCGCACTGGGCATCACAAGACCCTACCTGGAAGTGGAAGCTGGCGCCCTCGGGCTGGGCATCAGAGGGAAGGCTTTTCTCCGAGGAACACAGTCACTTCCTACGTAACTTGCTTATTTTGGCTTGTTTGTTTATTGTATAGCCCTGGCTGTCCTGGAGTTTGCTCTGTGGACCAGACAAGCCTCAAACTAAGAGATCCGTCTGCTTCTGCACCCTTAGTGCTGGGTTTAAAGGCTTATACTACAATTGACATCTGACATGAATTTTTTTTTATTAGTCAATGGAGGAAGGAAAGAAAACTCTGAAATGTAAATTATCTTTATTTATTTAGAGGCAGAGCCACACCCCCCACCCCCCACCCCCGTATGTCTGGCTGCTCAGAGCTTGTTATGTAGAACAGGCTGACCTCAAACACAGAGATCTACTTGCCTCAGATTCAAAAGGACTGGGATTAAAGTGTCCACCACACATGATAAAATATTTACTTATTGTTACTGTTCTTTTTTGAGACATTATACCTGACCACCGGCTCTTGACCCCCTTGTTCCAGCCCCCCCCCCTTCTGCTAGCATTACATCTAGTTCCAGCATCCCCCAGCTGAAATGTAATTTATTATTTGAGATCCATGCCCAGGCTGACTTGGGACTCCTGTGGTCAAGGCTCGACTATTGCCTGCCACTTCCCCAGAGTGGGGTTAAAGGTTTGTGAAACACTACTCAATATTGAAATACACTTACTCACTGGAATTACTGTGACATGTAAACTAGAGATTGAGAAAACAGGTGAGGTAGAAAATCTCTAAGAAGAACGATAACCTGTAAGTCTCTTTGTTTCTGCATTGTTTATCTGCTCTCTTGCCGGCAAGCAGTAGTTTTATTTCTTTGAGACAGGATCTCACGAGTTTATTCAGAACATAGTGTGTAGTCCAGGCTGGCATTGGGGTTCTGGCAATCCTCCTGCCTCAGCCTCTGGGGTACTAGAAGGATTAGTCACCACACCAGGCTCAGCACTTGTTTTCAGTGTGTGCTGTTCCTGTTATTTTAGTGCTCCAGTTTGTGCTCCTTTTTGGAGACCACAGCTAAAGTCCCTTCAGGGGAGTTTATTGTGTGTGTCAAAGGAGATGGGAAATCCTCATAAAACAGTTGTGCTGAAATTACTTGGAGAGATTTTTTTTAAAAAAATGCTGGGACCCCCACTTCCCAGAGATAATAAATGCGTGGAGTCCAGTTATCCATTAGTGACTTTTTGGCCCTTCACCCTTCCTTAATTATTTATGTGCATGAGTGAGTGCCGCTGTGTGTAGGTTAGAGAACTTCTGGGAGTCTCCATCTTATTGGAGGGAGGATTTCTTAAATGGCCTGTCAGACTTGTGTGGCTCACACTTTTGACACCTGAGCCATATTCAAACCTGTGATCTTTTCTGTCTTGAAAAGCTCTAAAGAGTTAGAAATTAAAGGCTGTATCCTATAGCCCTTAGAATATGGACCCTGGGGGAGCAACATTCCACCATTTGGGATTCTGGTGGATATGCATACTTAGACTCCATTACTAGAATCATTGAATCCGAATCTGCTTTTTGTGAAGATCCCAGGTGGTTTAAAATTGAGGAGCCTGAATTAGAGCATAGAGACCAAGGTATCGGTGACGGATACATTTATTCCTGTGTTTAAGAGGTCAACAAATGATGCCTGTAAGACTGACTCGGCCTTTCAGATACTTAAGGTTTTTAATTCAGCATCCCATTTAGAGTTCCTTTTTCCGTTTTGTGTTTCTTTTTTGGAATGGAATTTATTTCTCATAGTTTTCCCTTATATGCTATAGATGCTGCATAAATTTTAGGTATGAAACCGTGTTACAGTAAAATGGAAGAACAGATAGCATACTGTTTGAATTTTGACGTGCAGCTTATGAAAGAAATGACACGTGTGTGATCCTGCTTTTAATGCTTTTGTCTTTAAAGGTGTGTATGTGCGCACATGTACACACTGAACAAGCTTGGTTTTATGCAGGTGCCCACAGGGGCCAAAAGAGGCCATCTGAACCCTTGAAACTGGGTTATGAGTCACCCTTGATTATAGTTCTGTTGTAGGATGTTTGATCACACTATGACCCCTGAGATTTCTTTGTTTACTGAAAGAACTTGTTTTTAGCTGTGGTGTGGCTCAGCCCTAGTACACACCTTTAATCCAAGAGATTTTCTGCTTGAACATTAAAACAGTGTTAAATAAAATCAATCATAGGTTGAGAGGCGGAGCAAGCAATCAGTTGGCAGGAAAAAGCCAGTGGGAGGAAGTCAGGAGGTAGTGAGGAAGTAAAAATGGGGGTACTCCCATTGGAGGAATTTTTTTCTCTCTCTCAGATGGCATAAGAGAAAGTCTGGGGCAACTGTGGGAGGAAACATCTGGTGCTTTCTCTGTTTCTCTGAGCTAGCAGGTTTTCACCCCAGCATCTGGCTCTTGCGTCTTTATTAATAAAATAGAGCGATAGAGACTTAGTTAAAAGCAACATATTTCTTAGAACTAAACCCAAGCCCTGAGCAAGAACAAGTGTTCCTAAGCACTGAGCCATCTATTTAGTCTCATGTTTTCAATAGAAATGACCTAGCCCTTTCTCTTTGGTAAGGCTACAGAAAAAAGTGTAGTATTGAATGTTGAGTGAGAAAGCTTTTTCAGGTGGGTAAAACTCCAAATGGAATCTGGCATTAAACACAGTTTTTGGTGCTCTTTAAAATTAGTTTTGACTAGACAAGGCATACAGATCTATGTGAGTTCAAGGCCAACCTGGTCCCCAGTATTGAGTTTCTGGAAAGTTAGGACTGGTACACAGAGAAACCCTGTCTCAAAAATCCAAAATTAAATTAATTAACTAATTAAAATTATTTTTGAGCATACAGAAGTGGTGTGGGAGGTCCTTCTGTCTGTGTGTTGCTTTTCTTGTTTAATGAATAGAGAAATTGCCTCGGCTTGTTGATAGGGCAGAACTTAGGGAAAAGGGGAAATGGTATGGGAGTTTCTTCTGTCTGTGTGTTGATTTTCTTTGTTAATGAATAAAGAAACTGCCTTAGCCTGTTGATCCTCCTGTCTTTGTGTGATTTTTCTTGGTTAATGAATAAGGAAACTGCCTTGGCCTGTTGATAGGGAAGAACTCAGGTAGGCGGGGAGGACTGGACTGAATGCTGGGAGAAAAAAGGGAAGAGTTGGAGAGACGCCATGGATCCTCAGTCGGAGACAGACGTGCTGAAACTTTCCCGGTAGGCCACAATCTCATGGTGATACACAGATTAATGGAGTTGGGTTAAATTCATATGTTAGAGTTAGCCAATAAGAAGTTAGAGCTAATGGGCCAAGCAGTGATTTAATCAATACAGTTTCTGTGTCATTATTTTGGATCTGGGCAGCCAGGATGAGCAAGAAGTTCCTTGCAACACAGAGGATGATTCAAACTGGATGTGGTAGCATATGCTACTTGGGAAGCTGAGGCAGGATTAGGATTGCCAAGGGTTTGAGTCTAGCTTGGGCTACATGGTGACTTCTGGGATGTAGCCTGGGCATATACTGAGATGTTGAAGGAGGCTTATTAATTTTTAGGTCGGCAGGTATACATTGTGAGGCCTTGTCTCAAAGAGGCTGTTGTTATGGTTTATATTGGCATTGACTTATTCTAGCACCAAGACCTTGATCTCTAATAATTCTTCACTAAAAAGAAGATGGCTGATTCAAGAGCAGGAGTAAGTGAGGTAGAGGATGAACTTGGAATAATATACAGTGCTAAAAAGTAAGGGAGTATGCAGAAAACATTGGAAATATCCCAGAAAAACATAGGAACCAATGTAAAAGCAGAGAGAGTGAACAGTAGGGTAATTAGAAACAAGGTGTAGTCTGCACAATAAAATAGGAGTCCATATTTAAGTAAGTTCCAGCTGTTTATAGGACAAATGACTTTTGTAGAATTCAAACTGCTAAATGGCCAAGGTTTGAGGAGTTAGAAAAAGCCTTTGAGAACTACAAACTAACTTTCAGATAAGTACAATCAGTGGATAATAAAGTTGGGATGGAAGTAGAATCATATAAACAAGATGCTCATATAGTCAAAACTCATAAAACACTGAGTAGAAAGTGGGAGGGATCAGTACTTTGCAGTAGGGAAATTTGTTCAACACCTTAATCATGCATTGGGACACATGATTATGCTGTCATTCTTGCCTCAAAGTGCATAACCTTTATAAAGTAAGAAGATATCAAGCTTAACTGGATGTTCTATAGGACAAGTGGCCTGCAACCTTCAAAAATGTCACTCATGAGAGAGACTAAAGAAACGTTCCAGTTAAAAGATATTAAGAGAGATGATATATTGGCGGTGATGTTCACAGGTTGTAGGGTGTGTATATAAGCAAGTCTCTAGGGAAGGATGGAAGTAAGTGGTTTGGAAAGAAACTAAGGTAAGTAATTGTTAATAAGAAAATGTTAGCATTTAGAGAATTTGGGTGCATAGTTGGTTAGGGATTCTTTTTTTTTTTATTGCTTTTCAGCTTTAAAAGTAGATAACTGTTGTAAGATTCAAAAGTTAATCAAAGTTCTTGAAGCTGACTGCTTTGAAGAAAGCCATTACTTGTGGCCATGCGCAGATGAATAGTTAGTATGCTTGTAGGTGGATCATTATGAAACAAGGAGCCAAAGTGATCAGTCAAGCTTTTGAAACAACTCACTCCGGGAGAAATTGTTCCCTCCAGGGACAGACGCACATGCCAGCGTGTGGAGGCAGAGGACAACCTGCAGCTGTCCCCATGGAGGGTCCTGGAGGTTGAACTCAGGCCCCTAGGCTGACAGCAAGCACCTTTACTCCATCTCCAGCCCAACTTTGTATTTTCTATAGACTCTTAGGATTTGTCAAAGAAAATTATTTATAGGATAATTATCCATTATCTGTAGTGCTTGGGCCCAAAATCTGAGCTGAGGTAATTTAGAATATGGATTTTCTAATTAGGAATGATCAGTCTGTATCTTCAAATTGAGGGCAACTGATACAGTAAGTTTCATGTTGAGAGGGCACGTTGGAAGTCAGAATTGGGTAGTAGTGCTCCTTGTCTCTTGAGACAGTCTTCCACTGGGACCATGGACTCATCATTTAGGGTAAAACAGATCTTGGGTATCTGTTGGTCTCAGCCTCCTGGTGTTAGTTATAAGCATGCCACAACTTCCAATATTTAATGTGAGTGGGGGTGCCACCTAAGTTACTGCCATAGCTCCTAAGTACAACAGTTCACAGTTTGTAGGTTTAAAAAAAAATCTTTATTTTGATCTTTCCAGTGTTCATCTAACCAATGAGGATTCAAATGATACCAGCATTTTAGAAACCAGTCCATCTGGACCTCTTCAAGAAGACAGCAGCATTATCTCTTTCATTACCTGGAATGTTGATGGCTTAGATAGAAACAATCTCCCAGAGAGGGCTCGAGGGGTGTGTTCCTCCCTAGATTTGTAAGTATTGCCCCTTCTGTGGTAGTGACTGTGATCAGTGTTTTAATGGCTCTACAAAGCAACAGTTGAAATTTGTGTACTTGAAAATTTGACTTTTAAGATCAGCTCAGAATAAAACCTGAGAGTTGGAGTGTTTTGGTCTGGGGAGGGCCTTGGGGTGGATTGGAACACCAATTTGTGTTAGATGCGTTCTAGAGTTGTGAGCTTTTTTTGTCTATAATTACTGATATGAAGTGAAAATTACCCTAAAGATCTGTTTCTGGGCTTGGTAAAGTACTGAAGTTCTCTGGAGCTGTTATCACTGGACAGCTTTTTAAGAGAATCTGAAGAGGTAACATTGAATACATCTGTTGATATGTATATAATCATTGAAAACTCAGTGTAGTATATATAATGCTTTCCGTTTCAATTCCACCGGCGTGATATGTAGAGGGGTGCTGGGATTGAACTCAGCCTTGTTAGGCAAGTATTCTGTCCCTGAGCTACACATCCAGCCCATTTTTAATTGGTCATTATGGTATTGTGTAATAAGTAACACAGATAAAGGTCAGGATAAGCATTGAGTACTAGGGTCTCTGTAGGGTATGTTTTGTGATTTTTCTCTAGGTAGCTGAAAATAATATACTCATGTTTTTGTTAAATTGATCTTTTTAATTAGGTACAGTCCAGATGTGGTATTTCTACAGGAAGTTATTCCTCCATATTGTGCCTACCTAAAGAAGAGAGCAAGAGGCTACAAAATTATTACAGGTAATGCGTCTCTTGCCATCTGGATTGCCTTTTTCTTTGAAAAATAGATCAATTGAGGAAAATAAGCAAAACACATGATTTATTTAAAAGGTTTATAGATCATTTTATAGCTTAATGTTAAAAAATGGAGAAATGATTGAAATGAATATTTCTTTTTTTACATTTTTTTTTATTTGAGCTATGTATTGTTCTCTGCTCCCTACATCTCCTCCTCCCTCCCCTTCTACCCTCTTCCCTGATCCCATGCTCCCTATTTACTCAGGAGATCTTGTCTTTTTCTACTTCCCATGTAGATTAGATGAATATTTCTTTTTAGGAAAATAAAGTTTTAAAATTTCATTCTTGTGTATTTAGTAAAATTGAATTGCTAGAAATTCCATTTATTTCTGTTTCTTCTCAGGGTTTTATATATGGCAAAAACAGCTCTGCTGCCTTGCTGCATAAACATACCCCTCTCAGTTGTTATGAATTTTAAATGTCATAATTACATTTTGTTCATATTTTCTCAAGAAGTCTTTAATTCCATTTATTTATTTATTTTCCAGTATAATTTTAGTTTTTCTCTCGTTTTGGCTTTGCTAAGTATGTTTGCTATAGCAGACCACATCTTATAATTGTTAAACAGATTACTGTTGACTTTCAATTTTACATAGCCTTTGGTTTTTAATTTTGATTTATACTTGATTCCTGGGTGCTAAGAAGAGAGCTCTTGGTTTCTGTTGCCCCCTCTTTGTTGGATTTCTTTGACAAATGCTCTTTGGGATTCTTTCTGCCTCTTACTTTCGATTTTGTATTCTGCATCCTACGCGTCTCCCCTTTTTTCCTCTCATTTCATCACAACCTTTTTTTTCCCCCTCGAGACAATGTCTCACTATGTAGATCAAGCAGGTCAGCAACTCCCTGAGCCCCCCCCTCCCCCGCCTGTGCTGGGATTAAAGGTTAAAGGTGTGTACCACCACACCCACCCAGCTATAGCCATTTCCTACTTTGATAAGCACATGAGTAGGAGAGTCAGGTTTTTTTGTTTGTTTGATTTTATATTTTTAATTTTACCATATTTGAAAATACCTGTATTGTAGCCTTGTAGTTAGTTGAGTGGAAATAAGTTTCTGGGTCGTAAGCAATGTTTTCTGAATTTGGAAGCATTGATTTGGTGACTTTGGTTTCTGAGGATGGTCAGTCTGCTGCCAGTATGATTCTGCCCATTCCCGTCTCCATTCTTAGTAAGTTTGAGGATCTCTGCTTTATCCCTGGTGTTCTTCCTACCGTTTTTCCATTTATTGTACCGGATGATTGTTGGAGGGTTTGGTTGGAGGTTTAGGAGATTCCCATTTCCCTTTCCTCTTTCTTGATCTAATTTTCCCACCATCCCCTATGCTTCTCTTCCTCCTCATTTTTTCCCCTTTTACTTTTTTGAAAGCCCCCTTATGTTGTAAAACTCCATTAATCCTTTATTTTCCATAATTTTTCATATTTCTTAGGCTACCTGTTTACAGTTTATGGCATGTGCACTTTGGTGTATGGATACAGTATCTTCTGTGAATACATTGCTTTTTCTATATTAAGTTTTCATGTCTTTGATTTGGTGAGCCACGCTTCTTTATTATGTGTATAGATGTTCTTCTCTATAGATGTATGCAAGCATGTACACTTGTGCACCGTATGTGTGCCTTGTATCCACGGAAGGCAGAAGTTGTTGGGTCCCCTGGAACTTGAATTACAGATAGTTGAGAGCTACCATGCTCCTCTGGGTTCTCTAGAAGAGCAGCCATACTCCTAACTGTTGAGCGTCTCTCCAGCCCCTGCTATATTTCTTTGATTCAAGGAGGAGTTAAGAGTGAGTTCCTGAATAGATGATTCTGGTTTTACAGTGTGCAGTATTTATGAGGGTATTTTGATTTTGGAATCTATCAGAAGCCAGCCCACCATATTTTTGTGATGCTCTTTCTTTTTTTTCTTCTGAAAAGCTCCCTATGTTCTTGAACTTGGAGATCTTCCTGCCTCCTTCCTCCAAGTGCTAGGATTGCATGAGTCCACCGCCACACCCAGCCTCATTTCTCTTTTTTGTTACTTTTAGTTGTGCTACGTTAGTATTTTTATGTCACATAAGCCTACTCTTGTATGTACATGGATTCTTGCCTCTTGGTTCACATTTGAATTCCTGCTAAGAGAGAGGTTAAACCCTACATTTTACTAATAGAAAGTAATTTTTTTTGTATAGTCAAATGACTTGTTTTGTAGTAGAGAGATTTCTAGTTGTGGTGCATTAAATTTATCTCTTTAATCTGAGGTCATTCTAGTTTCTAAAAAATACTAAGTTGGGCATGAGGCACTCAACTGAGTACTGCAACTCATTCCTTTTTTCTGTGGGAAACTGCTGAACAGTAGGTGGTGGGGCGTATTCAGAGTTTTGGTATTGAAATATGTCATCTATGAATGTATTGGGCAGCATTCATGGCTATCCTGGGACTCACATGTCCTGGGGTTGCAGGTTTGATACAATTGGTAGAGCCTCTAAAACTTAATTTAAGAAAAATGTAATTACTTGACTATGAGGAACTAGGGAAGACATTCAGGGCATGTTTGTTCTGTATCCAGACGAGGCCCTTGCCTTGGTGATGATTTTCTGTTCCAGTAGTACCAGACTTTCGTGAACACATCCACCAGCTTACTTCCTATGGTTTAAAAAAAAAAAAGTTGGACGCTTTGAATCATTGGCCTTTTGTGGCTGCTCTTTTTGTGAGCTTCTAGCTTTTCAGTATTCTCAGTTTTTGACAGGTAACAGCTAATTACTTTTGGCACCTCTGCCCCTTTTTCCCCAGCCCTGCTTCCTTGTTCTCTACCCTTCTCTGTCCCTGCTGGGTATATAACTTGTCCTCACACAAAGATTATACTATGGAGGCATATGCTATCCTATCCCATTCTTATTTAAATATCATTTGTGTGTCTGGTTAAAATTTGATAAGGGACAGAGAAGCATTCACTTGGTTCACCTACTTCAAATGGAATCTCAAGGATTTGATCCTGTTCAAATAATGTTGCTCCTTGTAACAGTAGGGGAGTTGGTGGTAAAGTGAAGAAACTCCTGACCTCTCCTAAATTCTTTTCCATAAATGTTTGAAGGTAATGAAGAAGGATATTTCACAGCTATACTGTTGAAGAAAGGAAGAGTGAAATTTAAAAGTTACGAGATTGTTCCATTTCCAAATACTAAGATGATGAGAAACCTTCTGTGTGTGAACGTAAGTTTAAGTTTTAGGAGGTGGTTTTTTTTTGTTTGTGTGTTTTTGAAGGAATTGCCCTTACAGGTAAATTTATTCCTTTCATAGATACTCTTTTTAGTATTCGAGTATGTGTGTCAGTGGTGTGTCAGGACTTTGGGGACCCAGGTTTCTCCTTCCACCACAGGTTTCAGGGACCAAACTCAGGTGGTCAGGCTTTTGTGGCAGGGCCCTTACCTGCTGAGCCATATCACTGGGACAGTTCTTTAAGTCCTGTTGTGTATGTCTGTCTGTAAGTGTGGGTCTGGAGGTGAGAAGACAGCTTTGGGGAGTCAGATTTCTCCTCCCGCAGTGGTTCTATGTATCCATCTCAGGTCATCAGTTGTGTGAAGCAAGTGATTTACCCACTGGGCCAGCTCATTAGCCATTTACGTATGTATTTTAAATAGTCTTAGAACACTTAGATTTCCACATAATTTGAGATACAAGGAAACTTAGCAAAGTTAGATTCTTAACTGACTAAATGTTTTCTTAAGAGTTTTGCAGTATTGCGAAGGAGAACATTTGTGAAATAATTTGTTAGAGCAGTGAGGAAAATGAGCAGAGCGCATAGATCTAAGGAACACTGGCACTTTGGCTCACACTGGAGGAAGGCCTGCTGGTGGGAATGTGAAGCAGCTAGTCCTATAGGTTTGGAGTTAGGAGTCAGATAAACGTGGTACTTAGCTTGCTTGCTTCCCTCACCCTTCTCTTTTTAACCCAGTGTATAAATGCAAACACCCATGACAGACCTTTGCAAGTTGTAGCAAGGGGTTAACCTGTGGATGTGAATGAACTTTATGTTTCTGTTAGGGTGATGGACACTGCTGTTTTTCTCGTTAATATGAAAATATTTGAGAAAAGCAGCCTTGAAACGTAGGGTTAACTTTGGCTTGTAGTTTGAAGATGCTGATGCCATGTGGAGTGAGCAAGGCAGGAGCGGCTAGTTACGTTGTCCACAGTCAGAAAGCAGAGCAGTGACTTGGTGCTGAGCTCACTTTCCCTTTAGTCAGAGTGGGGCCCATCTCACACTGGCGCCCTTACATTTACGGTGATCTTTCCAGCTTAATAACCTAATCTGGAATAGTCCTCAGACATTTCCAGAGATTTTCTTCTAGGTGATTCTAGATCCTGTAGAACTGAGAGTCAGTATTAGCCATCCTGAGTGAAAAGGTAGTTGAGTATGTCAGGAGCTTGAGAAATAGGCAGGATCCAGATTATAGGTTTGGAAGAATTGGATGATTCTTTAGGCATTGTAACATAATCTTACTAGTATCTTAATTGCTAATGATTTTGAGTATCTGTGTTAGGCGATTAACAGAGCAATAAATTAGAATTATCTGTGCTTGCAAGTAACCAACTCATGGCTTCATGGAAGGGGGAATTCTGTAGCTGTCCTTTAACTTCAGCTTGGGACCTGTTATATTAGCCTTTTTACCTTGTAGTAGCGTTCTAGAGAGGTGTGAGCCATCGATGGCCTGGGGTTACTGGGAAGGGGCTCAGTTGAGGTACTTTGTGACTAGCTCTTGCTTGCTAAATAGTTGTCATAGGCAGGGTTGGCACCTCGTACTTCTTTTCATCTAGGTTTGTGCTGACAGTATGGTTTCAGCTGAGTAGATAAATCCCTGTTGATTGACTAGTGTGCTGTTACCAGAGCAGTGGTCGGTGGCCTGTTGAATTGTAATTATCCTGTTGTAGGTGAGTATGGGTGGAAATGAATTCTCCCTTATGACGTCCCATTTGGAGAGCACCAGAGAACATTCTGCAGAACGAATGAGTCAATTAAAAACGGTTTTTCAGAAAATGCAAGAAGCTCCAGATTCAACTACTGTTCTATTTGCAGGAGATACAAATTTAAGAGATCAAGAAGTGAGTAACAGAGTTGGTTCACTGTTTGTGGGGAGACTATTGTTGTGGAAACTAACTTGGTTCGTTTTATCAAAGGTATGGACTTGGAAATACACGGTAGAAAACACTGTTGTAGTTTTTATAGAAAAAGAGGCCTTTACACTATTAAGGATAATCCTACTACATGTGATACAGGCAATATAAAGCAATAAATATGTTGGATAAGTATCAATAAAATAATAATCAGAAGAGCTTTAAAAAGATTGAGGGTATTTGTAGCATCCCTAGGTTCAAGAAGACCTACTTCTCTTCTGAGTTGAAACTAACTTTTTTAAAACTTCTATTTGTTGATTGAACCTAGGGCCTCCTGCATGCTAGGCAACACTGCTGACCTACACCTCTAGGATTTTGTTTTTATTGTAAGTTGTATTCTGTATAGATTTTTTAGATAAAAAGTTATTAGAATTTCATTTTGAATGTGTACATGGTAGTCATAGGACAACTTTTGAGACTTGGTTCTCTCTTTCCATCATGTGAGTCCCTAGGATGGAACTGAAGGAATGATTGAAGTGGTTAGGTGTGTGTTCCCTACCACACATAGAAACTTTTTGTCGTGATGGAGATTGAACCTGATGTGTCACTAATGCCAACCCCGTACTTGACTGCTATCCTGTCATAGCAGCCATAAAATTGTAAATTGTCTCATGTGAATGGGAAAGAAAAACAGTATTAGTAGAGTTTGGTTAATTTTTTTTATTGATTTTTAATTCCTAGGCATAGTAGTACATGCCTCTAATTCCAGCACTTGATAAACAGAGGCAGGTTGATCTCTGTGAGTTTAATGCCAATCATAGTTTACATAGTGTGTACTCAAAAAACCCAAAATATTAAAAAATAAAATGAAAAGTTGTATTATAGTTGATAATATTAAACAGCTTTTAAATTGGGGTATGTGTAAATATATGAATCTTACATGGTATTCTTTCTCTTTTCCAGGTCATCAAATGTGGTGGTTTACCTAACAATGTTTTTGGTGCGTGGGAATTTTTGGGCAAACCTAAACATTGCCAGTATACATGGGATACAAGAATAAATACTAATCTCGGGATTCCTAATGCTTGCAAGTATCGCTTTGATCGAATATTTTTCAGAGCAGAGAAGGAGCACCTCATTCCCCAAAGTTTAGACCTTGTTGGGTTGGATAAACTGGACTGTGGCAGATTTCCTAGTGATCACTGGGGGCTCCTGTGCAACTTGAATGTCGTATTGTGAAAAGCTTTCCACATTTGAACTTTATGTTTGCCGTAGTTCTGGATTCATGCAGATCTCAATCTTTCTGGAAAGTTTGGTTTAACACACAAGGATTAGCGAACTGGTTCATGAGTACAGCAAAAGCGGTTACATTTTGCTTTGCAGCTTGTGTCCTGAGAGTTAAAAATTCGTGTTTGTAATCAAAGCATGCTTGTGTTCAGAATGTGTGGGCCTTTGTTGAAGGAACACAGCCACTCAGCTTGTAACGGTGCTCCTTGCTGCCATCAGGATTTCAAGTAGTGGACATATTGTCTCAGGGCTAACCGTCACAGCACTACTGTTAGGATTGTTAGGCTCCAAAATAATATTAAACCATTTTATCAAGAGAAAAAGCAAGCTCCTGAATTCTTGAGACTGCATTGTGCCTTATATTTTGTAAGTTCAAGAACTTAAGTGAAAAAGCCATGGCCATCTGCAGTAGATGACATGTTGTATATCAGACTTAATTCTTGTCAGTTGATAGTATAACTGACTGTTATGAGTTAAATTTGCACTTTAATTCCAATAACTTCTGATTAATGTTAATTTTTTTCCTGATAAGTGATACAGTTGAGCTTGGTAATGATTACATGCAGCTTAAGCAACATGGGAATTTTTTCTTAGAGAAAAATTTATGAAGAAAAGTAACCTTTTGCTATTGTTACTGGTAAGATGGAAATACTTTTTAGGAAATGAATAAAAATACATTTTAAAAAATGTTCTGTAAAGAAAAGATGTACTGTAAATAAAGCGTTGCACTTGTTTGTGACGAGGACGATTTCTCTGTCCACGATGGGATTTGTTCTACAGCCTCCCTCGGATGCTGCTCTTCTGTTGGAATCAGCAAGAAATCTGTGTGTTTTATTATATTAAATCCCAAGCACTTTGAAAGCTATGGCAGGAGGATTGTCATTAGTTTAAGGCTAGCCTGGGCTACAGAGTAAGACCCAGGCAAAAACAAAAGTTCACTTGAAAGAGCAGTGTGGTGTACCTATTTTAGCAGTGTAGTAGTGGAGGATGGTGCTTTCTCCTTTGGTAAAATTAAGTTTAAAAATCACAATGCGAAATGTTTGACATATTATACTATTAGACCATCAGTTTGTTACAAAAACATTAAAGTATGATTTTTGTTATGTAACCAAAATGCTTTCCTTGTTTATCACTTTGGACAAAATATAAGTTAGGAGAAGAGAAACAGTCCTGTAGTATTTAATGGGCAATAGTTTTTAAACTAAAATATTAGAGAACCTAGTAATTTGCAATACCCTTAGTTTTTTTTTTTATTTGAACAGAAAACAAAAACTCGTTCCTCTAGTGAAATTTTAACTCAAAATTGTTAGCAGACAATTGTTCTGCCATTTAACCACATCATGAGGCCAATGATGAGCTGTGCCCCCGCCACCTTTGGTAAGCACAGTTTTTGGAATCCACGTGTGCCTTGTATTTTAACCTTATTGAACTTGACTTTGTCCCTTCAAATTAGGATAGTTCCTTGATTTTATTGTGAAAAATGTTCTAGCAAACAATCAGAAAAAAAAACCCTACGAATTTCTGAAATTTTCTATTTGAACCTTCCTGGCAGCTAATGGGAGGTCAATGAATGTCCACCGAATAACAGGAGGCACGTCCTTCAGTGCATTCTTGATGTGTGTGTAAATGAAGGATGCTGGAATTTTTTTTTCACGATACTCCGTTTGGTTGTTTTGGGGGGAAGAAGTTGAAAGTGGGTCCTTTTGCAGCTGTCGTCTGTAAGGATGTACAGTTGACTTCCCTCCATCAGCATCTGCTCCTCACTTCATCTCCCTCTGTCTCCTAGATCTGTCATGGTGGGGGAGTTGTACCCTGTTGTAATCATTTCCATCTTTGTCACAGACTGCCACCTGAATTTCTTCACTGTCTGCATCATTAAAAATGTATCATGACATGAGGAGGAAATGTCGTAGATAGGCTTGCTGTTGTCCTTCAAGTCTGTTTAGTGACTGAATTATTTTTTCCTACTTATTAGTCCATGCTTACTTATCCCTTGTCAGCCTTACTTTACTTATTGTTTTTTCGGGGCAGGGTTTCCCTGTGTAGCCCTATCTATCCAGGACTCCCTTTGTAGGCCACTTTGACTTTAAACAACTTGAGAGCTGAGATTAAAAGGACGCATCCTTCCTCAGTCTTACACACCCACTCTCCCCCACCTCCTAAATGGTTCATTATCTCCATTAGCTCCCACTTTCACTCTATATGGTACTTTTACATGTATGATGTCTGTAAGTATATGTGGAGGCCTGAGGACAGTTTGTGGAATCATTTCCATTTTTATGTAGGTCTCAGGGATCTAACTTGGGTAATCAGGCTTGGTAAAATAAGTGTATTTACTGGCTGAACCTTCTCCCCTCACCTTCCCATCAAAAAGTCTCACTACATAGCCTGGACTGGCCTAGAACTAGCTTGATGCACCAGGATAGTTTCAAACTCGATGATAATCCTGACTGCCTTACCATGTCTGACTTTTTAATTTATTGTTTGAAACAGAGTGTCCTTGTGTAGCTGTTCTGGTATTACTAGTGTACTGCTGCTCTTGGGTCAATCTCCGTTATGTAATAGAAAACACTGAGTAGGTTTGTAACTTGTCTGAGGTGCCTCCACAAAGGTGCCATTGGAGGCTTTTTTTCCCCCTCCGGTGTGCAGCTCTGTCTTTAAGCCACAGTGTTGGAATGTACAAGGAATACCCTGCCCACCCCTTCTCCTCCTCCATACCTGTGCCTAGATAGTTTGATGTCCTTATTATAGTATTAAAAGGAATAGTGTTCTACCCGTTTCCTCTGGCTCAGATTCTCACTAGAGGACACAGGTCTCGAAATGCACCCGGGGTCCTTTTAACCTTGCAAAGTACAGAATTGGTCGACGTAGGCTCAGGTTTCCAATCTTGGTCTGAAAGCAGTACTCCAAACCAGGAAAATAAATTACATTGAGGCGGGGAGGAGCGGAGCGCTCAGAAGGCTAGGCAGAAAACAAGATTTGAATAGCCAGGTGACTTGACTCGGAGGAGTCTGAGCTAGGCAGTTGCGTGTTGCCCGGACGGAGCATTTTCCTGGAAGACTTGACCAACCCCTCAACATTTTGGAACCATGGCCGGGAAGAGATGGCAAGGGGGACCAGAGTAGGGAAACAAACAGAGAGGTCCCTCTGCTTAGTAATGCGGGCTGCAGTCCAGGCCATCCCTAGGGGCGTGTGTGCGCGTGCGTGTGCGTCGCCCTGGTAACCCGGGAGGCGGAAAGGCGCTGAATCACCAGCGTCCGTGCAGGCGCAGGGGCAGGCAAGGTGTAGCCTGCAGGTGTGCCTCGCAGGTGTCCCTGCTGGACACCAGCAGCTGGGCTGTGAGGCTC
Source organism: Myodes glareolus (assembly GCF_982192425.1). Taxonomy (NCBI): domain Eukaryota; kingdom Metazoa; phylum Chordata; class Mammalia; order Rodentia; family Cricetidae; genus Myodes; species Myodes glareolus. The sequence goes on from NC_142039.1 coordinate 42,442,667, forward strand.
ATCGCGGAGCCTGGAGATTGCTGGGGATGGAGGTAAGAACCGCACTCTGCCATGGGCGTTCCTATTTTGATTGATGGATTCTCAGCAGGGTGGAGTCAGGGAGTCTTGGGTCTCTAAGGAGCCTCAAACCCAAGAATCGGTTTCTTTAAAGTTCATTCAGTACTGTCATTTGGTAAATGCATTCCGTATCTGCTCCGTGCAGTAATCAGAGGTTTTCAGTCTGGACTCCAGGTCCCCTAATTTCTAGTCAGGTTCTAGTTGGAATTCTGAGTTACCTCTGCCTAGGGATCCAGGGTGTGAATGTGTTCGTGAGACTGGGCGGTGGGGTGGTGAGTGAAGCTCCAGTGAGCCAGGAGCCAGCAGTGCCCAGCTTTAGTGTCCCCACAGCCACCTCAGGTGCAGAATCCCATCTCCCAACCCAGCTGGCCAAGTGTCAGCGAGGGAAGACAGCAAGCAGGTAGGTGATACTGGTGAAAAACAACCCAGAGGCGGACTTCCCAGGGTTCCTCCGGACACCCAGGAAAAGCAGTCCTGGAAAGTCGCATGATTTGGCAGTCTTTCCAGTCTTTCAAATCAAATACCTTAGACTTTAGTCAATTCTTCAGAATTGTTACCTTTAAATTCTGTTTGGTGCTGTTGACGTGGTCCTTGCCACCATTTGCCAAATGCATTCATTGATTGCCTCTCCTTATTGTCACCTGAAGCTTCATGGTGTCTAAAGGCTTTCTCCCTGCTCTTTGAATTCCCTCCAAGGAGCGGCACAGATTTACCAGGAGCACAAAGCTGCAGTCGTTAGTCATCATTCTCAGCACCGTTTGTTCTCATAATTGGATGAAGCGAGAAAGTGTGGCCATATTCATGCTCATGTTTATTGCTGGTTTTCCTGATCATTTTCGTTTGTGGGTTAAATGTTGATATATTTTCCACTGCTTGAACAGAAAAGTTGAGTGGTATTTTTGTTACTAATAGAAAAGACTTACAGATCACATTTCCTAGGAAACTCAAGAACTTTTGAAGTGGACGTGTGTATTACTTTATTCCTGAAACGCTTGGTGCCTGTGAGAATTCTTCAGTGAGACTACTGAAGTTAGGGCATGTGTAAGTTCTTATTCTATGCTCATGATTTTACTTATTCTCTGTTGTTGTTTGAGACAGGGTTTCTCTGTGTAGGTCTGGCTGTCCTGGAACTCCATTTTGTAGACCAGGCTGGCCTCCAACTCACAGAGATCCGCCTGCCTCTGCCTCCTGAGTGCTGAGATTTAAGGCATGCGCCACCACTGCCCAGATGATTTTACTTATTTCTAATGCAGATGGGGCAAAGTAGAGGTAGCAGATTGGTTCTAAACTTAGAACTCAGGGGGAGATCTAAATTCTCTGCAGTTTCAAAAAGATATAAAAAACATGTAGCAGGAATTTTTAGAACCAGAGGTCACAGGAACACCATCACATCTTTGCTGTGTAAAATGCCAAAGCAGGGCACACACTCCCTTTCAGAAAAATACGAATAATCAGTTAATACCCTCATAATTTAGAAGACTGAAGGAGAGCACCAATAAGTTCTAAAAGAATGCACATGTTCACGTGGTTTTTTCCTTGTCTGTTTTGGGGGCCAGCGTTGAGTGGTGTAGTTATCCTGACGAGGAAGATGGCCTGCTTAGGGCTGTGGCTCAGCTGTGAGTGCAACCTGACATTACAGAACCTCGATAGCCTCTAACCTGAGTTTCCTCTTCTGTAAAAAATAAAAAATAGTAAGACCTACTCAGTGGGATTTCTATAAGAATTAAAATAAGATGATCGAACTCCCACATGCAAAGCTGCCAGGATTGCTCAAACCCAAGGGGTGGAGGCTAGCTTGTAAACACACTGTTTTCTGTTTTAGTCAACATTTTTATTTTGTGTGTGTGTATGTGTGCCACATATAGAACTTGAACTGCTAGAGTCAGGGTTCCAGGAAGTTGTGAGCTTCCTGACATAGGGGCTGGGATCTGAATTTAGAAGTCCATTTTAAAAAATTAATAAAAAATGTGTACCCAAATAATTTTTAATACCCCCCTTTAGTTTTTTGTTTTTATTTTGTTTAGTTTTGTTTTGTTTGGACACAGGGTTCATTTGTGTAGCCCTGTCTGTCCTGGAACTTGTTCTGTAGACCAGGCTGACCTCAAACTCAGAGATCTGCATGCTTTGAGTGCTGGGATTAAAGGCCTGAGCCACCACACCACACCCAGTTTAATCTCTGCATTCGGGGAGGATGATCCATCTCTCAAATTCAGGGCTGCTTTCGTCTATTGAGATGCTGTCTCAAAAAGAAATAAACAACAAAACTAAATAAGTTATGTTTTTAAAGGTTTAAAAACTGTATTGTGTGACTGTGTATACTACATGTGTCTGGTACCCACAGAGGCCAGAAGAGAGCGCAGGATCATTTGGAGCTGGAGTTACAGGTTGTTGTGAACTGCCTAGTGCGAATGTTGGGATCCAAACTTGAGTTCTCTGGAAGAGCGGCAAGTCCTCTTAGGCACTGAGCCACCTCTCCGGTCCAATAAGGGTTATTTTTGAGATAAAAAGTGTTCAGGAAAAAATTTCTTCAAAATAATGTGGCACTAGAGATAGAATTATTTTAATGTGGTCAAATGTTTTTCTGATGTATAAACTCAAGTTCCTTTAAAAACATCAGAAAATTCATACATCTTTTCTTGTTATATCTTTGTATAAACGATAAATATAACCGATTTAATCTAAATGCATGCCAATTTAATACCCGGTTAATTACATTTAATACTTCAAGAAAGGAGATTTGCTTAATAGGCATGAAATAACTGGTAGGCTATTGTTCTGAGTCCCTTAAAAATCTGTTTTACACGACAACCAAGACTACATGGACCCTGTGTCAGCAAACCACATGACATGAATCCCAGCCGTTAGCGCTCTGCCCTTTCCATTGCAGGTCTTCAAATACGTGTCAGTTCCAAATGCGTTCTGGGAGGATCCAAATTCACAGCGTGCGCCTGCTTGCATCAGACTGGGAAATTTCATTTCCTACCAATTCTCCTTGCATTACATTTTTCCCATTAGCTTTGTTGAAGTACAGTTGACTAATAAAAATTGAGCATGATTGATGCAGAACATACGCCTGTGATTCCAGCTCTTGGAAGACGGAGACAGAAGGAACTGAAATTCAGTCATCCTTGGCTGCATAGTAAATTTGAAATTCATCTGGGCTACTTGATACCCTGTCTACACAAGAAATCCACAACATAAAACAAACAAACAAACAAACAAACAAACAAACAAACAGCACCAAAAACCACCCGACAACAGAACCTACCACCAGGGCCAGGGAGATGGCTTAGAAGGTAAAGGCACCTCCCACCAAACATGACAATCTGCGTCTGAGCCCTGGGGCCTACATGGTTGAATGAGAACTGGTTCCCTGAAGTAATTCTTTGAGTTGAATACATGTACCATGGGATGCATAAACCAATCCACATATACATACACTCCATACAAATAAGTAAAAATATTAAAAATTCAAAATTAAATATACTTACCATGTGTTATATGACACACACACACACAATACATAGTGATTTCACAGTCCATTTAATTAATTTGTCCATCACCTCATATGCATGCCTGTTTTTGTGTGAAATAAAAAACAAGTTTTTATCTCTTAACAAATGTACAGTACAGTATAACATTTTAAAGTATAGAAAGTACTGTGTGTGTGTGTGTGTGTGTCTGTGTGTGTGTGTGTACCCGTTTGTGGGTGCCCGGAGAGACCAGAAGATGACATTAGATCCCCTGGCGCTGTGGTTACCTGTGCTGTGAGCTGCCCAGAGTAGATGCTGGGAACCCAACTTGAGTCATCTAAGAGGACAGCAAGGACTCTGAACTCCTACACTATCTCCACAGTCCTGTAAGATGCTTACTATCGGCACTGTGCTGCGTTCAGTGTGGAGATATTGCTAAATTAGTTCTTTCCTGAGCTCCCAAAGCAAAGTCTCGTAGTGAGCATACTTTGGCAGTTCTCTGTTTTCAGTCTTGCAGTCTATGGCTCGTTCCCCTGCCCCCAATTCCTAGCAAGAGAACTCATTACCCCTTTTTAGCCTGCAGTGATGTTTATGAGTCTTTCATAGTAGTTTACAGTGTCAGTCAAAGTCTGCCTGCTTGTCTGCTCTATTTGATGTCGCTGTGGAATAAATTATCACAAAAATAGCTAAAAATACTTAAAACATCACACATTTGTTTGAATTTATGACATTCATAAATTCTATGTAGTTGCTTTTCTTTTACTCTTTCTCTTTGGGGGCCTGCCACCCATTTCTCAAATAAATACACAGAGATTTATTCTTACTTTTGAATGCCCGACCTTAGCTTGGCTTGTTTCTAGCCAGCTTTTCTTAAGTTAAATTATACTGTTTACCCTTTGCCTCTGAGCTTTTACCTTCCTCTAGTCTATATACCTTTCTTTCCTTCTTACTCTATGGCTGATTGTATGGCTGAGTGACTGGCTCCTGGCACTCTCCTCCTCCTCCTCTTTCTCCTTCTATCCTCTCTGCCTAGCAGCCCCCCCCCCCCCATATCTCTCTCCTGACTTGCTATTGGCTGCTCAGCTCTTTATTAGAACAATCAGGTGTTTTAGACAGGCAAAGTAGTACAGCTTCACAGAGTTAAACAAATGCAATATAAAAGAATGCAACACATCTTTGCATCATTAAGGATAAACAAATTTTTCACAGGATAAACAAATGTAACACATTTTAAATAAATATGCCACAACAATTCTATACTCAAATCAAGTTTCCATTGCAGTATGCAGTGTGTCTACTAGTGAGGAATTTTTTCATAATTATATAACTTGAAGTGGAAAGACCTGTTTTTAATCCAGCACTTTTGAAGTGGGAAGATAAACCTTTAGTCTAGATCTTTTGAGATAGGAAGATCCACCTTTAATCTGGGCTACACCTTCAGCTGGCAGCCCATATGAAGGACACAGAAGAAGGAAGCTTGTTCTCTTATCCTGCTTGTTTCCTCTTTCACTGGCAATCCATTCTTTCACTTGCCCTAGAGCCTACTTCTTTGGGACTCCAGTCTACACTGAAGACCAGCTCAGACATCCAGCCCCACAGACTAAAAACTATTAGATACTTGGATCTTATGTTGGTAGACAGTCATTGCTGGACTAACTGAATCAAAGCCTGTAAGCCATTCTAATAAATCCCCTTCACACACACACACACACACACACACACACACACACACACACACACACACTATCAGATCGGTTCCTCTAGAGAACCCTGACTAATACAAAAAGTAAGTGTTTCATAGAATTTACTGGTAAAGTATGATAATTTTGTGTTGGATCTTGCTGATAAACATCTCAGTGTTTTTGTCTTATTTTTTAAAAAGGAACTTATTATTGCATGAATGTGTAAAGTGTGTTTGTGGGAGACTGAGCCACAGAATGCATGTGGAGGTCAGCAGACAACTTTGTGGAGTCGGTTCTCTCCTTCCACCTTTATGTAGGTTCCAGGAGAGAACTCGGGTCCCTGGGCTAACGCATGAAACACTTTAACCCCTGTAGTATCCCCAGGCTAATGCATGGAGCACCTTTACCCATGAACTACCTCACTGGCACCTTGTCCTCCTTTTAAATGACCCAAGCTGTTACTGTGAGGGTGAATGGCTTTGTGAGTTGTGTGTGTAGAATGAAGGCTTCCGTGAAGCCACACGATACGACACAGATAACACTGTCAGGCTTATCTTAGAATCAGGTGTTTGATTTTTGATAATAGTCTGGTTATTAAGTCTTCAGAAAACTTTGGCTATCGCCATCCATTTTGTGACCTTCATATGTAGTTGAGACCCACAACTGAAGAAACTTGAGTTTAAGTCTCCCGGTCTGTTTTGGTGGGACAGACGGCACAAGGCAGTAGAGTTGTCTTTAGGAAACAATTGAAGAGGGAGTGAGACTCCGAGTGCTGTGGCAGGTCAGTGGGTCAGTGCGCAGGACCGGGGATCTTCCTACCTGGGAGGAGAGCAGCTTCCACAGCTGCAGCCCAGGTGACAGGCGACCTTTTAAAGAAGCTGTGGACGGTTTCGCCTGTCTGAATATTGAGCTCTATATCCTTGTCTCAGTGTTCTCAATCAAATGGTGACACACGTCAGGAGTGGATTGCCAACCTTCTCTCCCTAGTTAGCCTTTGGCCCAGGAAGCACAGAACAGAATTTTAAGCTCAGGAAGCTGGCAACTCTGGAGAGTGCCATTAAGAGAAGCAGGATTCCCTGAGGCTGCAGGTTTTGTGTGTGGGTCAGTGGGACTGGAGCTGTCTCTGCTTGGCTCCTGCTGAAGCCGCCAGGAATTGCTGCCTGTGATGTAGACCCCTGCTGCCAGCAAAGTGGAGCACTCTCCGATCAGAAGACACTTTGCTTGTTGCTTCTCCCCCTCAAGCATTGATACTCTTTTGCAGGTCCTTCTGACCGTGCAAGAACTTTAGTCACTGTATGGGTTAGTTTTTAATATCTATTCGACACAAGCCAGGGTCATCTGGGAAGAAAGAATCATAACTGAGAAGATATGTCTGCAGGATTGGCCTGTAAGCAAGTTTACAGTACATTTTCTTCTATTTTTTTTTCAGGTAATATTTTTATTTATTTGTAGTGAGGAGCTGTGGGCAGGCCTGCTTTTCCTCCTGCCCGGCTCCTGCACAGCTAGCTTAGCCCCAGAAATAATAACACATAAGTTGTATTCATTTAAATACTGCCTGGCCCATTATCTCTAGAGAGTTAGTTACTGGCTAACTCTCACATCTTGATTAACCCATTTCTAATAATCTCGTGGTAGCACCACGAGGTGTGGCTTACCGGGAAAGATTCAGCATGTCTGACCTGGTGGCTGACTCCATGGCATCTGCCTCTTTGCCCTCTTCCCAGCATTCTATTCTGTTTACTCCGCCTACCTAATTTTCTGTCCTATCAAAGGGCCAAGGCAGTCTCTTTATTGACCAATGAAAATAACACAATAGACAGATAACCCTCCTCCATCATTTATTATGTTTATAGACACCATTTACAGAACCCCTCCCCCCCAGTTTATCTGAGTTAGACTTGGAAGAAGTTGGTGTGAGGTGAAATACCAGCCATTCCAGTGGCTCAAGCTGCCAGTGTAAGGCCTGCTGTCTTTCCCCAGTTAAACGTTTTCTTGGTTGGTGATCAGCGTAGGAGGGTCCAGTTGTAGGAGCCAGGGAGACTCTTGCAGCCTGACTGACTAGCAGCCAAACTAGTTTATACAGAATTTAGCAAGTAGGGATGCATTCATCTTGTTCCAAAACATAGATCACATCATTTTTGTTTTTGCACACGTGTTTCGCTTCCTTTTGCTCATCTTTTAGTCATCACTAATAAACCATGACAGAACAGAGCTACCATTTCCAATCATTTTCCCTCAAGTTTTGACAGCATTGATAAACAGAGTTGCCATTTTTACTCATTAACCCTATAACCCTGTTTTTAAGAATCTCGAGGCACATGACAGGGTGGTTGCTTCTTTGGCTACAAGGACCTTTGACCAAGTAATCTTCAAGCCATCCTGGGCATGCTGTCATGCCCCAAGCAGTGTATTATTAACTCTTACTGGTCAGAGTGCACAAGGAATAGCCCCAACCTGCTGCAGCTATTATTCAAATTCTGGCATAATATAACGTTTATATTTTATACCATTGTAGAACACTTTTGCCATCATTCTTTGCCCATCAGTGTAAGACTCTGTGTAGGACAGAGGTAGCTTCAGCTAGTCTAACTGCATTGCTGTATTTGCCATGTAATTGCCTGGGTGTATAGTGGAAGGAGGCTTGTAATATGAACTGTGGCCAACTCCTCTAGCCCACTGAATCTTTGTTCACCTATTTAAGTTTACTTTGTTTTGGTTATCTTGTTCCTGAGTAAGTACAGGGACAGGTGTCTCAAAAATGTCCCATAGCCTCATAAAGAGACCTCTGGCTTCTTTATGTGTGTCACCATCTCCAAGGCGTAAGGAAGACCTTCAAGTAGACAAGGATATCTCCGTAAAGCAGGGAAATAGTATGCTCAGGACTGTCCTGGGGAAGTTTGGAAATGGCATTCCTGGGAGAAGGCATAAGTGATTCATAAGAAATATTTTTATCAGTCCAACATTCCCAAATTGTACAAATATTCAAAGTCTCCCAAGTATGCACCAGAAGGAGATGAAAAGCAAGGGTGCATGGCAGCCATCATGCGGCTCAGCTTTGCTGGATCATTGTCAAACAGCTGTGCTGCCTTATGACTTCTGCCATCCCCATCAGATATGGCTGTGCCAGTTAATGACCCAAATGACCTCTATGCTTTCTGTATCACTGAGACCAGGCCAGACCCTTCCTTAGGCCTTTAAACTAGTATATGGAGTATATCTTTAGAATGCATCTTCTTGGAAGAAATGACCTTTATCCTGAACTGAGTTTTGATGTAATTACACTTCCTTGTGTGCTGGGGATTGTATTACACCAGGAAACTTTCCCCCAAGTTGTACTGTTTTAAATATACTGACAGTGAACCACCTGGCGTCAGACTCCCCAAGTCTGATCCAGGTTGATGAAGTCAGTCGGAACTGAATTTTCATTCCCACTCCAAGGTCGGCTTTCCTGCCTGCAGAACCACCTGCAGGGTTCTCCTCACACAAGCAACCTGGGTAGGAAAGGGTTCTCAGCTTACAGTTTCAGGTCACACTCCATTGCTGAGGGAAGTCAGGACAGGGACTCAAACAGAGCAGGAGCCTGGAGGCACCAGCTTATACCGAGGCCATGGAGGGGTGCCGCTTACTGGCCTGCTCCTCATGGCTTGCTCTGCCTGCTTTCTCATAGCACCCAGACCACCTACCCAAGGTGGTACCACCCACAACAAGCTGGGCCCTCCCCCATCATCAGTCAAAAATGCACCACAAGATTCCCCACAGATCAGCCAGCAGGGGGCGTTTTCTCAGTTAAGGCCACTTTTCTAAAAGGACTCCAGCTCGTGACTCTTGCCATAAAACCAGCTAGCACAACCTTTTCCTCCCCAAGTTGCTTTTAATCAGGGTTTTTATTACAGGAGAGACAGTTACTTTCCTTACCACTGTGACCAAATATCTGACAAAAAGCAGCTTAAGGGAGGACGGGTTTGTCTCATGGCTAGAGGAGTACAGTCCATCGTGGTGGGGTAGCATTCCCTTTGGGAGTATGATCATACTTTGCTTGTAGTCAAGAAGCAGAAAGATGAACCCTGAGGCTCAGCCCAGTTTCTCCTTTCTTCTTAGTCAGTCTAGGATCCCAGCCAATGTGATGGTGGCACCTGAATTCAGGTAAGTCTTGCCTTCTTAGTGAAACCTCTGGAAACATACTCACAGACATGCCTAAGTGCCTTAGATGGTTTCAAATCTCTGCAATCTAACAATCCAAGTTAGACGCCAGTAGCTGAACATGGTGGTCCTCCTTTTTAAGCCCAGCTCTCAGGTGGTAAAGGCAGGTGGATCTCTATGAGTTCAAGACCAGCTGGTTTGCAAAGTGAGTTTCAGATCAGCTACAGATATACAATATGACCCTGTTGTGGCATGATTAATAAAAACCCAGAGACAGATATTGAGGTTCAACCTGAAGTTCACAAAAGCAAAACAGTCAGCCACTGGCTCTTACCTCTATCTCAGTTAGAAATGGCGATCTTGACCCCAGGAATCTCAGAATGAGACTATGTCTTTGAGCTGTCTCCTCCCATCTTATATTCCTCTCTAGGTCTGGGATTAAAGGCGTGTACCACTACATATGGCAAATTCGTTTCTATGGCAAACTGGTGTGGTGTGGCTACTGGGAATAATGGTGTGTGTCACCACTGCTTGGTCTTTAAGGCTGAGCAGTGCTGTTTTACTCTCTGACCTTCAGGAAAGCTTTATTTATTAAAATACAAATGAAATATCACTACACCCTCTCTCAAAGACAGAACAAAAAAACCCCAAGAAACAAAAGGATTAACCACCAAAGAGAAGGGTGTGTGTGTGTGTATGTGTGTATGTGTGCAGGGCTGGAAATTGAATTCGGGGTGTCACACATACTATGCATGCAAAGACATGCTAATTTTTAAAAATTTTTTAAAATGTGCATTGGTGTTTCAATTTTATGTATGTCTGTGTGTAGGGCTATAGGATCCCCTGGAACTGGAATTACAGACAGTTGTGAGATGCCATGTGGTTGCTGGGAATTGAACCCAGGTCCTCTGGAAAAGCAGCCAGTGCTCTTAACCTCTGAACCATCTCTCTAGCCCCATACATGCTGTTTTGATAACAGATCATACATCTCCTTTCCCCTCTCCTCCAGTTCATTGCTCAGGCACCTTTCCTTCTCTTTCCCAATGGTCTTCAGCAGGCTTGTCATCTTGAATTCCGCCTCTCTGAGGATGAACCTAATTTGTCCCCAGTCCTTCTCTGCGCTCCTACCTGGACCAGTAGGTCGTTCTTCTGTGACAGTGTCCTGATGGGGAGGTGCCAGGAGATAAGAGAGAGGGAGAAGACAGACGATAGAGAATATAAAATCTGGGGTTGGGAGGTCTTGCACAAACTATGTCTTCTGTCAAGCAAGTTTATTAAGTATGGCCTCTTATATACTGTTAGCAGGAGGGAAATGGCCACTCTCAGCAGAGCTAAATCAGACAATGATGGCAAAGAGAACACGGAATACCTCAGTTACAGCTGTCTTGGGGCTGATAACCACAGCACAGGGGGAAGAGTCGGCTCCCCAGAAGCTGCAACATTGATGCCTCCACGGCACTGGCTCCAACCTCAGGTGGCCCTTGCCAAGTCTGTTTCTGGACGTGGACACAGAAATAAATTTCTCTTTGTCCTTCCATTCAGGCCTCTGAGAAAGTCTTGGGTTGATCTGGCTCCCCACAGTGTCCTGCACAGCAGCTCTGGTACATTTCTCTTGAACTATTTCTGACTTTGAGTAATGGCTATCCTGTTCCTTCTGTTTGCTGAGTCTCCCTGGACTTTGTCCTCAACTCCTACCTTCCATTCCTCACAGCGGCAGAACCTGTAGATCACCTGAGCCCTCTCTCCAGCACTTATGCTGTGTCTCTTTTGAAACAGAGTTTCTTGTAGCCCAGGCTGGTCTTGAACTTGTGATCATCCCGTTTCTGTCACTTGCGGGCTTGGATTAGCATTTCATTCTGTAAGGGAGCATTTGGTAGTGATCAGATGGCTGATTTCAGCATCCAGACTGTATCTGTCACTTTAAAAAATTAACTAATAAATGGTTAAAAGATTTCGGCTTTAATGCATTTGAAATTTAACAAAGCAACTATTATTCACTCTGTCTACTATGATTTTATGGAAACTTGAACATTCTACAACCCATTAATAAGCAGCAACAATAACATAATAAAGAAAAGGAAGTTGAGAGAGGGAGGAGGAATAAAGAGGAGGAAGGAAGATCTCCTGAGTAAATTGGGAGCATGGGGACCTTGGGGGAGGATTGAAGTGGGAAGGTGAGAGGCAGGGAGGGGAGCAGAGAAAAATGTAGAGCTCAATAAATATCAACTAAAAAGAAGAATCCTGAAAAAAAAAAAAAGAAATCCTGATGTCAGAGGTGGTAAACCAAGAACACATTCATGTGTTAGAAATGCAAAAACAGGGCACGTGGGCTCTGAGACACAGAAGGTGCAAACGCCAGCAGCTGAACCATATATAAAAGTAGAAACCTGCCCAGGAACCCAACCTTTATCTGTAATAAACAGTTCAGGAAGCCTGCCTGCCAGCAGACTCCTGGGCAGCTGGATTGCTAACCCTAGTGTTTTATGAGGCTAAATAATAGCTTCTCCAGCAGTTAGCAGCAAGTAAGAAAATGCTTCCATCAGGTGGATCTCTGTGAGCTGGAGGCCAGCCTGGTCTACAAAGCAAGCTCCGTCTGGGCGGTGGTGGTGCAAGCCTTTAATCCCAGCACTCGGGAAGCAGAGACAGGCAGATCTCTGAGTTTGAGTCCAACCTGGTCTACAAGAGCTTGTCTCGAGGAAAAAAAAAAAGAAAGAAAACAAAGCAAGTACCAGGAGAGCCTTCCCTTCATCCCACTACACAGTTTCCTCTCCTCTGCCTTTGACTCTCCGTCAACTGGTAATGACTGAATGCATTGCAGTAACACTCTGTGAATATAGAGCCTTTTTTTTTTTAAATTTATTTTTTGAGGCAGGGTTTCTCTGTAGCTTTGGAGCCTTTCCTGGAACTAGCTCTTGTAGACCAGGTTGGACTCGAACTCAGAGATCTGCCTGTCTCTGCCTCCCGAGTGCTGGGATTAAAAGCATGTGCCACTACCACCTGGCTAGAGCCTTTTTTTCTTCACTTGATTGGTCTTTATTTCCACTGTTTGTAGGGTGAGTTGACATAAAATCTTTCATTCTTTCTTTCCTTTTTCCTTTCATTTTTTTCTTTTTCCGAGGCAGGGTCTTACTATTTAGCCTTGGCTGTTCTGGCTGGAACTCTCACTGTGTAGAGGCTGGCCTCAAACTCACAGAGTCTGCCTGCCTCTGCCTCCCGACTGTTGGAATTAAAGGTATGTGCCACTATGCCTGGCTGATCTATTTGTTTATTTATTTGTATAACTTCTTAGGAACTAACTGTTCAGGCTATTTTAATAAACTTCTCTGGAGAGATGGCTGCTTCAGCTCTGACTCCTCTCTGTGAATAGGTCAGTCTTTCTATTAACATGAATAAATGATAGGAATATTGTGTTTCCACATTTACCTGCCCCTTTCTCTTTGTTTTCTTTGAAGTTCTAGAGGCCACATCTGACTCATCCACCACCAAAGGGAGCCTGTTCCAAATTCTCTGCCTTGGAAGCCTCATCCTGTGTGACAGAATGGTGTTCCCTCCAGGGACACTGCCCTCCTTGCTGCTGCTGGCTGCCATCACAGGTAGGAAAGCACTACCAGGAGACAGCATTGTTTCCTGGAGAGCTGTAAAAGCCGATCCCTGTGGCTCTGTGGCTCCTGGGACCAGGGCCAGGCATTAGATATAATTTTGCTTGAATTCACTTGCTGCCAAACAGGACACATGTCCCTCAGTAAAGGACAGCACATCTGACCACGTGGGCGAGGGAGAATCTTCTGGCTCAGTTCTTCATATAAATTCTGGAGAGATGCAATGGTAGCCATAAAAATACTGTGTGTTTGAGAGGTTGGGGGTTGCCTTACCCCTGCTTCACCCCATCCTCTCTTGATCTCCGTAAGAGGGATGTTTTGTTGTGTTCAGCTATGGTTAATCAGGGTTTTCTCCATGTCTGAGATCTAGCTTTTCTCTAAAAAAAAAAAAAAAAATAAAAGACCAAAAGTATTCATGTGATTTAAAAGCTAGATTTGTGCTGGAGACAATACCATCTCAGCTTCATGTGCTGCTTTTCGAGTTAGAAAAGGAACACATGCAGTGTATCTAATTCTCATTCCTTCGGGTGAAAGAGTCTTTCCGTAAGAGATGACGTGTGGCATTGTGTTGCATTTACTCATTTATTGTGCACAAGTATCATGGCATGTGTGGGGAGGCCAGTTTGTAGGGACCAGTTTTCTTCTCCTACCATGTGGGTTCAGGTTGTCAGTCTTGGCAGCACGTGCCTTTACCCACTGAGCAATCTTCTTGGCTCTGGCATTGTGTTATGAGACTACCAAGCTATTTACCATGCTAACATTGTACTACTGACAGTGTACTATTAAAATCTATTCCAGTGATCTTGTGTACATAACATAAAGATGATTCCTGTGCATTATTTATTTCCATATGTTCCCTGTTACAAACAATGTCTGACAGTCCTCTTGTAACTAAAACATTTATTAAAGTAAATTTCAATGATGAGCCCTTACTAGAAAGGAAATCCGTGCTGCTAAGGTTTGCGTCTATTGTTTTGTCATGGAGACTAACAGACCACAAACACCATGCAGTACATGCCAGCACATGCCAGCACATGCAGTACATGCCTGCTGTAGTGACTCTGTAGAGAGACTGAGAGTTTGTTTTTTGAAAGTCTGACTAAAACTAGTAGAACATAAAACAAGGCATAGTGACTCATACCTTCAATCCCAGCACTTGGGAAGCAGAGGCAGATGGATCTCTGTGAGTTCCAGGTTAGCTAGGACTATATAATGAGATCCTTCTCAAAACAAACAAACAAAACCTTGATTGTAGGCAGAGTTTTCCTGTTCTAACTGCCTGTTGCCAAATAACTGGCATCTGCTTCCCAACTAACTGGCTCAGAGACTTAATATTAATTGTAAATGTTCAGCCAATAGCCCAGGCTTGTTACTAGCTAACTCTTACATTTAAATTAACCCATATTTCCTATCTATGCTTTATCGCATGGATCATGGCTTGTTACCTCATTTTCTACAAGTCCTGCTTCCTCGGTGGCTGGCTGGTGTCTCTTCTGACTCTGTCTTTCATCCTCCCATTATTCTCCTAGTTTGGCTTTCCCAAATATAATTCTTACCTGGCTACTGGCCAATCGACTCTTTGTTAAAGCAACCTGAGTGACAAATCTTCACATGGTATAAAGGACTATTTGATTTTAGATATGTACTGAGGACAAATGACATTGATCTGATCTATCATTAGAAAGATTGTGAGATTAAAAAATAACAACACCAACAAAACAAAGATACAATACTTTTCTGTTACTTCTGTGATGATTTTTTTATACAAGGCCTATTGTGAGTTACATAAACAGGAGACACAAGCAGAGAAGAATGGAATCATATGAAGAAGCAGAATGCACAGGCACAGGAATAGTTGGAACAATATATGTGGATAGGAAGGTAGAGGAACAGAGGGATGGTGGATAGGAGGAAGAATAGGGAATGGATGGGCAAGTGGGTGGGTGGGTGGGTGGGTGGATGAGTGAGCGAAAAATGGATGAACCAGTGGAAAGACAGTGACTGTGTGGATGAGAAGTGTGACGGATGGATGCATAGCCAGGGATGGAGGAGACTCTGGTTTTCTAGAGTGGCTTCCCTGGAATGTGCATGTACATATATACATACATACTTACATACATACACCCACATGTGTGTGATTTTATACATGCATTATATATGTGATATATATATATATACACACACACACAATATACATTACATTTTTAGTACAAAACAATAGCCTTTGGGTCAGCAAGATAGCTCAGCAGGTTGAGGGGGAACTTGCTGTCAAACCTAATAACCTAGTAAGTTTATTCCCTGAGACCTACATGGTAGAAAGAAAGAGCCAACTCCCATAAGTTGTCTTCTGACCTTCATGGTACATGTATGTGCATGCACACACAAAAGCAAATAAATATAAAGCCTTTTTAAAGAAAGGCTTCACTGTGGCATTTCATATAAGTGTATCATTGTTGTACCCCCGTTTCCTCTCCCATCCCTCCTCCCTCCAAATTGTGCTTTTTTTTTTATAAATATTTTATTTTATTTTTATGTGCATTGGTGTTTTGTCTGCATGTATGTCTTGTTAGGGTGTTAGATCTTGGAGTTACAGACAGTTGTTAGCTGCCATGTGGATACTAGAATTGGACCCGGCTCCTCTGGAAGACCACTGAGCCACCTCTCCAGCCCACGCTTTCCTTTCGTGTCACATATATGTTTATACATGTGAATCTAGGGGAAGCATGATGGCCTGCCAGCCTTCCCTGCATTATCCTCTGCTGCCCCTCCTTTCAGAACCTTCCTCTTTCTGTAGTTTCCCTTCTACTTACATGGTATGAGTGTGTTCAAATATGTGCATGCATGTCATATGTCTTTAAATCTAGATTCTGCATATGAACTTCGGTTCTGTTTAGTTTCTTGAGACCAGGTTCCTTTTAGTTTACCCATGCTGACCTCCAGCTCTCAAGGATGACCTTGAACTTCTGAACCTCCTGCCTCCATCTCCAAAGTGCTGGCATTGCAGGTGTACTATACAGCTTGAATATTTTCTCCAACATTTATTGGCCATTTGTGTTTCTCCTTTTGAAGTTTGTCTCCTTACTAATCTGACTTTTGGTGTTGAGTGTTGGCCCCTCTCTGGTCTTCAGGTGGCAGGTGCCAGCAGTGCAGTGCGGGAAGGACTCATTCCAACGCCATCATTTCACCTAACTTGGAAACTATTAGAATCATGCGGGCGTCTCAAACCTTCTCCGCGGGAGACTGCACAGCTGCTTGCTGTGACCTGCCCAGCTGCGACCTGGCCTGGTGGTTTGAGGGCAGCTGCTACCTGGTGAACTGCGTGCACTCGGAGAACTGCGAGCCCAGGACTACAGGCCCCATCCGGTCCTACCTCACTTTTGTGCACAGACCTGTCCAGAAACCCGAGCAGCTGTTGGACTACGGAGACATGATGCTGGGCAGGGGTTCCCCCTCCGGAGCTTGGGGAGACTCCCTTGATGATCTCAGGAAGGACTTGCCCTTTCTAGGCAAAGATGGGGGTCCGGAGGAGACTGCCGAGTACTCAGATGACTACAAAGAACTGGAGCCGGGTCTCCTGCAGCCCTCCAACCAACAGGACCCCAGAGGCAGCATCGAGTACCCCGACTGGAGCCTGCTGCCCGGCAGTGAAGGAGGTTTCAATGTCTCCTCTGTAGGAGACAGCTCAGCTACTTCCACAGAGAGGCTTCAGGACCCCACACCCCAGTCACTGGACCAGCAACAGCTGGAGGCCCTGAATGAGTCCACTTGGTCCCCTACCCCAGGGTACTCAGCAGTAAGCAACGTGTGGCCCCCCTCCGTAACCACATTACCTGCAGGAGAGGAGATGGAGAGAGAGACTTTACAGCTCCAAGAACAACCGAGTAATAGCCCTGGAAAAGAGGTGGGTGGACTTGAGATGTGCTGGGGTGGGCAAGGGAAGAAACACAAGGCTAAGTAAGCTCTGCCAGACTCCTTTAGGCTAGAGGAACCCGAGGATGAACGTCAGAGGCTGACTGGAAACAGATCAGCCCTCTTTTGCAGTGCTTTCCTAAGCAGGCAGTTTGAAAAGAAAAGAGATTCCCTTTCTACCTAAAAGCCCTTCTCTCTAGAGATCCTCTATGGCTGGATAATGTTAATGAAGACTTAGGCCCTGGAACCAGCATATATGTACACACACACACACACACAGAGGCTTTAAAATTTTCTTAGTAGACAGATGTCAAGTTTTACTCCACCATAGTCAGCCCCACCAATCAGGTGACTAGAAAGGCGCTACAGTCACAGTGAAGCTGGTGGGTAGAAAGAGACCATATACCTTCTGTGAAAACCCTTGGTGGTAGAACAAGGGTCCCATCCCAAGTAGTCTCCACTACCCAGGAGGAGAAGGCAAGAGGCCCAGGAGTGAAGGGGTAGGGTCCGCCCTTGTGTACTGAGATCCAATGTCAGAAAAAGAAAGACGGATAGGGGTATGACTGGGACGGGGGGTGGGGGGCATTTGTTCACAGGACCCTGGGATGAATCTCCACCACTTTAACAAGTGCCTAGTGAGGGAGTGGGGGAGGGGCAAGAATCTCTGGGAGAGAAGAGATGACATGAAATCCTGTGAGGTCAGAACTGATGGGGAATTCAGTGGCTGCATGGATGAGAGAGAATGTAAGAATCTGGGTGTCTGACAGAGATCTGAAGATAGTCAGAAGGAAGGGATGGAGGACATGGAACACTTTCAGGATTCCTATTTTTATTTTATTTACCTGATGATTTGCAGTCAGGGGCTCTGACTGTGAACTCACAGAGATTTACCTACCTCTGCCTCCTGAGCACTGGGATCACCAGGTTCTACTGTTTTATGCTGTGTTTAACTTAAGGACTTGACCACGCTAGGGTGAGCTCTCTACCCACCAAGCTACCTCTCTAGCTCCTTTAAGACTTTCAAAATGAAAATAGTATGTAAGATTCTTCATATACTTGGGAGAAGGACATCTAGTTTCTGTGGAGAATAAGATACAGGCACAGGAGAAGGCCAGAGAGAAACTTGGCTTTTGAAGCATTTGGTTTGGGGTTTTATTTTCAAAGCCCCAATAATATGCAAAAGACTGAGATGTAGCTGTCTTATATAAAAAAAAAGAAAGAACTCAAAATGTACTAAAGACCTACATGAAGAGAGTTAAAACAGTGGTAACCTTGGTAACTAGGTTTAGATAATTTGGGGGGGGTACAGGACATCAATATTTGGCAATAATGATGCTGTGCATCTTTAATCCCAGCACTCAGGAAACAGAGGCAGGAGGATTGCTTGAGTTTGAGACCAGTCTAGTCTATGTTGTAAATTTCAGGACAGCCAGAGCTACTTAGAGAATCCTGTCTCAAAACAAAGAAACAAGCAAAAAACTTAATAAAAATTAAAAAAGGATAAATTGACTTCATCAGAATGAAATACTTTTGCATCCCAAATAAGAACATCAAGAAAAAGAAGACAACCCATAGAATGGAGTAAAATATTTGTACATCATGTGTCATAACTTAATATGCAGAAATGTAAGTTTTACAACTCAATGATAAGAAAACAACCTGACTTAAAACTTGGTGAAGGGTGAATGGTGGTGCACGCCTGTAACTCCAGCACTCAGGATAAGTAAAATGTGTAAAAGAAGTTGAATCCCAAATGTAATAATACTACCTCATGCCTATTAGTCCAGCTAGAATAAAATACTAGAAAAATCAAAACACGACTGGGGTGGGGTGTCGCCCAAGGTCCATAGCCCTGAGTTGCCGCCGCAGCAGCAAAGCCTGACCTAGGGAAGTGTTAGCAGAGAAGCTGCAGGGCTCACACGCGGCTGATGGAGCGCACAGCAACGCGGATGCCTTGGAAACTGGCTGGCTGCTCCTGAGCTCTTAGACAGTGACACATCCAATCGCCCCGCACGTGACCTTAAACAGTGGCACATCCAATCGCCCCGCACGTGACCTTAAACAGTGACACATCCAATCGCCCCGCACGTGACCTCTAGCGTGCACTTGAGAGGGATACACACACCTCTCCATGCAAAGACTGTCACATAGCAGCATTATTCACGCCACAGCGCTGCTGAAGAGAGTATCTATAGAAAACCCATCAAGATTAGCCTAGTGGACAGTGAAGGGCAGGTCAGCCATTCCTTCTTCTCACCCTTCCCTTTCCCCCTTGCCTCTTCTTTCTCTTTTATTCTCTTCTCTTTTCCTCCTCTTCCCTCTTCTCTTCTCTTTTCCTCTCCCCATTTTCTCTTTCTTTGAAACAAGGTCTTGCTATACAGCCAAAGTTCACCT
Source organism: Myodes glareolus (assembly GCF_982192425.1). Classification (NCBI taxonomy): domain Eukaryota; kingdom Metazoa; phylum Chordata; class Mammalia; order Rodentia; family Cricetidae; genus Myodes; species Myodes glareolus. The sequence continues at coordinate 42,461,921 of NC_142039.1, forward strand.
CAAAATCAACAATCTTACTGCCTCAGTCTGTTGCTCTGGTTAGGCCTTTACCACCACAGAGCTCAGCCTTGTTATAATGAAGGCACTGATTCTTCACAAAGGTTCTCACTCCCTTGACCTGACCTGCCTCCCCTCACCTAAAAAACATCTCGTGGCACCAATTCTGTCATGAACTTGGAGGGGGTGGGCGCAAACCACCCATTGCCTATATTTGTGTTGTCCAACCCAAATGAATGTTTTTTTTTTCATAACAATACCCCTTGTTAATTTATCCCTCAGGTTCCAACGCCTTCCCATAATCCTCCTCGTGCCAGCCTGGAGTCCAGCCCAGCCACGGTAGAGAAAAGTTCTGTTCCCACAGCCCCTCCATGGGACACAGAAAGCAGCACCCCAACATTTCCCACCAGTACAGTCCTCCCTGGGCTGACCCCATCTGCGTGGACTGTGTCACCTACTACTTCTTCCAGGACAGGTAACTTTTGAAGAATACAATTAGAAGACATTTACCACAGAGGCAGAATCTTGCAGGGACAGTGTTTAGGGTTTACTCCTCCCTTCAGTCCCACTCTTGAGACAGACACATAGCCGACACCATGCTGTGTAACCAGAGTAAAAGGTGACTGGCATGCTGTCTTTTCCCTCTGCAGCTCTCTGAGGGAGGGGAGGAGACAAGCAGGTTAGGGCGAGCCAGTTCACATGGGGTAGTGGGAGCAACACGTGTTCTAATAGTAGTGAGTGTTGTGTATTTCTGGTTGTGTATTCTGTCGTGTATTTCAGCAAGAAAGTGTGCTCTTTAGGCATGGCTTTGAGGGGGAGACATTCCTGGTGCTGGGAACAGAAGAACGTGGTGGGTCAGAGGGCCTGCAATGGTCTCTAGACTCTCAGGCTTCTTTCCAAGGGAAATCACTAGTCTTGAGAGTGTTGTCTCTAAACCTCAGCACCATGAGTGATCTCATCCTGTGTGGAAGAGAAGAAAAGATTCACACAACATTTTGGAAGAATCAGAAGGAGATCAATTGGCTAGAGCTGGTTTTGTGGGCCGGGAAGGCAAGCTAGGAAGGAGTCTAGGATGGGAAGGATTATCAAGATTTGGTTCACTCAGGTGGGAAGACTTGAACTATGAGCAGCCCCTTTCCCTGGGGTAGGGACTGGACAGCACAAAAAGGAAAAAGTGATCTGAGCGCCAGGGCTCATCTCTCTCTGCTTCCTAACTGTGGATCTTATGTGCTCGGCTGCCTCGCACTCCCACTGCCTTGCCTTCCCTGCCTTGACAGTCTGTACCCTCATACTGCAAGTCAAAATAAAGGCTCCTTCCTCAAGTCACTTCCGTTAGGGATTTTGTTACAGCAACAGGAAAATTAAATAAAAGCTAAAATAAGGTCTATTGTCCAGAGGGTGAGCGGGGGCTAACGTTTCCAATGTCAACTGGAAGATGAGGGTGGCTGTAGCTACAGCCTGGCTCAAAGGCTGAATTCTAAGTGTATTTGGAGGTGTAAGTTGATCATCCCAGCACTTGGTAAGTGGAGGGAGGCAGGTCAGGAGTTCAAGATCATCTCTGGCTGCATAGGAAGAAAGAGAGCAGCCTGGGCTATATACGATTTTGTCTATAATAATAATAGTGATAATAATAATAATGATAATAATAATAATAATAAATCTATCAATATAAAGTTCAGCTACATTTGAGACCTGACTGGTATCCCAGATGCCTCCCTGAGCCAGTGCTATTCCGTTCTGATTCCCTGATGCTTTCTAACCTTCACTCTTACTGGCTTTGCTCCTGAACTTCAGTGAGGAGAGGACGATAGTGAAAGAGAAGCTGTGAGAGGAAGAGAAGCTGCCCTGGGATTGGCTCCCTGGGTGCTAATGGTGGTATGGGAATACTGGGGTGTCGTTTAGCATGACACAGTCTTTCTCAGCTCTTAGTAAGCTTGGTTTTGGGGGTTAAGGTCCCAGAAAACTCAACTCAAATAGTTTATTCTGAACCAAATACGAAGGATGCAAAACTAGTGCCCTGTGAGACAAACCACAGCAGGACTGGACCGATGCCGTTCAGATTGTGCAGTAAACGAGCTTCGTTGCATTAGCAGGTAAGTGCTTTGATGGGAGTTAATGCTTCTGCTGCTGGAGTGAAATTACCTTCTCATACTGAGCTTGCTGTTGGAAAGGCTCCAAGAGCAAAGCCATTAGCCATCATTTATGAGGAGCTCCTGGATCTGAGCATATGGCTAATGACGCTGAGACGCTTAGGAATACTCTTGACCTATTTGTAAGTAAGGACCACTCCCCAGGGAGTCAGGAAAAGGTTGCAACAGAGATAACAAACTCAATCAGTAGTCCTTCACCTATTGTTAAACTACTGCCCGACCATTAGCTCATTTTGAATGATTATTTTCTTCACAGTGCCAACTCATGTAGAAAGTTTGGAATTGGCAAAGTCTATCTTGCAACATAACAGAGGGCACTAGACCAGGGTGGAGTGCCTTAGATAAAATTATATGAGGAATGATAATTCCAAAAATAGGTGTATTTTATGTATTACATAATGGCATGTACTGTTTCTAATTAATTTTTAGTAAAGGCACTTGCAGTGTCTGCTGGAGATAACCTTGTGATAACCTTACCAGACAGTGAAGCAGAACTGAAGGCCTCTGTTGCGCCAGCGCCCTCTGCAGGTAAGAGTTTGACGTTCTTGGGTGACTGGGCCTCGGGTAGAACGGGGGTGTTTTCACCTAGTTTTCCACAGACCATAGACTTGATACATCCTTTCAATATTCCACAACAGGAGATGGCTGAAGTTTACTGCTTTAGCATAAATTCAGTAGGTGTCTAGGAAGTTCAAGATAGTGCATAATCTTTAACTGCTCAGCCTGGAAGGTTACAACGCTGGAAGAAACAGAGGAGGGATCGCCACAACCAAGGCCTTGACACCCATGAGCCAGGGGCCAGGAAGAGTCCCTTGTGAGGAGATGGGTGGCAACGGGAGGCTTGCTTGCTGATGCTGTAGTACTAGAAACACAGCTGAGCAGCTCTCATAACACTCCAGATTAGCTGCTCAAAAAATGTCCAGGGGCTAGGGAGGTGCCATGGATGAAGCACCCACCACAGAAGCTTGAGAACCGGTGCTCCGATATCTAAAACTTATGGAAAGCCAGATGTGGTCACATGTCTATAATCCCACTTGAGCTTTCTTCATACACACGTGCCATGACACACACACACATATACCTATACTCACACATATACACACACATATACGGTACACACATATCACACACACATGCACACATACATATTTACACACATAAACACATGTAAAATACACATATAAATTTAAATATAATGCCAAGTTGACAATGATTACCTTCTCCTTACCCAGTGTCCCACTATTCCTGAACATTTGAACCATTCCTACAGCCTATCAGTGCACTCTTCCTTAATTAGATCATTCTTAAATTCTTTGGTTCTCACCCAGGTCACATGGGTCAAAGTTTCATAAATAGAGACAGTCATGGCAGTCATCTGCATCTCGGTCCTTTGAGCCGAGCTGAGGTACAACACTCCTATCTAAAGACTTCAGACAGTTTTAGTTCAAGACAGAAATGTTTAAGTAACTTTGTGGCTTAGACAAATCTTTATAGAGACCAAATGAGTCGAAATCTATTCACTTTTCATCAAAAGGAGAAAAGATACAGTAGATGATACAGTATACTGAATACAGTTTAGGTGTATTGTAGAGCTGGTGTGGTTTTGCTTGCCTTCAACCTCAGTATTAGGGAAGCAGAGACACTCAGATCTCTGTGAGATGGAAGATACCTTGGTCTTGGTCTACTTAGTGAATTCCAGGTCAGCCAGAGCTACATAGTGAGAGCCTGTCTTATTATTTTTTTTAAGATGTTGGAAACAGCTTAGAAGGAAGGTTTTCAAATGTTAATAGTGACATTAGGGAGGCTTAATCTTTAGATTCTATTTCCTATCATTTTTATATCATTTGTATAATTTCACAAATTTGTTTTTGTGCTTGTTTTTCTTTATTTGCAAAGACACAGAAGCCTTGTGATTTCTTACTGGGATGAGGGTTGAAAGCCGAGTTCTGTGTTTCTAAGGCAATTGATACTATTGGTTTAAGGCTCTCTCTTCCTTGGGGTTATCTCAGAATTGATAAGCATTCATGTTTCTGATTTGTTCTCAGACACAACTTATAACTATGAATGGGAATTAATGAGCCACCCTATAGACTTTCAAGGTAAAATCAAACAAGAAAACAAGCCGATTCTCCACCTCTCTCAAGTAAGTAACACGGCAGGTTGTGCACCTCAGAATTCAGCTAGCGACACCTTTGCTGTCGAACCCAGAATTCTCTCTTAAGATTACAAATGAGAAAATCTGGCATGATGGCATATACCTACACTCTCAGCTTCTTGGGAAACTGAGGCAAGAAGATTGCTTGATCCTAGATGTTCAAGCCAGCCTAAGCAACATAGTCAGATCTCCCATCTCAAAAAAAAAATCTGAAAGTTATAATTAAATTGACATATCATCAGCTCAGGAGAAAGAGGCTCGGAAGCCCATCCTGTGTGCTGGATCCAAAGCCTGGGTCCTCTTTCTTGCAGTCTTTACAGTGTTAAAGATGTCTCAGATGTCTACCAGGCATGTTCTATGAGTTTCTAGCAGTTCCAGTCTAGTTCACAAGTTGCTTAGTTGCTTAGATTGTCAAATACTGCTCCACATGCAAGAAGACAAGAAGACACATACCACTTCCTTGGCTCCAAGGAAAGCACATTGTCTTAATAGCTAGGGGTCTGTTTTCTTGGGAGACAAATGTCTTCCTGTAACGCTGTACCAATCCCAGGGCCTTACCAGCTCACATCACTGCCGTGTGACTAAGCTGTTTCTCAAAGCGTGGTACTCAGACTTCTGCCAGGAACTTTGTGAACTTCTGTGTTAGAAATGTGTGATTCTGGGCTGGAGAGATGGCTCAGAGGTTAAAAGCATTGCCTGCTCTTCCAAAGGTCCTGAGTTCAATTCCCAGCAACCACATGGTGGTTCACAACCATCTGTAATGGGGTCTGGTGCCCTCTTCTGGCCTGCAGACATACACACAGACAGAATATTGTATACATTAAAAAAGAAAGAGAGAAAGAAATGTATGATTCCAGACTGAGGTGCAGATTAGTGTAGGGTCCTTGCTGAGCACATTGGAGGCCCTGGATTCACTTTCAGCACTGAGCACCACCCCCCAAACCCAAGATACAGCACAACTCCATTCACACTCACCCAAGAGCTGCGGTCCGTGGCTGATACAAGGCCTGTGATATCTGTAGCTAAGCAAAGGGCCTATGTAGGTGACCTAGTATCCTAAAGTATAGCTCTCACATTAGTAGCAGTCCTAGAGAGACTAAAATGAGTCTTCTTTCCGACCTTTGTGATGCTGTTCTAGAAAGGTGATTCCAGTGTCTTCAGACGCTCACCTGTGTGTCTGCTTTTACATTGTAGTTGTCTGTGGGACTCTACACCTTCAGAGTGGCTGTTTCTAGTGAGGACGCGTTTGGAGAAGGATATGTCAACATCACTGTCCTACCAGGTGAGTCCGTTGGGAGAATGGCCTCTCGGCTGTGCTAGTCTCATGTTCTGGTACCTGATGTCATGGCTGTATAAACAACTATGGCATGACTGCTCCATGGTGTGGTTAAGGGGGAGGTTTTTGTTGTAGATGAGATGGGGGAGAAGGGAGAACAGTCAGAGGCATCTGGAAGAACCCAGAGCAGAGAGAGAAAGAAGCAGACTGAACACAGCCCACAGACTGGTCATGGTCAGGGCTGTCTGTGAGAGGGGAGAAGAGCAAGGGAAAGAGAACAGAGAAACAGAGAAACAGGAACAGAGCAGAGAGAAAACATAGCAAGAATACCAAGACTGTAAGGAAACTGAGTAACTGGAGTGAGGGAAGCCAGTGAGCTGATGGCATTTAGGGTAGAGGGGAAGGCAAGAAGGGCTGGATGCCCAGCGTGGACTTTGTAACAGATACTTGTGATCCAGAGGAAGCCTGGAAGCCAGCATAGACTTTGATATGCTGAAAGGTGACACAGGGTAGGCATATGTCCCTTCTGCCAGAGGTAAGGGAAATGACCCCTTGTGATAGAGGGAGCCGACTTCACAAGTTCCTGAGAAATATTGGCTTTTCTCTAACTGCCAGAAATCTTCTTATAGTCCAGGTTGAACTCTTCTCTGGATATTTGGACTGCCCTTTGGAGGTTGGACCTGACAATGTTTACTACATATTCTTTTATTTTTACCTCAGGCACTGTCTCAGTTAGAGTTCTGTTACCATGAAGAGAAACCATAACCAAGGCAACTCTTACAAAGGAAAGTGTTTAATTGGGGGCTTGCTTACAGTTTCAGAGGCTTAGACCATTATTATTATGACAGGGAGCATGGCAGCATGCAGGCAGACATGTGCTGAAGGAGAAGCAAAAAGCTTTCTATCCTGATCCACAGGGGCAGAGAGAGAGAGAGAGAGAGAGAGAGAGAGAGAGAGAGAGAGAGAGAGAGAGAGAGAGAGAGAAGACTGGACCTGTGTGGCCATTTGAAACCTCAAAGCCCAGTGTAGTGACACAAATCCTCCAGCAAGGCCACAACTTTCTCCAACAAGGTCAAGCCTCCTAATCCCTCTCAATTGCTCCACTCCCTGGAAATCTTTGAGCCTTTGGGAGTCATTGTCATTCAAACCACCTCAGGCACCTCTGTAGAGAAAATAGGCAAGGGCTATGTTTAGTCTTCCTGTTTCCTTTGCTTTCTCTGTTACTCTATAATTTGTTTGCCAGGCAGCTCAAGTACACAAGGTAACTGTTTGCTGTTCTTGAATGATGACAAACTGTACCTTGGCCCTCTCTATCCAACACTCACACTATCCACCTTCTTTCCTCGTGACCTAACTTTCAGGTAGGACCATGGAGATTTCAAATGCATCCGTGTCCCTAAAGGGTCAGGGGCACACGTGTGTCATGGTCTGTCAAGTCCACCCCTGGACCACAGTGCAGTGCATTCACGTGAATTAGAGGAGATGACCGTGGGTCCTGCTGGGCACATCCTGATTTACATCCCAGCCTGCAGCTTCCACTTACCCATCAGCTCAGCTGAGCCATTGGCCTGCATCAAGTTCTAGCAACACCACCTCCCAGCCATCTCTCCTGGGGTCAGCAGCTCTCCCTTTCCCACAGTCTACTTACTATTACAGCTGAAGTCTAGTGAGGGTGGTGGGCACCTTCACTCAAAGATTTAAGATCCAATTCATCGCCTGGTGATGTCAGCTGGTAGAGTGCTTGTCCAGCACTGGGTAGGCCTGTTTTCACCATGTAATCCTAGCACTCGGGAGGCACAGGAGACAGGGGAGCAGGAGTTCAAGGTCATGTATAGAAACTGGAGGCTACCCTGGGATAAACAAGGCCCGGCAACCTCGTCTTCCTTTTCTGTAATCACTGAACACATTCCATGACTCTCCTCTTGCATCTAGGAGTATCTAGAGATATATGAATTGACAGACAAGCTCAAAATCCTCAGGAGGGGTTTAAAAGCTTAGTTTTCCATAGTTGAGACTCAGGGGGATGAAGACCTCTCTAGGATGTTCAGAAGCAGCTTTTAGAAAGGATGCCTCTGTTTGTGTGTGGCTGGTGTGTGTGAAGTTGGCTTAGTTGCTGTCTGTTTTTTTTCTGTCCACAGCTGCAAGAGTCAACCAGCCACCCATAGCAGTTGTCTCTCCTCGGATACAGGAACTCACTGTGCCTTTGACCTCAGCCCTCATCGATGGCAGCCGTGTGTATCCTCCATGTTTGGGTGGTTTCTGTCATTCTGTGCTGTCAGACTGAGCACTCTGTGTGGAGAAGACTTGTTCTACCATGATAAGCCAGTGTCTGTTTTAACTGCTTGTCTTGGGCTCTTTAGCTTTCATCTGGGAGTAGTAGTGTGCCTATAACCCTAGCATTTGGGTGGCAAAGGCAGAAGGATGGGGAATTCAAGGCCATCTTCTGCTACTTTGGGAGTTCCAGGCCAGCCTGGGGTACATGAGACACAGTCTAAAACAAATAGACAACAAACAAGCATATGCAATGTTCTTTAGAGTCAGATATTTGATTTGCAATTCAAGTAATTACTAAGAATTCTTTTGTGAATCACATCGAATTTGTAATATTAGCAATTGAACAGAACCTTTAAGTAGGAGTGAGACTGGCTGCAATGAGAGTGGGTAGCGTTTCGCTTACTAATTTATTCAGAGTTTATTCTTTAACCAGAGGGTGAGGCTAGGGTATCCACACAAACGAGAATATACTGTAAACACGTTCAGCGCTGAATTGGTTGAACAAGGTGATGTGTTCTGCATCTGCTTTCACGTTCACTCCGTCACAGAGTTAACCCCATGGCCTGCTGAGAGTGAAAAACAGTAGCCTGTACTCATGGCTGTTGCTCTGTCTGCAGCCTGCAGACCGTGGACATCACAGCGATGTGACTGCTTGCATCTATTCCGCATCGCGTCCACATCTTCCACCCACTGCAATATGAAAATGCAATGCATTTGTTTGTTTGCTTGCTTTCTCAGGCAGCTCAGGCTGGCCCACGCTGCGATGTACCTAAGGTTGGCCTTGGCCCCTAATGCTCTCAACCCCTTCCCGAATGCTAGAATTATAGGACTGTGAGTCTCCGTGCCTAGCAGGCAGAGAACGCTTTAAATGGAACTAATTATATGAGAAAAGGCCTGCATTTTTTAAATCTTTTCATTCAGAATAGCTTAGTTATAAAAGCCATACAAGATTTCTAGTTGGCCACATAAACTTATTTCCTTAGATGAATTTGAAAAAAAAAAAGCCAACTTCCTTCTAGGTCTAGAAGTCCATGGTTCCACACGACACATATTGCTGCTCTCTTTCATTATTTATTTGTTGATTTTTGTGACATGGAGATGAACCCAGGGTTTTGTGGACGATGGGCAAACATTCTGTCACTGAGCTACATCTTCCAGCACTGACTATTCTTTGTTTGTTTGTTTGAGACAAGGTCTCACTAGGTAGCTCAGTCTGGCCTTGAACTCACGGAGATACTTTTGACTTAGTTTCTTGAATGCTTGTGAACTCCCACCCAAAACCACCCCTTCCCCACTTCTCACTAGTGGGGATCAAGCCCAGGGCTTCACATTCCTAGTAGTTAAGCACTGTACCACTGAGCTAGTCCCAGACTGCTGTTTGCTCTTGTTCCAGGGATTAAACTCAGGTCGCCAACCATGGTGGCAGGTGTTTTTAGCTGCTGTGCTGTCTTCTCAGTCCCACCCTGGTTTGCCTTTTAAGTGGGGAAATTTTCATGCATGATGCAGTCTTTTTTTTTTTTTGGACTTATAGCTTAATCATTAATATGTTAAAGGGGTTTTGTGAATTGTAGATAATCAGCTCTTACCATGTTCAAGAACTTGTTGGTTCAGATATCTGTATGAAGCGGTTGGTAGCATGTCACCAGCCACCAAGAAGAGTAGCAGCTGAACGTGAAGGCCCTACATTCTGGGCTGCCATATCTGTCACTCCGCTTTTTAAATATTCAGTGAGTTAGAACTGCCCCGCTCAAACCTGTGCAAGTCTAGAAAAATAGTGACGACAATTTAGGGACTGGGGGGACGGCAGCAATGCTCAGCGTACATCTGGGCAGATGTGTATTTCTATGAAACACACTGAAGTTCTCAGTAAGTGGCTACCCTTTCATCTCACCAGTCCCGTAACCCGTTCTGGATACTGTTTTCTTGTTCTTTGTAGAAAGCACAGATGACGCTAAGATAGTGAGTTACCACTGGGAAGAAGTCGACGGGCCCGTCTTAGGAGAAGTGTTTCCGGCTGATGCCCCGGTCTTACGCTTGTTGAACCTAGATCCTGGTAACTACACTTTTAGGCAAGTGGGTTCCACCTGTATTGTGTTTTCCCAGGACTTCTCTTTTGGTTGTTTCTTGAAACTGATACTTTCTATAAAAATAAAAATAACATATCACCAAGCAGAGGAAATGAAATATTTCTCCTATGTCCATGACCTGAAAATGAGTCAGTATGGTATTGAAGTGCTTTTTCTATTCACATGCTACTTTAAACCTTTTTCTGTTTTCCTTACTTGGGTTAAAGTTCTGATGGGAGAGCCCCCAGCGGTTTGTTTGTGGTCAGAGCTGAGCTGGACTTTGGCCCTTGTCTGTGTAGGGTTTGTGGGACAGTGTGAAAGGAACCCAGAAGATGCAGATGGCCTCTGATACACCATTTACTCTGAGCTGTTCTCCATTGCTATTTATACAGCTTTACTCCCAGATACCCCACCCCAAACCAAGGGTGAAATGGGTTAGCGGATGGAGAATACACTGTTGTTGGGAGCGCAGGAGGGGTCATTTCAGTACAGGAGGGCCTGAGCAGTTTCCTCTCTCTCTCTCTCTCTCTCTCTCTCTTTCTCTCTCCTTCCTTCCTTTCCTTCTTCTCTTCCTCCATCCCTTCTATCTCTCTCTTTCTCTCCTTTATTTGGTGTGTGTATGTTGACCATTTGTGTATATCTGAAAATGTTTAACTCTAAAATGCTTTTGCAGAATGTCCTGGACGCATACTTGTAGAAAATCCCCTAGAGATGAATTTAGAAATTGAGTGTTTTGTTGCTGAAATTCACAAGTGGCTTAGTCAGTAAATGCTCAAGATGGAAGGCAGAAGTGGCTCTGTAACATTCTTAGCATGAGTTATCAGAGAGGGGTGTGTAGTGATGCTCTTCCTTAGGAAGATTGTTGGAGATGGATGTCTAGTGGTGCTCTTAGGGTGGATTGTTGGAGATGAATGTCTAGTGGTGCTCTTAGGGTGAGTTGCTGAGAGGGGTGCCTAGTAACATAGTTGGGATGAATTGAGTTGATTAGAGAATCTTCTGGATTGCATGGAAGGGGCACATTCTCCACTTAGCATCTCAAAAACTAGTAACTTCATAAAAGCAAGCCTTAATATGGGAACATATTATGACTCAAAAATAAAATGAATCCATGACAACAGAAGCAATGAAAAATATGACTTATATGTGTTTCCTAGCCTTGTCCTCAAGTTTCCGTTCTCACCTTGTTCTGAGAATGGTCAGTCTGAGCAGGCTAAGGTGACCACTTACTTTCAGGAAAGGCCCAATCTTGGATGTAAGAGCTTCCTTTTCTTGTTATAGGCTGACCATCACAGACTCAGATGGTGCTACTAACTCCACCACAGCAACCCTCATCATCCGTGATGCTGTGGACTACCCACCTGTTGCTAATGCAGGACCAAATCAGACCATAACTTTGCCCCAAAACACCATCACTCTGAATGGAAACCAGAGCAGCGATGATCACCAGATTGTCCTCTATGAGTGGTCCCCAGGCCCAGGCGGTGAGAACCAAGAGGTGGTCATGCAGGCAAGTCCTCTATCCTGCCTGCAGACTTTTATCCTATCTCCTATCTATCTATCTATCTATCTATCTATCTATCTATCTATCTATCTATCTATCTATCTATCATCTATGTATCATTCATTCATCTATTCTTGGTTTAGGGAGGTTATTAAATCAAAAAATCTATTTTATAAATTTCTCAAACTATGAAGTGTTGGAAGAGCATGTGACCTCATAAATCTCCTCCAAGTTTACACCCACGACTGTCACATACCTAGGTAAGCACAGAACATCAACCAAGCCGTCAGTCCTATTATTTCAACTAGCTCTTGAGGGCAGTTGGGAAAAAAGCTGACTCAGCGTTTGTTAGAGCACCATGTCAATTAGTCTAGGGAAAGACACTCGAAGCAACTAACCTAACTACATTATCTGAAAAGCAGTTGTTATTCTGAGTGCCCCATTTACTGAAACACCATAGCAGATACTGCTGTGTTTACCATTCCAGAAGTGGTGGACTTGGGAGAATGGAGCCTATAAATGAGGCCGACTAAAGTCTCATGAAAAAATCAATTATTCAGCACATCAGACAGTTTATACCCTGAGGGTTAGCCGGGGTGACACGCGTAAAGTGTCCAGTCACAGGGCAAGCCACACGTGGTGAACAAGCTCTCATGGTAAAAACATGTTTACCCGTATAGGCATATGAACAAATTAACACTAGCCGGTTGTAATGAATAATCTGAAGTGAACTCACTCCCATCCACTACACCGGGGAGGGGCACAAGAGCATAACCCAAGAACAATTCTGTGTTTTTGAAGAAACTGAGGTCACAAGCTTCTCGTCTTGGTGTCTTGGAAATTTTCTCACAAACACTCAGAAATCTCCTTACACCTCCATTCTTGGACCCTGTTCCAACACTGTGGTACTGAGTTCCAGGTTTTATTAATTTACTTTCCTGCAGTGCTATGAGGGTACACAACAGACTCAAGATTGCATTTTCTTGGGTTCACACCTGTTTTTATTTTTCTCCTTTCCTTCTACTCTCCCCCATTCCCCTCCCCCCTTTTTTGAGCCAGGCTCTTACCTGGCTGACCTGGAGCTTGCTATGTAGACTAGCTGATTCCAAAATCACAGAGATCTACCTAACCTCTGCCCCCTGCCTCATACTGGAATTAAAGGCACACACCTCAGGGCTTGCTCCTTTCTTCTTTCTTTTAATGTTTGCATGCACTGCCTAGCACCTCACATATACTACGGAAGCAAGGAATATCCCTCTTCCTTTTTATATTTTTAAAGCTGAATTAGGGTCTTGCTAAGTTATGCAGATTGGCCTTGAACTTGCTCTGTATCCCTGGCAGGCCTTGAATTTGTCACCTTCTTGCTTCTGCTTCCCAAGAGTCTTTGCTTGTTTTCTGTTGCTGTGATAAAGACCGTGACTGAAGGTAACATGGGGGCGGAAAAGTTTATTTCACCTTACAGGTTGCAAGCTATTGTCAAGGGAAGTCAGGGCAGAAACTCAAGTCCGGAACCTGGAGGCATGAACTAAAGCAGAGGCCGTGGAGGGGCACTGCTTACTGGCTTGTTCCTTATGGCTTCCTCATACAACCGAGTCTCATACAACCGAGTACCACCTGCCTAGGGGCAGCACCACTCACAGCAGGCTGGGTCCTCCGAAATCTGCCATTAATCAAGAAAATACTTCTGCAGACTTACCTACAGGCCAATCTGATAGAGACATTTCCTCCACTGAAGTTCCTTCTTCCCTGATGATCCTGGCTTGGGTCAAGTTGAAAAAAAAAATCTAATTAGGACACCACAGAGCTGGTGTGTGAGGCCTGCACCGTTGCACCCAGTTTGTTGTCAAGTAGGCTCTCTGCACTGGGTGAAACCATTAGCACCTGCCTTGGCACGCTGCTCTCTCGACTTCTCTACTGATAGTCTTCCTCTTGTTTCCTTCTCACTACTTTGCTACTGCGTAGGGAGTGCGGACCCCATACCTCCACTTGTCTGAGATGCAGGAAGGAGAGTACATGTTTCGGCTGACGGTGACGGATTCCTCAGGACAAAAATCCACTGCTTCAGTCGCTGTGATTGTCCAGGCTGGTAGGTGAGACACAGATGAGATTTGACCCCAGAGATGAAGGCAGAAATGATAAACTAGACCCTTGAGCTTCAGATGTGTCTAACTAACTGGGCAGTAACATCCCGAGATTCCTGAGCTGGCAGGAAATCAGACATGAGAGCTGAAGCGGCATGAGAAACCGATTTCCTCTCGAGGTTCTGAATCTTGTCACACGCTCTAAACCACAGTAGGAGACAAAATGAGAGTCACTGTCAGCACCACCCGTGTCTCTGATTTGTCACGTGGTAACTCCTGTGCCTGCCATACTCAGTGTTCAGTCTGGAGCGTAGCCCCAGCCCCTGGCATCCATCCCAGTCCCTTGGCCTGGGAGCTGGCATTAGTCTGGACTCCAAATCCCAGCATGCCAGGTCCCAGGTCAGGACCCCTCCCACAGGGTATTTAAGTGGGCTCCCAGAGGAGAATCACGTGGTTCCAGGTTTGCATGTGCTCCCCACTTTTCTGCCTCCCTGCCATGCACTCAGCCACCCAAGAGCACTGCACTGTATTTAATAAAATGATGGACATTTTAATTCGGTTTGATCTGACCTAATTGGATTTCTTTGCACTGGCGGAGCCACCCCTCAGGATTTTTTTTTTCCCCTAACACTCAGCTTGGGAAAGCTCCAGGGCGTGCTGGGGAGACTGGCTGACTGTGTGACCTGACACCCAGATGCAACAGACACTTGGGCATTGATACCCAGGCTCCACTCACTTATTAGTCTCATAAAACCCTGGACTCTGCTACCTGTAGCTTTCAGGAGACTCATAGGCAGCCAGCTAGACCTTGCTTACAACCATCTTGGCTCCAAAACTTCTCTAGCAAAGGCCTGCTGTCTCCACATCCATCACCTAGTAGACTGACGATGGGGACAGTCTCAGCTGAAAGACAGCTGATTTAATTTATTAACTATGTAAGTAATTTACTAACTATATGTAAGAGGCGCTCTGAGCCAGACCCTAGGGATATGGAATTAAAGAGGATGAACCTGCCCCCGCCCTTCCAAGGCTGTGACAAGTACATGCGAAGTGACGTGGAAATTATTCAAGTGCTTTCCTCAGTCAGGAAGGGTGCCCATATAAAGAGCTCATAGATAGCTTCTGCTGGAGTCCCAGTTAACACACCCATGGCAGATGGTCAGGAGGAGAAGGATGGGGAATGGAGGGCAAGAAGAAAGATGTTTAGAAAGAGGGACCTTGATTCCCAGAAGCCATAAGATGAAAGGGGCCTGGGTACATTGAAGAATTAAAAAAAAATACAAAAATAAAATAAATAATAAAAATTAAAATTAAAAAAATGGTATGACTGGAGAAAAAAGAGGTAGAACTAGGCCTGGAATGAGAACCCACAGAGGGGCAGGGCTCTCATTAAGGGTTTTGTAGATGTCTGCCCTTAGGAAATTAGGGAGCCACTATTCATTTTAAGGAGGATAGTGGGGGAAAGAGACTGTATCTCCATGGTGATGTCTGTGGCTATGTGACTCTGGGCTTGGAAGCAGAAACGGTAACTATCCATAAAAATAAGTTCAGGAGTGATGGTTTACTTCTTTTCCTTTCTTCCCACTTTCTACTGAAATATTTTCCTTTTAAAAATATTTATTTTTATGTACATGGGTGTTTGGCTTGCGTGAGTGTCTGTGAAGGCCAGAACGAGGCGTCAGAACTGGGGTCACAGACTGTTGTGAGCCGCCACGTAGGTACGGGGAATTGAAACCAGGTCTTTCCAGCCCACAACTGAGGTATTGTCAGCATTTGCTGTTTAGCAGGCACTGTTCTAGACAGCAGAGCTGCAAACAAAGGAGAGAAAGCCCATGCACCCTGATTTCGGTTCCCTTTCTCTCCTCCCCTGCGTTCTTTTTTCCCTCCTTTCCCTTTTTGCTTCCCCATAATTCCCTTCCTCCCTCTCACCTTCTCTCCTTTCTTCTTCTCTCCTTCCCTTCTTCCTCTTCTTCCTTCTTTTCCTGCCTCCTTCCTGCTTCCCTTCCTCCTTCTCTTCTTTTCTCTTGAATGTCTGCAATTCTAGAAAACAACCAGGCTCCGGTGGCGGTGGCAGGCCCTGATAAGGAGCTGTTCTTCCCGGTGCAGAGTGCTACACTGGATGGGAGCAGAAGCAGCGATGACCACGGCATCGTCTGCTACCACTGGGAGCACATCAGGTGTGTACCCACTCAGGTCTGAGGCCGTGTCACCGCCGAGTGACAGCATTGCTTCCCCGGAGGACTGCATTAAACAGCAGCGCGGGCTTGCTGAGGAGTCAAGATTTGAGCAAAGAGTAACTAGGCCTTATTGATAAAAATGTGTGTTATAGGTAGGCATGGTGCTGCATGCTTGTAATCCTTGCACATGGGAGGTTGAGGCAGGAAACTCTTGAGTTCAAGGCTAGCCTAAGCTCCATAGTAAGACCCCATTTCAAACAAACAGGCAAACAAAAAGAGGAGAGTGTTTTGAGGGAGCTGGACACTGGTGGGCAGTAGGGGGAAGCGGAGCCCGGAACAGGTGGCCAGGGCCGTCTTGGTGTAAGGTGAGCTTCCTGGCCAAAATAAATAAATAAATAAATAAATGCAGGGAAAGCCATGGGTGGTCTGTCTACACTCAACCAGCCCCAGTGACTGGGTAGAGCAGGTGTGCAGAGCTCAAGGTGAAGTTCACATGACATTTCCTGTTTTACCTGCTGGGTCTCAGTACTCTACATGGCTTTTGGAGAGGGCTGCATCGTTCCCGCTCTTGTTTGTCTGCTTGTTCTGAGACAGGGTTTTACCATGCAGTCCTAGCTAGTCTAGAACTCTCTACACAGACCAGGCTGGCCTTCAACTCTCAGAGATTTGATTGCCTCTGACTATCTTCCACCTCCCAAGTGCTGGGATTGAAGGCATGTGCCATCACACTGGGCTGCATCATCCCATCTTAAAGTTGAAAAACTCAGGCTTCCAGAAATAAGCAAGGGCAAATAGTTTAGGTTACCTAGACTGAAAGAGGCTGCATGGAGACCTGAAACTGCTTCTGTCTGCCAGCCAACCCTAGGGTCTCAACGACTAGACAGAATTCCTCTCTCCAACGGCAGACCATTTGGCTCCTGCCTTCCTCTTCTACACATTCCCTGGAGCTCAATGAGGGCTCAACCGAGTTTGAGTTTCATTCAAAGAAGAAATGGGAGGTTGAGTGTGGTAGTGCACACCTTTAATCTCAGTACTTAGGAGGCTGAAGCAGAAAGCTCGTCATGAGTTCAAGACTAACCTGGGCTGCATAGTGAGACCCTATTAAAAAAAAAAAGATGTGAGCAATTTCCTAAGATTCCATTTTCTAAGGGGAGATCATTTCAGTGGCATCTCAATTAAAAGAGTAAAAAGAATGAAAACCCTTTTCCCAGAACCCAGCACATTTGGTTTGAGAAAGGCTTCAGCTTTGACCCTCACGTCAAGCCAGAGAACATGTGTACACCGTTACCTCAGCCCTCTGTAGAAACCCAGATGGCCGCTGCAGCCAGAAGTAGAAGCTTTTGCTAGGGCTCAGATCTCATGCCCCACCTTTTGTCAACAACACCCCCATTTTACAGGGGTCCCAGTGCCGTGGAGATGGAGAATGTGGACAAAGCCATAGCCACTGTCACTGGGCTTCAGGTGGGTACCTATCACTTCCGTCTAACCGTGAGAGACCAGCAGGGACTGAGCAGCACGTCCACCCTCACCGTGGCTGTGAAGCAGGGTGAGTGGACCTGGGGACAGGACCTGAACCTGCCCTGCCTTCCAGTCTCCCTGGTCCCCAAGTCACCAGCCCTGTTGGTGTTTGCTCATGAGTTCACAGGTGACTGAGCTTTACCCAGGGGGCGCCAACCTTTTCCCTGACAGCTGAGTTCATTTAAGCGCTCTCTGGCTCCAGGGAGTGTGGAGAGCAGAAAGCCATGGGCCTGCTCTGTGAGTGTAGAGCAGGAAGCCTCGAGTCTACATCTTTTACAGGGAAATTATCCACTTCTGGCCCGTGGTTTGCTTTCTTCTATCTTGGAAACCCAAGAGCAGAAAGACGTTCAAATTATGTACTTTGTTTTTTAAAGTAGAAGTTTTTATTATGTTTTTATTTATTGTGCCTGTGTATGTGTGGAAGGGGAGTGTGCTTGCCACAATGTGAGCATGCATGTGTGTGCGTGTCTGTGCGTGTATGTGTGTGCGTGTGTGTAGGTCAGAGGACAACTCTCAGGGAGTCAGTTCTCTCTGACTACCATGTGGGTCCATCAGCCTTGATGACAATCACTGTTACCCACTAAGCCATCTAGTTGGTCCATATACCCCTCCCCCAATTTTTAAAGACAAGTTTTTGAACTTCTGATCCTCTTGCTTGCTGGGATTACAAGCACACAGCACCTCGCCTGGTTTATTTGATGACAGGGACTGGACTGAGGGCTTCAGGCACGCTAGGCAAGCGGTTTACCACTGTAGATCCCTAGCCTTCTATATTGATTTTCTTTGTAAAATTTTCAGTAAAATTTCTTGCTTTTGTTTGTCTTCCCATTGGACTGAGAGCTGCCCAATGTCTGTCTATATCTTATCTTACAGTTATGTGGGGCAGGAACTAATGCCTTGGGGTTAAACAACTTTGGCTACAAGATGGAGCAGTTGTGGGTGTTTTATGCCATGCTGTCGGTGCTGTTTTAAGTCAGTTCTTGCCTTTTGTTTTTGCGGTGTCTGACTTAGAAGATAATAGTCCTCCGAGAGCCCAGGCTGGTGGCAGACATGTTCTTACACTTCCCAATAATTCCATTACCTTGGATGGTTCAAGGTCTACTGATGACCGAGGGATTGTGTCCTATCTGTGGATCCGGGATGGTCAGAGTCCAGCTGCTGGCGTGAGTACTTGAGGGGTACTGTCCCCTCAGCCATGTACACTGCATACAGATTAGTCGGTGTGGTCTGTTGTGACGAAAGGCCACAGGCAGGGCAACTGAAACCACCAGGACCAAGGTGACATCTGTTTACCTCTGGTGAGTGATCTCTTTCTGCATCCGGGTAGCCACCTACTTACTCTGTCTGTTTGTGGCCATGTGAGAAAGGAGGAAAAAGGTGGGGGAACTGTGCTCAGGTTTCTTACATAAGGACCCCAATCCTGTGGGTCAGGCCCTACTCCCATAACCTCATTCAACTTTAATTACCTTCTTCTAAATTCTAACTTTAGGTCATATTGCAGATTAGGACTTGAACATGTGACTTCACTCTTACCACGATGTCTCCTCAGTAAGATTCGGGGACCTCTGGGTTTGAATATTCTGAGGGCTGGCGACACCAGGGTGCCGATAGGTTTACGCAAAGCTCAAGTCCTCTTCCTGATCTGACTTTGTGTGGGCTGGCACCGCCATACAGGTGTGTCCCACTCATGGTATCAGGCCTCTTGTGTCCTAGAACAACTGTGAACCCAGCCAACACATTGGTAGATGGCAATGTTATGTCACAGTACTGAAAGGCTGGGCATCACGAGGGACACGGAAGCCAAGCTTCCTATTTTAGTTTTCTTCCTCCGTGTATCAAGTATGTCAGATGCGTGGGGATTTCCACTTCCACTTCACAGTGGCAATGAGTAAAATATAGAGACGGAACATGACTTGGCCAAGGCCGAAGAGCTCAGTCTTAACCCAAACCCAGATCTTTAGCGTTTGGAAGCTGGTGAATCACTCTGCCTCTTCGGTTGTACATTTCTGTATGTCTTCCTTTTTTTCCATGGCTAAGGACTTGACATCTACAAAAGCTTTCTTGTAGATACCAAAGGTGTGGTCTGAAATGCCTTGTGCATTCCAAAGTACTTCTAGAATGAATTCTATAGAACTAGGTGGTAGATTAGCTCCTAACTGTAGCTGCAGTGTGTCTCCGTTCAGATTCCTAACTTTTCATTGCTGTCCATTCTGGTCAACAAGGATAGACAAAAGTAGAGCCCAAAAGATTTCTCTCTCACTCTTTGGGACTTTGGGCCTGTTGAATGAGTGATCTGTCTACCAAGGCTCTGGGGTCATTTGAGAAGGCGGATAGGATGGATATGCCATGAGGGATGCAAGGGAACAGCATTATATAACTATGTTAGACGATGACCATAAAACTCCATGTGTTGTCCTGGAACCTTCAAACTAAGCTCCTGTCCTCTGTTAATTAATCATTTGAAAATTCCTGAAAGTTGTTTACCACGTCTTGTTTGGTCCTTGTACCGGCTGGTGTTCCACATGAGGAGGAACTGAAGATTTAAAATCTTACCCCTTTCCCTTCCTCTCTCCCATAGCCAAATAAGTCATACATGTCTGAAAACAAGAAACTCAGAGTTCTGAGCTCCAGAGAGGCTCAGAGACTGGGTACAAAGCTGACAGCTGCCCTGTGCCTCTCCTCACTTCCAGGATGTTATCGGAGGCTCTGACAACGGAGTGGCTCTGCAGCTCACCAACCTGGTGGAAGGAGTCTACACTTTCCACCTGTTAGTCACGGACAGTCAGGGGGCGTCGGACTCAGACACTGCCACTGTGGAGGTGCTGCCGGGTGCGTACCGGGCCGATGTCACCAGGGTGGGAGTTCCTCAGTACCTAGCTTCTCCTCTCGGCCAGTCCCACCGTAGAAGATTATATCTGAAAGGAAGATTTTGCTTTCCTGATTGAACATGAAGTGAACATGGTCAGGCTGGGGGAGGACAGCCTCAGTGAGGTGGGCATGGTGACACTACGGGTGAACTGGACTAGTAGGAAAACAATACTTTCAGGTGCTGGGGAAGGGAGGTGCCAGAGTTTCAATGTAGCCCAAAACTATAGTTGATTATCTTTTCAGGGAAAAGCTACTAGATAACAAAGTGGAATGAAATTTATAAAATACTCCAGAGTGGCTTCTGCAGTGTTCTCCCTGCCTTTATTTTCTCCCTTCCTCCCTCCCTCCTTCCCTCCCTTCCTCCCTCTCCTTCTCTCTCTCTGTCTCTCTCTTTGTCTCTGTCTTTGTCTCTCTCTCTCTCTCTCTCTCTCTCTCTCTCTCTCTCTTTCTAAGATAGGATTTCACATGGCCCAAGTTGGCCTCGACTTCCTATGCAGTAAGGATGACGTCGAACTTCTGATCCTCTTGCCCCCGAGGGCCAAGTGCTGGTGTTGTAGGCACTTGCTCCCACAACCCACGCCTCTGCTGTTTTAGGATTATCTGAGTCCTAAAGCTAAATATAATAGGCAGACAAGAGTTCTTTTAAACTTTTATTTGCTTATTTTCTCCTTTCTTTTTGTTTGCAAGGCATGGAGCCCGGGACCTGTGTGGGTACTGGGCCAGCATCTGTCTCCTGACCCACTTGCCCAGTCTGGCTTTGAACCTTTCTACAGCCTCTGCTGCTTGCCTTACCAAGCCTGTGGTCTCGTGGTGAAAATCCTGCCCTCTCTCTCCTCAGACCCCAGGAAGGATGGCCTGGTGGAGCTGATCCTGCAGGTTGGCGTGGAACAGCTGACGGAGCAGCAGAAGGAAACCCTGGTGAGGCAGCTGGCTGTGCTTCTGAATGTGCTAGACTCGGACGTGAAGGTGCTCAGGATTCAGGCACACACGGATGTCAGGTATGGAGCTGCACGCCCAGCACATGGCACTCAGATGTCAGATATGATAGCTACTGTCTCAAGCAAGAAGGTAGGCATGCATAGTTGGTATGACAAGAGTTATGTTTTATTATGCTGAGGGTCATCACACAAGATTCGTACTGAATTCCTGACTATATTCGTAAGCCTGTCTCTGCAAGGCTGCTTACCTGTGTGATGTGTCTTAGCCGGAGGTTAGATCCAGCCTCTAAATGAAGTCTTTGATCTGAGGGTCAGGATCCTGATGCAGACTCTCCAGCCACAGGGCAGGTGATGTCTCTTCAGGTGTGTAGAACAGAGCATTGCTCTTGGTCTCTGCTCATATACTGTCTCTGGGCATCATCATGGGGTGCTAGGGCTGTGTCTGGTTATTGTGAATGAGTGATGTCACTGGGTTCTGGTGCAGTCAGGGGTTCCTGACTAAGCTGTTTTCACATATCTTACAGACACTTGTTACCATGTCCATTAGCCCTACCCAATACTGGGCCTCACCCAGGACTAGAGTGAGTGCTTACCCAGCTCTGGGCCTCACCCAGGACTAAAGTGAGTACTTACCCAGCTCTGGGCCCCACTCAGGACTAGAGTGAGTGCTTACCCAGCTCTGGGCCCCACTCAGGACTAGAGTGAGTACTTACCCAGCTCTGGGCCCGACTCAGGGCTAGAGTGAGTACTTACCCAGATCTGGGTCCCACTAAGGTGTAGATTTGCTGCAGGCCTCCTCTGCTGTCTCCCAGGCCACCTTTCTCCTTGCTTGTTTTCTTGTTCTTTTTTTTTTTTAAACCACATTCACATTCTTCTATTGTTATCCTTAAAGAGAAGAGGAAGAACAAGTCACTGGCCTGGTGGTGGTGGTGGCCATGCCTTTAATCCCAGAACTCTGGAGGCAGAGGTAGGCGGATCTCTGTGAGTTTGAGGCCAGCCTGGTCTACGAGTTCCAGAACAGGTTCCAAAGCTATAGAGAGACCCTGTCTTGAAAAACCAAAAATAAATAAATAACAGAACAAGTAATTTTAGGCCCCTCCCTCGGGCCCTGGTAAAGGTTCCTTGGTTGAGAATGTTCTGAATGAAAGAGTTAGGGACGTCAAAGGAGACGTGTCTTTGCTCTAAGGACTGCAGATAGCTTGGGGACTGAGGTGGAGTTGCCCTTTGCAGATGTTTCTCTGTGTGAAGAAGCTGCTCAGGGCCATTCAGTGTCTTTAAGGCGTTTACTCAGCCTTTCACCTCACAAGATTTTTGTGTTTAATTGAGTTTTATTTTTAAAGCCTATCAAACCAGCACCATCACAGGGCAGGAGAATAGAAAGAATGACATGGTTAGAATCCACCATTTCCAGGAAGTACATTTTGGCAGCTTTTGTTGGCCCATCTGTCTGGGTTGATTTTCCAGAGAACTGAAATTTATTTAGAAAAGCGACTAATGAAAACATATTCTAACCAATTAATCATGGTGCTGCAGATGGGACCCAGGGCCTTGCATATAAGTGTTCCACCAGTGAGATTGCTCAGCAGTTAAGAATATATACTACCTTTCCAGAGGACTAGTGTTCCCAGTACCCACAGTGGACAGCTTATAGACTCGGGGAACCAAAGGCCTCCTCTGGTCTCCATGGAAACTTGCATTCATGTGTACACACACACACATACGCATACACATGCACACACACACACACACACACACAGAGAGAGAGAGAGAGAGAGAGAGAGAGAGAGAGAGAGAGAGATCATACATATTCACATAATTAAAAATAAAAATAAATTTTAGAAATAAAAGGGTGACCCATATACTCAGTAAGTACAAAGAAAGATTTTGACAAAGTCCAGAATCCCTTCATGATGAAAATACTTTTGGGTTTAAACAGGTAAAGGGTACTCACCCCTTTCTGGGACACTGAGCAGGTGATAAACACTATTAAAAATCATGTAGCATGATTTCTAGTTGGTCTTAATAATAAAAACCCAGAGTCAGATATAGGGGTTAATGCTGAAGGTCAGAGTTGCCAGCTATTAGAGAATTCTTTTACTTTTACCAATGCTCAGACCGAAGGGACGATCCTGTCCTTAGACTGCATCTCCAGACTGCGTCTGTCCCCACCAAACATCAGACTGCTTTAGCTTCTGTCTCCTCCCACCTTATATTCCTCTGTCTACCCAGCCACATCACTCTTGTCTCCACCTCCCTAATGCTGGGATTAAAGGCTCGTAACTCTCAAATCCTGGGATTAAATGTGTGTGCCACCACTGCCTGACCTTCAGTAGCTTAGCTCTGCACTCTGATCTGCCCACATCCTAAAAACTAGAGTGAAATTGAATTTAAAGCTAATAGACTAATTTGTGAGACAGAGGGAATTTAAGCTGGTGCTGAGACAACCTCTGGTCTCAACATGCTTGTGCACACATGTGTACACACACCTGTACAGGCTCACACACAAGGGTGAGAGACGTACAGGGAGACACATGGAAAGAATGCCAGGTCATAAAGAGACAGAGGTGGTAACAATGCACCTAGAAGCCCAATGCCAAGGAATTCCAAGGAAGCTGGGAGAAAGGTCTAGAATACATCTGTCCAAAGACCACCAGAGAACATGGTCCTGCCAACACTTAGATTTGAGGCTTTGGCTGTCCAGAACCTAGAGACAAGAGATTGCTGTTGTTTTCAGTGACTAAGTTGTGGAACTTGCTTGCAGCAGTCCTGGGAAACTCAAGAGATCTGAGTAGGTATTCTCTAGAGAAGATGCAGGTGTCCAGTCAGCACATGAAAAGAGGCTCACCACCCATAGTGAGTAAGGAAACACCAAGTAAGCCACTCCTGGGGCCGAAAGATGGCGTAGCAAGGTGGGGCTTCCTGCCGCCAAGCCAGAAGACCTGAATGCAATCATCAGGGTCCACACAGTGGGTGGACAGAACCAACTCTCATAAGCTGTCCTCTGATCTCCACATGTACAGCACAGCACAAATACATGTGTGTGTGTACGTGTACATATACACACAGAGGCACACAGACACACACAGACAGACACACATACATACTCACTACTCTTTTTAAACCTGTTCATTGCCTGCCTATAGGACGGCACCCACATGGCAGCTCACAACTCTCTGTAACTCCAGTTCTAGGGATTCTGATGCCCTCTTCTGGCTTCTGCAGGCATCAGGAACACAAATGGTACACAGATATACATGTTGCCACACACATGAAATAAATGCACAAATAAGTAAATTCTTGTAGCAAATGATAATTGGTCTTAATAATAAAAACCCGGAGTCAGATACTAGGGGGTGAAAGCTAAAAGATCAGAGAAGCAGAGCAGCCGGCCACTAGTTCTTACCTCTACAAAATCCTCAGACTGAATGGGCAATCTTGTCTCTAGGAATCCTTAGACTGAATGTCTGAGCTCCTGTCTCCTCCCGCCTTATATTCCTCTCTCTGTCCAGCCACATCCCTTCCTGTCTCCACCTTAGTGCTGGGGTTAAATGCGTGTGACTCCCAAGTACTGGAATTAAAGGTGTGAGCTACCACTGCCTGACTCTGTTTCTCTTTGAGACTGGATCAATCTAGTGTAGGCCAGGGTGGCCTTGAACTCACAGAGATCCAGCTGCCTCCATCCACTGAGTGCTGGGATTAAAGGTGTGCACCACCACTGCCTGGCCTCTGTGGCTAGCTAGTGTCTTCCTCCAACACTCTGATCTTCAGGCAAGCTTTATTTGTTAGATCATAAGCAAAATATCACCACAAATCCTGTGGCTTTTTTTTTTTTAAGAAAGACCCTGTTAGCTGTGTAGTGGTGGCACACACCTTTATTCTCAGCACTTGGTAGGCAGAGGCAGGCAGATCTCTGTAAATCTGAGGTCAGCCTCATCCACAGAGTAAGTTTCAGGACAGCCAGTGCTACACAGAGAAACCCTGTCTCAAACAGCAAAAGGAAAAAGACCCTGTTTTAGAAAACAAACTGCTTGGCTTCTGAGGAGTGACATCCATAGTTGACCCTTGACCTTCACATCTACCCCCAAATACAAACAAATTATACAAATTATCTACACACATACAAAGAAATATACATAGATACAATGAATATTAACTGGCAGTTAAAATGAATCATAAAATGCCTGCAACAACATGGATGAACATTAAAACATGCTAAGGGAAAGAACAAGCCACGGAGCTGTAGCGCTCCCTTTCTAGGTCAGATGGCTGAGGTGGCACATCATGCCGGCCACTGTCTCATCATGTGACTGTCCTCTCGTTGTCTCTTCTACAGCACTGTGATTGTATTTTATGTACAGAGCGGGCCACCTTTCAAGGTTCTCAGAGCTGCTGACGTGGCCCGGAATCTGCACAGGCGACTTTCAAAGGAGAAGGCAGCCTTCCTACCTTTCAAGGTCTTGAGGGTAGACACAGCAGGTATGTCTCCCTTGGAAATATTCTAATAAAATAAACCAGATCTGCCAGTTACAGGAGTTTTATTGGCGCGAAATGGACACCTTTGTGGTTGAATGAAAAATGTTCCCCATCGTGTCTCTGAACACTGTTTGGAAGATTATGGAACTCTTAGGAGGTGGAGCCTACTGAAGGAGGTGGACCCCTGGGGTCTTGGGGTTTTCTAGCCTCTCACCCCATCCCCCATCTACTCTTCCTGCTTCCTGACTGTAGAGGATTGTGACCAGCTAGCTGCCTTTCGTTGTCATGACTGCGCCTTCTCTGCCATGATGAACTGTATTCCTCTGAATTGTGAGCCCTTCCCTTTTAAATTCAGGAATTTGGCCACAGAAACAAGAATGGTATCTTATACAGGTATTTTCCTTTCAAGGCCCCCACCCCAGCGACTCTATGTTTATTTCTCCAGTAGATTTTCTGTGACACATTTGCCAACTACTCCTGTCTTGGAAAGAAACCGGAGAACAGTAGCGTCATACATCATTATTTCAAAAATCTCTCCTGCCAATTTAAGATGCATGTCTTCCTGTGGTAACCACATTTTCTAGTTCTGCTTGTCCCTTTAAGATACCAGACTGATTCATAGTTCTATGGTCCCTGACCTCATCTTATGAGCAAATGTTAATGGAGCAGTCATCTCAATGAGTTCCCAGGATATGATGTTTGCACCAGGTTAATTCGTTTCAGATATGCGCTACAATTGACTCTCTCATTTGTAACATGCGTACCTTTGTAACTTGATTTTTTTTGAAGTAGAATCTTTTATTTTTCTAAGAGCCCAAAGTAGTGATTTACTTATTATAGAAAATTTGAACTATCCCAAAAGGAACAAAGAAGAAAACAATCCTCCAGTTTGTAGAGTTTAGAATTTCCATTGCCCAAATATAACTTTTGTTACTATTCTGAGGTATTCCTTCCAAGTTGCTCCATCTTTAGGAAATAAAATACGACCGAGACGATTTGATTTTTCAGTATGCTGTGTGTGTGGGTGTGTATTTGTATGTTGCTGGGCACTCAATCTAGTGTCTTACATGCATTAGGCAAAGTGCTCTACCACTGAGCTACATCAAACTCTTACAATGTGTCTTTAAACTTTAAGTTATACCATTATTATTTCCCCAAATTCTTTAGAATTTCATTTCCGTGAGATATTCGTGGCTCCCTGGCTTTCCTCCCTGAATGTGTTTTGTAATCATACAACTACTCTTCTACCCGTGGACTGTTGGGATGATTTAATAGAGTTACAGTAAAGACAAAGCACTGTGCACTCCCAACTGTTTCCATTGCTCACGTTCTTAGAGGCTATTGTTTGGTAAATGTTAGGGTTCTCGCTAGGATAGGAATTGGCTTTTCCCTAAATTTGCTTCCTGATGAGCCGTGAGATGGTGAGAGTTTATGCTACTGTTGTGGAGGTAACGGTGAGGGTTGAGACAGGGTCTCACCATGGTGTCCTGGTTGGCCTAGTGATTGCTGTGTAGCCGAGGCTGGCTTCAAACCTGCTGCAGTCTTCCCTACTTCAGCTTCCTGAGTCCTAGGATTTTAGGTGTGTGCTATTATGCTGGACTCATAAGAGATTTTAGGTTTTTGCTTATTTTTTCTCAAGACAGGCCTTCTCTGTGTAGCTCTGGTCATCCTGGGACTAATTTTGTAGACCGGGTATCTTAGTTAGTGTTTCTACTGCTTTGAAGAGACATCATGACCATGGCAACTCATATAAAGAAAAACATTAATTGAGGTGTAAAGTTCTAATATCTTGACTCACAGGCAATAGGTAGTGGTCTGAGACACTGGACTTGGCTTGAGCATATATGAGATCTCAAAGTCCATCTCCACAGTAACATACTTCCTCTAAGACCACACCTACTCCAACAAGGTCACACTTCCTAATAGTGTCACTCCCTTTTGGGGGCCAATTTCTTTCAAACCACCACAGCAGGCTAATCTCACCCTCAGAGATCTACCTGTCTCTGCCTCCTGAGTACAGAGATTAAAGGCGTGAGCCACCATGTTCAACTTCTTAGTTTTTTTTTTTTTTTTTTTAATATTTATTTATTTATTTATCTATTATGTATACAATATTCTGTCTGTGTGTATGCCTGAAGGCCAGAAGAGGGCACCAGACCTCATTATAGATGGTTGTGAGCCACCATGTGGTTGCTGGGAATTGAACTCAGGACCTTTGGAAAAGCAGGCAATGCTCTTAACCTCTGAGCCATCTCTCCAGCCCCAACTTCTTAGATTTTTAATTCACCCATTTGTTCTGGGCTTCCATTATGGAAGTGAAACACTGGAGACCTCCTTTTGCCCGTGTAACCTCATTTCTGCACCCCTTTTCACAGGATGCCTTCTCAAATGTTCAGGTCATGGTCATTGTGATCCCATCACAAAACGTTGTATTTGCTCCCAGCTGTGGATGGAGAACCTCATACAGCATTATATGTGGGATGGTGAGAGCAATTGTGGTAAGTGTGTGTATGTGCGCACGTATGTGCGTGCGTGTGGGTAAAATGATGGCTTCTGGCATGGTTCTTGAAGACACTCAATCTTTTCCTGGCTTAGCATCCAATCCCATTCTTACCTGAAGTCAAGTGAACCAATTCACTTGATTGTACATTAAAACCTTGCCTCAGTCTGTGTCCAGACACTGAGAGAGATTTGGCAAGGCGGTTCTGCTCTCCATGACGGGAAGTGCTAAGAAACAACTGCGTTGAGACTTTTCTCCCAGATGTACCTGCTGTGGCTTGGGATGCTGGGACCTTATAATAGGACACCCCCTACTAGGATAATACAAAAATGGGAAATGTGGCCCACACTGCTAGGAGTCAGCCCAGGGAGGTACCAGCCACAAGAACACAATCTTGCCCAGGCTGGTGTATGTCAGTCTCTTTGGAGAGAAAACCACATGCAAACACATACATACGCACATTTACACACACATTCACATATTTATAGTATATGTAATATGTATGATGAATAAATATAAAACTCCAAAACAAAGCATATAAGATATGTGTGTGTGTGTGTGTGTGTGTGCGTGCGTGTGTGCGTGTATACTCATATAGCCTGATCTTACTCTGAGTTCTCTACACAGCAGAAGATGACCTTGAACTCCTGATCTTTCTGCTTTTACCTTCTGAGTCTTAGGATTACATATCTGAGTCACCATACTCAGCTAGAAAATTACATTTTAATGGCAGTTTACTCCTAAGAATAAATTTGCTATCCTGAGAATCCAGGTGGACATAAATGGCAGGAAAAGGTTATGCGCTGCCTGCCATGCTGTGTTCTTTAACTCCCCACAAACATCAGAACTGAGCCAGCTTCAGACCGCTATGCTATGGAGATGGTATGATATTTCTTCAGGTCAAGCATGAGTCTGTCTCATTGGTGGTTTTGTTTTTTCATTTTTTTCTTTTTCAGACACGGTCTCTCTATATTGTTCCTGCTGTCGTGGAACTCTTTATGTTAACCAAGCTGGCCTCAAACTCACATAGATCTGCCTGGCTCTGCTTTCCAAATGCTGGGATTAAAAGCATGTGCCACTGTCTTGGGCACTCATTGGCATTTTTGGCCCCTAAAGTTTAGGATGTAGAAGGAATGAAGAGTAGTTTCCAAATTTACCTCTGGCCCTGATATCTTCATGTCACAGGCAGACATACAGACCCTTGACTTGCTCTATGAAGCCCATGGCATGGATCTGGGGATCTAGCTTAGTAGGTAGACTGCTTGCCTAGTGCACTCAAAACTCTGTCTCCAGCACCACATAAAACCAGGCGTTGGGTGTATAACCATAATCCCAGCACTCGGGATGTAGAGGAGGAAGGTCAGAAGTTCAAGATTATCCTTGGCTACGTAATGAGTTCAAGACCAGCTTGGCTCATGTGAGAGCTTATCTCAAAAAGAAGATGGAGAAGGAGGAAAAAATTATCATACAGACTTTTTTGGGGGAAGGGTATGATTCTTGGGATTCTAGAATGAACATTTTAATATTTCATATTTTTATATATAAGATGCATAGTTGCTTCACTAACTCACTTCAGCTACTTTGGATTTCCTGCCCTCAAGTTAGCCTGAACTGTGTACCTAAGGTAGACAAAGTCATTAGTCTATTGTCCTGATCTGCATGGCACCTGGCTAGGCTCTGTTGTATGCCCCACAGAGTGGTCCCAGCAGTGCAGCTGGACGCTGCCCAGACAGTCTCACCGAGAGGTGTCAGAACAGAGGTGGTGAGCAAACAGTGTATCATCGTGCACTCTGGCCTTCTCGTTTTGCAGAATGGAGTGTGTTCTACGTGGCAGCACTGGCACTGACCCTGACAGCGGTAACGGGAGCTGTGGCTTGGCTGTGCATCTGCTGCTGCAGGAGGTACCTAATGTACTTGCTTACTGGGAGAAAAGGAGACCCTTTGCTGGGGTGATGGACAGCTTTGGGATTGTGTGCCTGCATTTGTCTCACTGCTTAATGGACTACCTGACAGCCAGTGTTAAAACATACCGGACTTCATGGGCCCAACATGATGCACTTTATACTTCTGGGCATGTGCATCTAAGTAGATGATCAATACCGGAGACAACTTTTTCTCATTGATGCTCTCTCACCTTCCAGCAAGGCCTACAATTTTATATCTAACTTAATTTATGTGTGTGTGTGTGTGTGTGTGTATGTATGTATACGTATATATACACACACACATATATATGTATATATGTGCACACACACACACATACTGGTGGTAGTAAGTTAACCTAGTATCTTGCATGTACTAGGTAGGTACTCAACCCCTGAGCGAAATTCCCACCCCAAAATCTAATAGTAATCTCAGTTTGTCTAACATGACACCCAGCAGAGAAAGATATTCTATAGAAATGTGTGGGTCTAATTTGTAGACTTGGTTATATGGAGCAACAATCGGATCAGTCTAAATCCTTTAGTCCACCTAAAATTTGAAGAGAGGTAATGATGTACCCAAGGGAACTTTTTTCTTTTGTTTTTTGTTTTTCAAGCCAGGGTTTCTCTGTGTAGCTTTGGAGCCTGTCCTAGAGCTCACTCTGTGGACCAGGCTGGCCTCAAACTCATAGAAATCAGCCTGCCTCTGCCTCCCAAGTGCTGGCATTAAAGGCGTGTACCATGACCTGGCTTGGGAACTTTTGTTTTAGTTTGTCCTCTTATTTTTCCCCCAAAAGAAAATGAGAAGCCCCTGGACTGCTTCATTGCCACAATCTCCCAGAACCCCATGCTCAGCCCTCATGAGGAGATTTGTGAGGAAAGAAGAGAGTAGTAGGCTCATTTTCCTAGGTGAAACACTATGTTGTCTACAGATGGGCTTCTAATTGGCATACTAAAACTAATAGTTGTGTCCATAAGTCTCTTAATTTATTTGAGTTTTACTTGTAAAATTACATTCCCAGCAGTGGGCATGGCAGGAAAGTCAAGACCTTAGAAAGAGGCCCAAACTCACTAAGCCCTCAGAACCACATGGGATAGGGTCCCCTACTGAATGTGGCTTTAAATACTCTGTATCCCAGGGTTGTGTATGCTAAGTGAATGGCGCTGACCTTCAACATCTACTGAGCATTTACTGTTTTGATTCAGTGATGGATCTCACTGTCCTGTTGTATTTGGCCCTCCTAGCAACCATAAGAGAAAGGGACTCTTCTGGAGGGGAGGACATGGGACACAGAAGTCTTAAATAATAGTCTCGAAGTTCCCAGCTAGCAAGCACTAAAGTGAGAGGAAGAAGCCCTTACTTTTGGTGACATGATCAGACCAAGCTGACTGATTGCCTTAGTGTAGTGGCTTGTCTGTTTTGAGACAATGTCTCACTGTGTTGCTGTTTCTGGGACTGGCTATGTAGACCAGGGGGGCCTCACGGAGATCTGTCTGCCTCTGTTTCCTGAGTTTAGTGTAGTTTTAATGAGTGCTTTTGAGACATGTTTTCCAGCTTAGCATGAGACACTA
The DNA here is from genome assembly GCF_982192425.1 of Myodes glareolus. NCBI lineage: Eukaryota > Metazoa > Chordata > Mammalia > Rodentia > Cricetidae > Myodes > Myodes glareolus. The sequence continues at coordinate 42,493,389 of NC_142039.1, forward strand.
GTGATCGGCCCAGTTTTTACGTCTTGTGGGAAAAAGAAAGAAAGTTATTTCTAAGACCACTATGGGGCTTTGCTGTCTTACACTTCTTCCGGGTGCCCCTCCCTCCGGTTGCTGATTCCAGTCCAGTGTCTCTGAATATTCTTGTTTAGCACTGATTTGGGGGAAACTTACCCACATCTTTCTGAGTGAAGTATTACTTGTGGGGAAAAGCTGCCTGGGCTGGCTGTATACAGGTGTTGAGCATTGCTTGAAAGGACCCCAACACCATAGCTTCAGGTGAACCCTTTAGTTAGGCGGGCAAAATCGCAGGTACCATGCTGAGCATTTGAGCTGAGAATTTCGTTGTTTCTTTAGACGGAAAAGGACTAAGATAAGGAAGAAAACAAAGTATACCATCCTAGACAACATGGATGAACAGGAAAGAATGGAACTGAGGCCCAAATATGGTAAGACTATTTCCTGATGCTTTTGAACACCTAATTTAGGCATTGGCCAGAACATTAAATTGGGTGAAACGGAGACTAAGGTGGACTCAACCATTTAACTAGTCTGGAAGAGCAAGCCTGGGAATCTGCAAGCAAAGACAAACATCTTCAACCCCGTGTGCTGGCAAGCTGCCTGGGAGCAGGCTGATGGTACTGTAATAGAAATGGAATGACAAATTGACAAGTACTTGGAGACATTAATGGGTGAGGGATTGGAAGAACTTACTGAAGGTTGAACCTCTGCCAAGTGACCCCAGGACCAAGACTTCTCTTCTCTTGAGGTGTTGAGGTGTCCCCAGTGCCTGGGTCTTCTCTGCTCTGGGTTAGAGGGGGATGGACATATTTTTGTTAGCTGCTTCTTTTTCATCCACTCAGTCAGCTGAGGTGTTTTCAGAAAGTTGTCTTCTCAAAGTGTATTGACCCTTATGCTCAGGACACCTCCCACACACTTCAGGTAACCTTTGGATGCTCAGATATTAACCACCTACTTCCTCTGCCCCACTGAGGCTGCTCAGTGCTGTTTCTTTAGGTTTTCTATAATTCTGGGTTTGTAGGTAACTTAACTCTTTGTTTCTTTTCTTTTTGTGTTTTTATTGTTTGTTTGTTTGGTTGGTTTTTCGAGACAGGGTTTCTCTGTGTAGCAGTCCTGGCCATCTGGGAACTCACTCTGTAGACCAGGTTGGCCTCAAAGTCACAGAGCTCGACCTGCCTCTGCCTCCTAGTGCTGGGATTAAAGGCGTGCGCCACCGTGCCTGGCTGGTAACTTAATTCTTATAGAGAGGCATGATCACTTTCAAAGTTGTGAGGCTCAACATGTTGCCAACAGGGATGAAGTCTGTCTGATCTCAACCTGAGGAAGAAGCCTTGTCATGGAGAACAAGAACACCATCTGTGGGAGGTGGGGTGTGTGTGAAATGACTGTGTGTGCGGGGTGCCGTTAAGTTGTTGTGACCAAATACCTGACAAGCAGCAACTTAAGAGAGGAAGTGACTTTAGCAGCAGGTCATTCTTCAGCAACAGGGTGCTAAAGGGAATGACCAGAGGATGAGACGACAGGGAAGGCAGGAAGGCTGGGGTCAGGAGATTTTGCACAAGCTATGTCTTACGCCAACAGAGTTTGCTAAGAAATATAATATAGCATCTTGCATTTTTTCCTGGAAGGAAAATGTGACAGTGTCAGCCAAAACTATGCTTCAAAGGGCCAAAGTCAGCAGGAAGCTAATCAAGCAATGTTGCATGCAGGGAACATAGGTGTCACAAGTGCATCACAGACCGAGCAGACAGTGGCCTTGGGACTAACAACCATAGCCCCTTAGTGTAGGAAGAGTCCAGTTCTCAGAATGAAACCGTAACTTCTTCAAGGTCCTGGTCTCAGGCCATTATAGACTCTGCCAAGCAAGTTTCAGACAAGGAACCACATTCCTTCTCCATACACTGGGGCCTTGGATTGGCCTGGCCCCCCCAGCTAGGAAGAATTCATCTTTGTTAACTGAGCATCCAGTCCATTTTGGTGGAAAAGACTTGACTGTAGGAGCAGGTGTTGGCTGTAGCAATGGGAGCCTAGGGCTCCTCGCTCACATCCATGTGGGTCTAGGGATGCCAGCCCTGGGCTGTTTTCTCCTCCTTCTCTTTCATTCATCCCAAGACCACAGAGCATATGATGGTGCAGCCCATGTTCAGGGCAGATCATCCCCAGCCAATTGACCCTGTCTGGAAGAGTTCTCACAGTCACACACAGAGGTATACCTCACTAATGCCTTAAGCAGTGTTTACTTGACAATAAAAAATCACCGTCATAAAAGGCCCTGATAGGACTTCACAGGGAATACCAATAGTAGCTATACATCTACTGAGTGCTTGTCCTTTGCAGAACTTAGTGCCAAAGGCATTATAAAAGGGCCTTTTCCCCTCAGAGATTGAGGTGCTTGGGGTGCTCACCAACTGTCTCAATTCCTGCCTACCTTCTGACAAACCCTCCCTCTTCACAGAAGCCCATTGTTCTTACCAGAGTTTGGTGCTTGGCCAAATGTGGCCCCACATTCCTACCACCCCACCATTGCCTTTAGTACCCTGGCTCAGACCTTTATAACCCCACCTCCAGACTCAGTAGTGACTCTCTAGTTAGCATGGGTACCTCTGCCCATTTGATTCCAACCCCTGTGAGGCAAGTAGTATAATTAGCTCCCATTTTATAGGAGAGGGTGCTAAGATAAGGGGAAGCTTAGCCGCTGGTCCAAAGGGCATGGACTGGGGCAGGCTGGTAGCGCTCTGTTCTCCTGCGTGCCCCACCGCCATCTAAGTTCCTCTGGCTTCTCTCACAGAATAAAAGAGGCTGAGGACTTACAAACCACAGGTGTTTGTCAGAGGTCTAGAGTTGGATGCCCGAGGTCGAGGTAGCAGATTCAATCTGGTGAGGGCCCCTTCCTTCAGCACTTTCTCCCTGTATCCTTGCATGGTGCGAGGGGCAAGATAACACTCTGGTTTGTCTCTGTGTCTCTTCACTCTGTCTCTGTCTCTGCCCCTCTCAGTGGGGATAGAACAGCATTTTGCGGCATATGCTACATAGGCACACCACTACTGTGTGATGTCCCCAACCCTTTCTTGTGCTTCCTTTTAAGGGTCATTATAAGGTATGTTTTAAGGGTACTAATTATCTTCACAGGCCCTCTGCTCAGTAGCACCACCTTGAGGTAGGCTTCAATGTAACTGAAATTTGGGAGGCACCATGATCAGACCACAGTGTTCTCTAAGTCCTCAGTGGGACCACACCCCCAAGTGCATCCTTCTTTCCTGTGTACTGTGAGTTCCATCCTTTGGGTCCTACCGTCTTGTGCTTCTCTGTGAGCCCCAGCCTCTCTGGTTGAATTTCTTATTTCATACTTGTCATTTGCTTCACACTCACCCCCACCCCCTGTAAGTTCTGGATGCTTCTAAATGTTCTATGTCCTCCTTCTGTTCTCCTACCACTACATCCCTCTCTGTTCAACTCCATTCTATCTGAACCATCACAGAATGAATCCCAGCTACCAGGAGGGGTTCATATCCTCTTGTTTCATGTAAGAGTTTTATTTCTTAGATACTTTGAGCTATCGCATCAAGGACCTATGTTTAACTCCTGAGCACTATAAGCTCTTTTTAAACATTTAAAGACTAGTGCTGGTGAGATGGCTCAGTGGGTAAAGGTGCTCATCTCCAAGGCTGATGACATAGGTTCTATGCCTGGTGGTATTAGGAGAGAACTATCTCTCACTGTGTCCTCTGGCCCCCCCACGCATGCCGTGGCCCTGTACACCCCAAAACCTTTATGCTTTCATGTGAGACACTATCAGTTGGTTGATATTAGGGAGCATATCTCAATCCTCTTTTTTTGTTGTGATCTCTCAGAAATCAAATCATCTATTAAAAATATTTGGTGGGGTTAAACGGCAAAGTCCACAATAGCGTTTATGAGTTCAGTTCTCACTTTGTGCTAAAAAACTTGGTGGAGACGTCACAGAAGCAGTTTCTTTCGGTCCTCACCCCAAACCCATGGCTGAGAGCTTGGTTGCCTTCCAATAGACACGAAGAGTTTAGGTACCTTGTCCAGGGTCATGAAGCTGGTGTCGAAGCTGGAGCTCAAGTTCAAGGGTAACAGCCAAAGCTTCTGGCATGATAACCCACCTTCCACGTAGGTAACAGCTTTGAAGGCTCAGAGGGCAAGGCACAGTCCTCCCAGGAACACAACCAAAAGGACACTTAGGGGACATGGTCCTGTCTTCACGCTCTTCCTGCTTCTCCCCAGGTATCAAGCACCGCAGCACCGAGCACAACTCTAGCCTGATGGTATCAGAGTCTGAGTTCGAAAGCGACCAGGACACACTGTTCAGCCGAGAGAGGATGGAGAGAGGGATCCTGAAGGGTTCCCTGAACGGTTCTGCCAGAAATGGAGCTTCCTTCGGTTACTATGCAAAGGACAGATAATGGGCTGTGTGTGGAGGGACCTCTTGGGCCTGTGACTCGGTACCAGACAGTGGGAGTTAACACGCAAAACTGACTCCTGCTTGGCACAACACTTTATCAACCCTTCCCAGGGCCCTTGTTCTGTGCTCCACATATTTATTAAAAGACTCGGGTTCTTAGAATTTTCAAGACAAAACAAAACATTGCTTATTCAACTGACGCTCATTAATAGAGAAAGAGGCACATAAAACTTCTGCAGAGCGTACTGAAAAGAGTTTTGTGTCTCTGTACTGGACTCTTATTATATTTCTTGCCCACGGTGAAATAAGGCTAGCACTTGTTTCTCCTTATAGCCGCTTAGGAAAAACAAGGAGGGTTGATTCCCTGTAGAAGCTGTGACAGGAAACCTTCCAGGAGTGGCTTCTCAGAGGACCTGCGGGGCCAGCTTGCTGTTCATCTAGAAGGCAGGAGCCATCTGCATGCAGTGGGCTGCCTGTGTTGATCACGATGGTCATTCAGGAGTTAAGGAAGAATCAGCATCTAAGGCCAGGCACTGAGGTGGGGAGGGGGGAAGGACTTGCAGGTTGAATGTTGAAGGTAGCCTTTACTATTCTTTCTGTCTTTCTCAGTTCTTCTTTTTCTCTAAGAAAAAGAGACCACAGTGGGGCTCCTTTCAGCCCTGGTGGACGTTAAACTGACTGCTTGTTCCCTTGACTTTTATTGAGTATGCACCTTAGCACTGCCGTAGAAAAGGGAAGGATTCAGTGACCGCGGACATATTCCAAAACTCTGAAACATGCTCTTAATGAGGGGAGTGTGGTCACCATGCTCCTACAAAGACTTCCCATAGAAGTAACTGGATAGAGAGTTCACTATTTATGCTTAAAAACGTATGTAAGGCGCTAGAGAAATGGCTATATTTAAGACCACTCGCTGCTCTGGCAGAGGACCGTGGTTCTGTCCCTAGTACTCACATGATGGTGTACAACTGTCCATAACTCCAGTTTCAGGGAGAGGGGGGTTCAGTGCCCTCTTCTGGCCTCCACTAGCAACAGCAATGTCCAGAGTTCATACATGTAGGCAAAATACTCATACACATAAAATAAAATCCTAAACCATATTTAAAATTTAAAGAACTAAATCGTATTTTAGTTCTTTACACAAAAAGGAAGGAAAGCACATCCTCCCACAAAGTGGCACCCCGGAGCAGTGAGCTGGAGCTAGCTGAGATGTTGATAGCCCTAGGGAGCCTTGGCAATGGTCTTGGCGTTCAAAGAGTAGAAGAGCCCACCACTGTAGTCCCAGCACCTGGGAAAGGAGAGCAAGGAGGAGCAGGAGTTCAAGGCTAGCCTTGGCTATGCAGTACGTTTGATGATAGCCTGGACTTCATGAGACCCTATGTTAAAGAATGGAAAAAGAAGTAAGAGAATTAGGACCATAGCTTAAATTTTAGTAGTTGTTTGTTTCTGGAATTTTCTATTTCTGAGCTAGAGGTAACAGAAAGCTCAAAACAAAGCAAAACCCATGAGTAAGAGTGTACTGCATCATACTTTACTGGGAAAATGGTCAAATTAAAATGTGTATGAATGTACTTTTATTTTAAAAGTAATTTCTTGGTTTATGCCTATACATCCTAGTTCAGTATTACCTATGCTGTTAGAGGAAAAGTGATTTTTTTTTTAAAGCTAGTATTTAGTTTTATGAACAGAATCTTCCTAATCATCAAACCAGTGTGATGCTACCTTTTGTAGGGAACTGGACATTTCTGGCATAGAGGATGTGGTCCAAGTTAGACCAACAGAGCACAACTGTGAAGCCTGTGAATAGCTACTGCTTTATGTATGCATAAATATGCATAATGTATGTATTGCTCATAATTAATCGACCTTTATGATTCATTTTGAAAGGGGGCATGCCTACATCATAGACGCTTACTGAAGGTCCATGGAACCTAAGTGCTCTTTCCAGGGTCACAGTCAGCAGTGAATCTGGGAGTACCAAGACCTGTTTTGCAATGCATGAATAAGTCCAGCCTTCAATATTGGGGTGGGGGAGAGATCCTGGTGAGCCTTTCAGACCCCTGGAAGTTCTGTTGCTGGGGTAAGGAAGGAACTTTGGAGTATGCCTGAAAGCAGAAGACAAAGTGGGAATTCATGGACCTAGTCTCCCTACTGGAGCAAATTCTGAGCTAGCCTTCCCTCTAGGTTTGCAACGTGTGTGTGTGTGTGTGTGTGTGTGTGTGTGTGTGTGTGTGTGTGCCAGTTCTGTCCTTGGCTCTCTCAGTCCGGCCTCTCTGCTCCACCGGGCTAGATAGCAGAAGATAGCACCTCTTCTGCTATCACAAAAGAACCTTGAATCTGTGGCAAAGCAGAAATAAACATCACAATGGCTACTGTTAAACGGATTCCACCTGTGGCCCACTCATTTCCTGGGGACCAAAAGAGGGAGTAGCTTGGTCACTCAGCGTTCATTTTGTGCTGTTTATAACTACAGGTCTTGGGACCTGAAGACTCTAAGCCCTGTTAGTAAACAGAAGAGCAAATCTCTAGCGCAGTGGTCTCAACCTTCCTAAGGCTGCCACCCTTTATACAGTTCCTCATGTTGTAGTGACCCCCGACCATACAATTGTTCTGTTGGTACTTCAGAACTGTAATTTTGCTACCGTTATGAAACCCTTGTGAAAGGGTCGACTCCCAGGTTGAGAATCGCTGCTCTAGAGTATGGAAGAGAAGACTGATAGGGCTCAGAGGCTGAGAGCACAGCTAAAGACTGTTTGAGACAAAAGTCCAACCCCAGCATTCCCCCAACTGAGCATATTTACAACACCTTAAAGACAGGTAGCAGGCAGTCACAGTCACCTGAGATTCTAGTACTGGAAAAGTAGGGGCAGGAAGATCAAGAGTTCAAGATCACCATCCATGGCTGCAGAGGGGATTCAATGCCAGTTGGGGCTAACGCCCCGTGAAGTAAGAAAATGGTCACCAAGTTACCATGGATTCTGAGTCTTGATCTTTATTCTTTTCAATGTATTATTTTCCACATGTTCTGATAAAGTGTTGATTCTTGTGTAATACTATTAAATACAAGTGCTGATCTAAAGAAAAATGTCCATCTTTCCTCTAGTGTTTCTTTGAAGGAGAAATATATTTTCCATAAGCTTCCATGTAGAGAGGTTTTCCTGAGATTGTTCAGAAAACTAACACCTCTTTTCTCATGTTGCATGTGCTAAAAAAGGATGGGTTTTATGTTTTCAGTGTTATTTTTTTTCTTTTTTCTTTCTTAGTATTGGGGATGGGACCCAGAAGTTTGTCTGGTGCATACTAGACAACATTCTACTATTGAGTTACAACCCCAGCCCTGGGTTTTATGTTTCAGATGGCTGAAAAAATTTAAACTGTTTGATCAGATGCCTTATATATAAAGTTCAAATTTGTGTCTATGAACAGTTTTTTTGGAGCATGGTCATATTCATTATTTATGTATAAATTCTATGGCTGTACTTATTCTACAAAAAGTTTTAACTGTAATAGGAATTAACTGTAATAGGAATTTAACTGTAATAGGAATTGTCTGCAAAGACACTCCTTTGAAGAGACAAAGGCAGGCAGATCTCTGTGAGTTCAAGGTCAGTCTGATCTACAGAGAAAGTTTCAGGACAGCAAAGGCTGCATAGAAAGCCCATCACAAACAAACAAAAACAAGTGAACAAAGATTAAAACACTTATTATCTGGACCTGTATTCGACAAACAAACAGTTTTTGAAGCCCAGAAGACCGAATAGTCCTTCCTGAGGCCAGACAGGCAGCTTGAATTGATCATTTTCAGCTCATCAGGTTTTTCTCAGCATTAAAGGACCGCTATGGTGGCGAGATGATTAGATTCATGCATGGTCCTCAACTACATTTAAAAAAATTTTTATTAGCTGCATGTACACCTGAATGCCAGAAGAGGGCACCAGATCTCATCATAGATGGTTGCAAGCCACCATGTGGTTGCTGGGAATTGAAACCAGGACCTCTGGATGAGCAGCCATTGCTCTTAACCTCTGAGCCATCTCTCCAGCCCCCGCTTTTTTTTTTCCTTTTTTTTTCTTTTTTAATAAAAGACAGTGTAGCCCTGGCCTGCGATTTACAGAGATTTGCCTCTGGAGTACTGGGGTGATTTAGGACTGAGACTACAGCTCAGGAAGAGGGCTTACCTAGTGTGTGTGGGACCTTAAGTTCAATTCATGGCACTGGAAAAAAGCCAAATTTTAAAAAGTAGATTGAAGTATAATTCATTTAATATAAACTGCATACATAAAATATAATTTGATAGATAGATTTTAGGTACGACCATCTCTGTAATCAAGAAAGTAGGTTGATTAAAAAGGTTCTGTGTGTCCCTTTATAGGCAATGCCTTTCCGAAAATCTCACCACCAGATGCCCTTGAATTTTCTAGTTTTGTAGAATTATGCTGTATGAGTTAATTTCTTAAACTTCCCTCTTCAATGAGCTGTCTCCACGGTGTTTACATCAATCAGTTCATTAGCAATTTTGTTGGGGTAAACTGTGGCGGTCCTGTCCTGAGACTAGACTACTACTCCTTACGATGGAAATCTCTTTGGTCATCATCATCTTGCAAGAATTCTGTATTTTACTGAGTTTTTTAAGTAAAAGAAGAAATATGCATCAGCTCAACAATAATGACCTTCGGCCAGTGTTGGGATCTAAAATGTCCCTGGAAGGTTAGCGTGCGGAAGACTTGATTCCCCAGACCCTACTACAACAGCTGGAAGGCACTGGAAGCTTTAAGAGGTGGGTCCTGGAGAAAGGAAGTGACCTCATGTGTGCGCGTGCCTTCCGTGCCTTCCTCGCTCTGCCCGCCCTGGGAACCGTTTTCCTCTCCCCAGAGGGGTTGGTGCTCAGCCTGGCCCGCTCCCAGAGCAAGCGGCTCACAGTGGTGAACTGGACCGGTGAATCAGAATAGACCATTTCTTTTTTGTAAATTCATTACCTCAGGTATTGTGGCCAGCGACAGAAAGCTGGTTAACACATTTTTCCTCATGAAAAACGATTTTTTTTAAATGTTTCTCAAAGGTATAACTGTGTGTCCCCCACCCTCTTTTTTCTAGGTCGGCTTCCTCCCTTGCTCCAGTACACACATCGTTTTTTCTTAGAGGAAGAGGCTTTCAGCTCTCCTGCCTTCTCCTTTCCTATGACTGAAGTGACCTCCGGGCTTGTGAAAGAAATTGCCCCTGGTGTGGGCATGCCAGTGTCTGGCTGCGTCTCCAGTTCCTTGGGGCTAATCTCATCCTCATAAACTATTTTCTCCGGAACTCATCCGCAAGCCAGGAGTTGAAGGAGACCCTCTGAGCAGTCTTGGAGTTTATTCTAGATCTTCTTCGTTGTTGAGCCCTGGGGAGAAAGCCGATGGGGGGGGCTGTCTGTGCCTCTGCCAGTTGTCACTCAGGGGCCATTCCCTGTGCACTCTGCGGGGAAGGGGAAGACATCAGGTCTGTGAGCTGCAGGCCCGATACTGAGGTGGGAAGTCCATGGCCAACCCTTTCTGTCTTGATGATTTGTGAAGCAGTGCCGCCCTCCTGCCTTGACCACCCCCAGCTGGGATCTGAGGGGAGCTCTGCTCCTGGAGGCGGCTTGGGAGCTTGCCCTTTTTTGGTTCAACCCTGATCAAGGCTCTGCCTGGAGTTTCCACTGCTGTTGCTCCTTAAATGAACTCAATGGGCGTTGGGCTTGGGAAGGGGAAATGTCAGCATTCCAAGTCCCAACTTGAGGGAAGACGGTTGCCCTGGCACAGGGACCCTGCGACCACAGTTCGTACGTTGAACTCCTAACCCCCAAATTCTAGAATGTGTGAAGAGATGAATCTTTTAAGAGTAACTCAAAATGAGGCTGTAAGGGTGGGTCCTAATCCAATTTTAGTGTTATCACAAGGTGACTAGGCCCCACAGAGGGTTCCCAGGGGCACACGGGCCTAGTGGGGAAACGCAGAGAGGGCCTTCTGTAGGCCCAAGAGGCGGGGTCATATGGGACCTTCCCAGAGCTGACTAGGGTTTTGCCTTTACGGATGCAACCGCCCACAAACTCCATGGGTCCAGTGTCTTAAGAGTGGTGCTGCTGTAAAGGCCAGTTGGGTCAGGCCTTTTACGTGGAAGGCCCTACTCTGCCTAGGGACTCTGCTAGCAAGGCCATTGCCAAATGCCTTGACCTTGTACCAACTACACAAGCTGTGGTATTGTGTTATTAGCAACGGAAAATGCGCTCAGACAAGTGTTCATATTCGAGGATCGTACCTGGCTACCAAGGACTCAGAAAATGACTTTTTCATGCTTTCTCTGCAAAATAAAAGACTGGAAAAGCGACTAACGGAGTGTGGAGAAGAGATTAAAGGCTGGCGCCGCCCTTAGGCAGCTGCACAAGCAGAGACGTTGTTTCGAATACTTGGTGGTGGTAAGGTTCTAGTCCCAGCACAAGGTACTCATTGATCTGGGGCTCGTTGGTGAGGAAGTACAAATTCGTTTGTTCTTTAGTTTTTCTTTATTTCTCTTCTGATAATTCATTTTACACACCAACCACAGTTCCCGCTCCCTCCTCTCCTCCCACTTCCCCTGCCTTCCTCCACTCCACTCCCCCCCCCCCCCACACACACACTCTTCAGGGTAAGGCCTCCCATGACTCCATGGGGAGTCAACTGAGCCTGGCATATATCAAGTTGGGGCAGGACCAAAACCCTCCCCACTGCATCAAGCCTGAGCAAGGTATCCCACCATAGTGAATGGGCTCCAAAATGCCAGTTTATGCAGCAGGGATAAATCCTGGTCCCACTGCCAGGGGTCCCACAAACTGCCCAAGCCACACAACTGTCATCCACATTCAAAGGGCTCCCTAGTTGTCAGTCCAGAGTTCATGAGCTCCCACTATCACAGGCCAGCTGTCTCTGCGGGTTTCCCCATCATGATCTTGCCCCCATCTCTTGCTCCTATTAATCCCTTCTTCTCCCTCTCTTTGACTGGATACCGGGAGCTCAGTCAAGATGTCTCTTCCATTGCTTTCCCTCTCTGTCCCTCCCCCAACGCGACCATCCTGTTCCCTCATGTTCTCCATTACTGCCCCCCACCTCAGTATACCCAGGAGATCTGGTCTACTTCCCTTTCCTAGGGTGGTCCATGCATGTCCCTCTTAGGGTCCTCCTTGTTCCTAGCATCTCTGGGGCGGTGAATTGTGGCCTGGTTAGAGGAAGTACAAGTTACATCTCCATTGGTCTAACACTATCCAGTTAAACTCAAATGATTAAAAGTTCCTTAACAATGATCTGGTGTAGAAAAAAAAGCAAAACCAACACAGCCACTCCAATGCAGAGATAAAAGTCCTGTTAGTTCAACATTTATTAATGAGATTCAACTCTGTTGACCAATGTCAAACACTAGAAAAATGAGTCATCGTATACATGTTTACAGAGCAAAATATTTCTCATCAATTCCTAAGATTTATCTCACAAAGTATGGCATAAAACAATCACAGTATTAAGTATTATTCAAGTAAAATTCTGTTTTTAAATAGCTGCATATGGGTAATTAAAACACTGGGACCCAGCCTCCAGAGAGGCAAGCTCAAGGGGCCCAATTTGAGGGTTGTGACATCACCAAATAGGCTTGTTTACATTGTGCGTCTGATCTTTATTTTCCCCGAGTCCAAAAGAACAAAGATACAGAAGAGAAACAAGCGCTTTCTATGGGGTTATGTTATGTTTAAAAGCCCTCGAATGGACAAAGACACGGATGGACTTTGGCACCTTCAGTAGGCCCCACGAGCTGGAGGAAGTAAGTGCTTTTCAAGGGGACAGGCTTATCAGGCGAACTGGTAACAGATGCCCAGGAAATGTGCCTTCTTCACAGGAGGCGTTCAATAGGATGGAATAATGTCTCACAAACACAGAGGCCAGTGTCTCCCTCTTGGTAGAGATGAGGGGTTGTAAATGTTTTAGCAGCTTTGCAGTAAACCCTTCCGGTTCCGCAGGCCATACTGTCTCAGCAAAGCTACTCAGGCGCAGGGCACTGTGGCCGTGTTCACCCACAGACACTGGAGTTCCATGAACTAGCTCTAACCCACCCCAATCCATCTGAATATAGAAAATACTTTATATTCACGAGTTACACAAAAGCAGGTGGCGGTAGGATTTGGCGCACAGGTTGTGCTTCATCAGCACTTGTCCTTACATGTCTGTAGATACACCTTCAAAATTCCACCTATCACATACCTTAGCGAACAATGACAAACGTCCATTCAGAAACACTTCTTAGCTGGGTAGTATATTTATGTGTGTGTAATTCCAGCACAAGAAGCAGGGGCAAGCGTTTCAAGGAGAGCTTGGACTACATGAACCCAAACTCAATGGAAACCACTAAAAATTAAAAAACAACAGAAAAACAACAACAACAACAAAAAACTACTGACTTGGTGATATGCGCATAGTCTCAGCCATTTGAGAGACTAAGGCAGGAGGATCATTTGAGCCCAGGAGCCAACAAGAGCTCCTGTGTGTGTGTATATATATACACACACACACACATATATATATATATATATATCCCCAAATATTGTCTTCCCGCAACCCCAAACCATTTTTCTAAGTAAGATCTTCTTTTGTCCATTTATTTTCAGTGGTGATGATTAGTTCCATAACCTCCAGCATGCTAAGCACATACTTTACCACCAGTAAATGCTCCCAATATTTTAATTACAAAAACTGATTACATTTGTTGTAACAAATGTGCGTGCCAGTGATATACCCAGTGAGTCATATATTCACAAAAACATAAAAACTTGCCACACAGCCCAAGAACCCACGGGCTGACACTGTTTACAGTGTGTTTGAAGTTACTCCCTATTCCTAGCTCAGCATGTGGGTCCATCGTCTACAAAATAGCAGCAGAGCATTTGGATTAACTGAAAAACGGTGGACACGAATCTTAAGAAATTAGAAATATTAGGACTGTTCTCAGAGGACTGGGGTTCACTTCCCAGCACCCACATGGTGGCTTACACCCATCTGTAACTCCAGTTCTAGGTGATCTGACCTCTGAGGGCACCAGCACGCATGTGCACAGACATCCAATGCAGGCAAAACACCCACATCCATTAAAAAATTTTAGTTAGGAAATGCAATAGAAACCAACTACACTCGACACAAGAGGAGGACAGAAACAGACTGAACGTGCTGAGCTGTGTGGCTCTTGCCACTTCTGTGGGCTCCTAAGAGGCAGATTTCTACTTTTTGCACACGGGGACCTTTAAAACCACGAATTCCTTATTTGAAGCTCCCAGTGGCTTGGGACTTGGGAGTGTTTAGGAATCACTGCAGCTGGCTCTGCTATCATCCACGCTAGCATCTCAGAGCGTCCACAGAGTGTGAGTGGGCTCTCTACACAGGGAGGGGCAAGGAGCAGGGAGCTCCATTACTGCTTATTGGGAATAAACCGGTTTTAGATAGATGTCTACAAGAACTTTTTCTCGTTTAAATTGTTTCAAAGTGAGACCAACACCAGTTACAGGGAGTTTTGGTGTGTGTGTGTCTGTGTCGTTAATTTGTGTGTGTGCATGCCTCTGATGTACTTGTTGAGGTCAGAGGACAACTGTGTGGAGCTGGTTCTCTCTTCCCATCTTTACACAGGCTTCAGAGATGGAACTCAGGTAGGTCACCGGGCTTGTCTAGCAAAGCCTTTACCCACTAAGCTATCTTGCAGGTCCGTGTGTGTGTGTGTGTGTGTGTGTGTGTGTGTGTGTGTGTGTGTTGTTTTTGAATCATGAACCATAAATGCTTTTACTAGGGCAAAGGTGCCTGGGATTCATGGCCTCAGCTCTCTTCCACAGGGGACTGGCAGCTGTGGGTATCGTTTTTCACAGTGATGAAAGCGCTTTGCTCTTCTGGAAGTTTAGCAGCAGCTGTACCCAGGGACAGAAATCCCAGCTCAGATGTAGGCAGGTGATCAGGTGGGCACCTGATTTCCTCCCTCGACAAAGCCACCACTAGAGCTCAAGGTGGGTGGTGCTGCTCATAATCAAAAGGGTTCCTGTGCTTAAGCTGCATTTTCAGGCTCACAATGCCCTTTAAGCCAAGCACGATGTTCTACAAGCAGAACATGGTATCCTAAACAGCACGCCCAGGCAAGAGAACTGCACAGTGCAGGCCTGTCAGGAAACTGAGGCAGTTCAATAAAAAGCTCAAGGCCAGCCTGTATAACAAACCAAGACCCTGTCTCAAATATTAAAATGAAAACAAAAACAAACAAACCCACTGGGGACAGTCCAGTGCTAGCATGCATGAGGCCATTGACTCAACACTCAGCACTGGAAAAGAGACAAAAGCCACGCTTTTCATCCTACCAAACCACCTCTGATGATTTTTGCCCCCAGCTTGGTTTGATTTTCTAAGAGAAATAAAATGAAGCATAAGCTGTAAGTTTAGGGCAACGGAGACTTCCATTTACCCAGGGGTGGAAGAGCGAGCCTGTAACCCCAGCACTTGGGAGGCTGAAACAGGAGAATTGTGAGTGTGAAGCCAGCCTACGCTACTTAGCAAGACCCCGTCTCGTCAAACCAAACCAAATGAAGATGAACCAAAACGGAACAAAACCAAACAAATCCTACTCCCAGCAACTAAAAACGAAAACAAAAATAAAACAGCCCAGAGCTGGGTGGTGGTGGTTAATGCCTTAAATCTCAGCACCCAGGAAGCAGAGGCAGGTGGATCTCTTGAGTTCAGGGCCAGCTTGGTCTACAGAGCAAGCTCCAGGACAGCCAGGACAGCCAGGACAGAGAAACCCTATCTCACAAAAGAAAAAAAAAGACGAAGAAAAGCTGCTCAGAAACAAAGAGAAACACCCCCTCATTCCATGTAGTACAGGCAATCCTGTGCCATTTAGAAAGAAGTCTTAGGAAATCAAAGCCTTTGTCACACCCCTCTGAACAGGCAGCTGTTCATTACCAAGCTGACAGATGCCCAGGCCTGGATGTGAACCACCCCCATCCAAATGTCTATCACCCCAGCATTTCTTTCCCAGCATTCTGGGCCCAAGCTGGGCAGGCGCCTGGGGATGGCAGAGCCACTGCCCACACAGTGACTACACTTTGTGAGGGGCAGGGACACATGAGCACTCACACTGGACCATGTCCTGAGGCAGTGGGGTTGTGCTGGAGCCCACAGCACAGGTATATGGCATCCATTGGTCCCCAGTTATATAAGGGCAGGATGAGAATTTACATCTAAGATGATGAGGACTGGTTGAATTTTTTAAAATTCATACCTCTGATAGCTTACTTGTTTATTTTAAAAAGCAGATGGCAGGTCCCTACAGATCTAGGTGGTTTTATTATTTTTTTGGAGAAGCGAAGAGCCCTACAAGCCTCCATAACACACATATTTGACCTCTAGATACTCGTCAATGCCATACTTGGACCCTTCTCGCCCAAGGCCAGACTGCTTCACCCCACCGAAGGGACACTCCACTGAAGAGATCAGTCCGTCATTCACACCGACCATGCCCACCTCCAGCTGCTCCGCCACTCTCCAGATCTGGGCTGGGTCTTGAGAGTAAAAGTACCCTAGCAGGAGAACAACAACACAGACAGCATGAAGAATTCTTGTGAAGGTCGCATGCGCTTGCCTTTGAGGATGCCCGGTCACATGGGCCTAGGTTCTCCTGCTTGCAAGTAAAGCCTCAGGCAGATTTTGTCCACATTTTCATCCTAAAAACCTTGGGCACCATACTAAGCTTCTGTTTCTCTCTTGCTGGGGTTCTCCCCGCTCCCACCAGGACTTTGTAACCAGGAACTTCTGTGCTCTTGGTTCCTGCCCTTCAGTCCATCATCCTCTAGATGTCTGGACATGTTTGTTCAGACCTTGAGGTCAGTCCTAGCTGTCTATAAAAGAGACACGTTTCTTAGTGGACAGTCAACCCTGCCCCCTAGAGTGGCTTCAGTTAGCGGCTTACTCCTGACTCCGTCTCCAAACTCA